>NW_026516677.1:0-593825 GCF_025766255.1 Zychaea mexicana
GTATGTCGTTTCCATATAGTTCAGTTTCTGTAACTTTCTTCAAAACGCTAAGAACATACGTGTAACTACATGTACATAGATGAGTAAACATATATAGCAGTTCAAATACAACTCAACAGTAAACTAACCGTTCGCCTTTGCTAGGCATATCGACTATAGCAATAGGGTAGCCATGGTGTCCACAGGTGCACGCAAAGGCACCGGTTTGATCGAGACCCTTCGTTGAGCCGCCCTGTTTTTCAAGCGCGCTGAAGGATGCGCACCCATCCTTGGCCTTATCATATATGTAAAGGTATGAGCGCTCTAGACACTGTTGAATAATGGTAGGAATAAACACCTTACCGATTCATTATAAGGGATGAGGTCAGTTTCGTTGACCCAGATGGTGTTGACCTCATCTTCTCCTTCAAATTCCACGCCGTCTACATCTTTGATATGTGCAAAGCGTCGCAGCTGGAAGTTACCGTCCAATGCTACGGTCTTGGCATGGCTCTACCAAATATTATAGAGCACATAAATATATGGGTACAAGATCAAAAAGAAGAGGAAGGAGAAATATATGATTCTGTAAGCAATAGGAAGAACTGGAATAGACATGTTTAAATGTTTTATATCTAAACCCGAAACAACAAATGTATTTGAACCAGTACCACGTATCTGCAACCGGGACAATCATTGTTCTGAATGCCGTGTTGCTCTCTCAACTGCTTTTTCAAGCTGAGAAGTATTCTGCCAAAAACAGAAAGTGCATCGTTTATGCGACGCTTGAACGAAGCAGGAACCTAAATATAGAACAGAGCAGGTTTAAAATGATAGACGCAAAATCTGTCTAATTAGAAGTAGTACCTCTTGCTCAAGATCTGCTTCGGCCCATTTAGCAATGCTATGAATCGACACGCGGCAAATGTAATGCAAGTTGTCATCAATTTCACGTGCACTGCGTGGCCGGGCTCTTTTGGTGTCAAAGGAAACATATGACGGCGCATCAAAACAAGGGACAAAGAATAGCCAGGGCATACTTTGCAGTACTCGAGATGTTGTACTGTCGAATGCCTAAACAGACGATCATACTTATTTGATTGTTTGTTTCTAAGAGAAGAAAAAGCAAAACTAATGCCTACCACACTTAAAAATACAAGCAACATTGTTGTTGCCCTTCTTCTCAGCGCCGCAACCACAGATCCTTCCGTCGATAGGCTCGAGCGGCCTCTGGAACCGGTGCTTGCTTATAGCCTTCTTTGTAGGCCTTGAGTAATTCAGGAAAAAGGCTGGCCCAGCGAGCTGCACATTTGGAAGCCGCCGTCTGACGACTTGGCAGATTACCGGCTTCGTCCTCTTTCATCATCAGTTTCCCATTCCGAAGGAGGAACATCAACGTTCGCCGATTGGGACTGACGGGATGCAAATGGAGTTGTGCTATCATTGGTAGTCACCGTAGCTAGAGTTCTCGAGACCCTGGAGAGCTTAGATCGCCTTGTCCGAGACTCTATGCATTGTTGTTGTTTGCTTGCGCTTTTGACGTGTGTTTGAAGAATTCAATAATTAGAAATGTGAAAAGTTATTCAGGCACACTCAGCCACTTTCTGCATAAGCGGAAAACCGATTAGCCGTACACGCATAATTTGCGGCGCGAATTTGCGGTTTGCGGCCGTATCAGAATACTGGGGCACCGCAAATTTTAGCTCAGTATAACTTTTTATTGCGGAACCATATTCCTAGGACGAGGTTACCGTTGTTGGCTCGCCGATAGTTGGAGTAACGCGTGCATTAGAGCCTATCGCATCAATACTTTTTTTTTGTATGCTATCGCATCAATACTATTTTGCTAATTACTAGGTTATTACTCAATCGCGCCTTAACCATTGTTTTGAATGATTGAGGGAGAACAGTCATGATAGCTTATCCTTTCTTAATTTCTTGTCGTTGTGTATATGACACAGAGACACAAAAAAGTTCATTTTCTTCCGATAATGATGATATCTCCCCAAGATAAGGTTTAGGTGGATAATAAAAGTGGGAACAAGACGATATCCGTGTGCGATCTCCGAGAAACCTTAAAGTTTGGTTCCCTCTCTGCTTTTCACAATTTTTAAAGTAAAATAAAATGTGTGCTAGTGAGCTATTATATGACCAGCTTGCATAGCCTTACCGGCAGTCGTCTTTTTTAAGAAGAATATCCAACAAGAGATGATGGAGAAAAACATATTCGATTGGACTTTTTCATATCTGTTGCGTTTTATGCGCATTTCGTTTAGCGTGGGGTTTAGGTTGTTAAGCAGCGGTGGATGAAAGCCAGTCTATTTCAATGAGCGTGATCTCCCCCCACGAGTTTTCTCATTTTCACCAACCCTCCTCCCCGCGCTTTTTCGGTTCGAGAATTACAAAATCATGTTAGCAGCAGAACAAATGCAAACGGTCAAAGTAGCACTGATCTTGTGCTCATGCTTCTTTGCATACGGAGTAAGTTTTATTTTCTTTAGCCAAGCAGTTTTGCTTGTGGTATTTTTTTTATATACGTTGCATTTCTCGGCCGGGTGATTCACTCTTTTGCTTTTTCAACTGTATTTGCAATTAAAAATCCACACGAAATGCAAAATTAAACCCCAAATTTCTTCTCAACATTTGTAGACATATTGGTCTGATTGGGCATTTGATTATTATCTCTTGTGGGCCAACCCTGCTGACCATCCCAGTGCAATTCCTCGAGCCATTGTAAGTTTTTTTTTTCTTCTTATTATACATGGGCGAGGTGTTTCTTCATGTTGTCAATATGTTTTGGTAGTGGCAGTAGTGATGGTACTAGTAGCGTTAGTGCGTGTGTATATGCGTAAGTGCGGGAGAGTACACATCTATAGGAGACAAAGAACTTATAATTTTTGATCCAAATTTCCTCAGCTGTACTACACGACGCAAACGCAAGCACCCAACATTCTCAAATATATTCCATTTGTCAACCTCATTATTGGTGCTATTGGTTTCTCGGCTGGTCTTGCTCATTTCACTGAAGGCAATATCTTGTTTGATGGTGCATCATTGGGTAAAGTATCATTTATATGTGATGGAGGGTGAAGGAAAGGAGGCGCTACAATACATCTCAATGATTGATTTACCTCGACCGGCTTTTCTTTGTTGTGTATGATATGCAGTTTTGATGCTGTTTGGATTGTCCACACACGCTACATCTGTGCGACCAGGTATGAGGACGTTGTTCATTCGCGGCTGTTTTCTATTGATGTGATTATATGGACTAACAGCGGATCATTAGGCTTGGAAGTGATCGTTGCGGCTGCTGGAGAAACAGAGGAGGTGGTTGCTGCATTAAAGAACATTGCTGCTGCTCACTTTATCATTGTGCTGGCGATCACCGGTAAGATTCTACTTTATATATTTCTTAAATCTCAAAACAAATAGAGTACGGAAATCTAACATGTTCTGTGTAATTGGAAAAAAAAAAGGTATCATCGGCCTCCAGATTGCTCATTACTTTGTCATGAAGAAGTCTGCCAAATCCGAACGGGAGACGGGCAATGCTGCCAAAAAGAACAGATAATCTCACCAACTTGACTATTATTGTACTACTGCCACATCTCACACTAGTATATATATCTCTGCTCCTCACAACCTGTGTTTTCCTCCTTTCAGCTTCTACCTCTCTCCTGACGCGAACGCTCCTACTTTCATATGCTTCTCTAACCCCCCCCCCACATCTGAGAAACAAAAAAAAAAAAAACTGAAAAACGAACAGTATACATGCCGAACAACTCTCTTTGTAACACATATTCTTCTTATAATATATATTTCAAGATTAATGTACATGCATGGTATCTCATTTAAGCGAGAAATGTAACTTGAAGCGAAAACGTGGGAAGATGTAGGCAGAAAAGGGAAAGAAATGATGCATCCAATGCGAAAAAAGAAAGCGAAAGCGAGAGAATAGCACACACATACATATCAGCATAATACTAAAAGGGTTGTGTGTGTGTATGTCGTGCATGCACCCAAATATGCAAGTACCATGCTCTACACATAAAGTTGTTCCAAAAAGAGTAAATTTACGAGAGCCTGTCAGATTCATGCTCACGTACCCACAAGCAGCACATGACAGGAAACAACAGAGTGATGAATTCTGTCAACGTGATAAATTAAAACGAAGCACACATACACACATACATATATGAGTGAGAAAGAATAAACTCGTGCCCATCAATCTACTACAGTACAGTATACGGGAGCTGTTGTCGCAAATGTCTTTATTTAGCTGTTATATCCATGAGCAACACTAAATAACAACGAAACAATGAATATGTCAACTCCGTGTTTGATTGAGTAAAAAAAGAACACATTGAAGCAAAGCATATTAGCACAACGAGCATAAATGTCTGTATGTACTAGCATGCTTATAATAATGAAAAGTGAGTGTGTGTTATATTGTTCCTTCACTACAGTACTATACAACTCCTCCCTCGATTTCTCCTCTTCCTATCTACTGTATCAAATCCCGAGATGTATGCACAGCATCAGAAACTCCCGCTTTACGACTACATGCACGCAAAGTTCCTTATTTTTTGTGTGTTCCCAAAGGGTTTTTCTTTCTTTCTTCCTTTCCTTCTTTTTTACGTCTGATCATTTTCTTATTGTGCTCGCTTCCTCTCCATGTCCTGTCCTTTATTTCATCCGTAAACTTGATATACGAAATGGATGCACGTTAACCCTTTTGCATACATTATAATTCTTATTGGGGGTGGGGGGGGTTCCGAGATAACACATTGTGTAAACATATTAACTAACTCGATATGTCTTTGATGAAATAGGTAGTTGCTACTGTAATAGGGGGGTTTCCCGTATGTCTATGTACTGTACAGAGTAGAACTACTATTACTACTAGCATGTTCCCGGTTCATTGGCATGGCAAGCGTATATATTTTCTCTTGCGCATGTAAATGCATCGCGGGTCACACGTTGTTTATTGATAGTTTGTTTCAGATCCAAGTGCTGATGATTAAAGAGGATCTGTCAAACCACCACGCTGTATATTTATGTTCATATGACTTCTCGTGTCGATCGGCGTATCAAGTAGTAGTAGTAGTAGTTTAATAGTATGACTACACTCTATGTAATCATTGAAAACAATAAAACGGAAAACTCTTGATAACAGTGGGTTGGGTGGCGATATTTGATTTTACGAAAAACAATTCCGCTTAGCATACATGGGTGTCCATTTCTCTCTATATATGGTCAGATATATGGTATTGGAATGATGTCAGTTCTTTTTTTTTTTGACTATTCACTGAAACATTGCTCTCCTTCTTCTTCAGACAAGTGTCCCCCCCCCCTCGAGGAACAATCTGAGCCAAAGGTTTGGAAGGGGGGGGAAAGAGAAGAGGAGTTCAAACAGTTTTTCATGTTGATTGCATGAGAACGTAAGAAGGAGCAGTGCGTTGTAATCTTTAGAAATCAGAGCGCAATCAACCCTTGTTGAGAGAGGATTTTCTCCTTATCCACAGATAATCAGCACACTCTCTGTGTGTGTGTCTCTCTCTTTCTGGATAAGTCTTCTCTCTCTGCTTGGCCTCTCCTTGAAGGCTGAGTGCAGAGATACAGTAACGTAGCAGTAAATGGTAAATATGTTTCTCGGGAGCGAATAACTTCCTATCCCGGGAAGAAAAGAAAGGAGGGTGGGGTGGATCTACTGTTTGAGTGAGAGACGGGGCCAGTTAAAAAACGAAAAGGAGATAATTATTATTCAGCAGCAGCCTGTCAGCCAGCCAGCAGCCAGGCCATGTCCCGGGTGGATGGGATTGAAGGAGCACATTGATCTGCATGAATTGGATGGGACGGCTGTGATGGGCCCACACCCCCCAACCCTTCGTATAATGTATACACTCAAATATATATATATATATATACATATATATATACTTTAAATTTATATAATCTTCCCTACTTCTTTTCTTCTTGTATCATCCAAGCAATCCAACTTCTTCATTACAACCCCATGTGTGACCAGGTTCGTTGTTGTTATTGAGTTGTTTAGGCTGTGTCACACCGACAACAACCGACCACTTCTTGTATTCTTTGGTTGACAGCAAAGACAAACTCACACATGCACCCATCTTTTCATAGTACTATTCCAAGTTTGACAGACCTGTCGAAACCCATGCCGTCTCTGAAGAGGTATCACTTTTTCTTCTTCCTCAACAATGCACACTGCCGTTTTTTTTTGAACTTGTATTTATTTATTTTACGTCATGTTTGCATATCAGGTCATTCGATCGTTACAATCAGTCAAGCAGGATTGCCTTATTGCACTTGATTCAATGCTAAAGTGCATTGTCGTGACACTGCCTACTCCAACCACAACAGCCGATCAACCACCACCCACGTATGATGGAAGCGTTCGCCGCAAATCGGATTCTGCGCTCATGCCCAATAGTCAGTTGCTGGGATCGATCGCGCACAGTACTAAACGGATAAGCCAATTAAGCGGCTCACCAGCAGCAGTAGCCACAAGTCCTATGGTGCGCAGCGAGTCTTCGCCCCTACTGGATATGATGACCATGTCAGACGTTCGCCGGGTATTGCATTCTCAGCAGCAAGTGTTTTCACTCCTTGACCGGAGCAAGGAGTATCACTTGTGCTATGCCTTGGCTGCGTTGCTGTGCAACGTTTACCGTGTGCTTGAATTGACTTGTGGTCACACTGACAACAGCAGCAACTATGACAACGAAGATGAAGAAGAATTCGACCTTCTTGGAAACAACAACAACAGCAGCAACCCGAATGTATACCAGCGTCTACGCGAAAAAGTATCAGCATTTCGTGCACGCGAGCAACTGCAACAACAACAGCCGACTCATGCTGCAGCAATAAACCATAACGACGATGCAGAATTAACAGATCTTTGGAAAGAAATGGATCAGTTAATGGATGCCGTCTATTGCCTTGGCTACGAAAAGTGCAACGCACCGCCTGCTTATCATACACGCGACGAAGAAGAAGAAGACGAAGACGACGATGATGATTTCTTGAACGTACCACCACCGCCACCTTACGTATCAGAAAAGACACAGTTGGATCTGGACAATTTGTTCACAGCCATTGACCGTCTGAGCCAGGTAGCGCCACGTCTGAACAACCAACGCGTGGAGATGACCGAGCGCCAAGCCAATGAACTGGCAGCTGCCTCGATAGGCAAGATCGTCGACCGACTTGCATTAGGCCGCATGAACGACCAACGCGCCACGTTACCAACAGCAGCAAAACCGAAAGATGCTATGCTGAGGGAGTTGGTTGTCCAGATATGTCACACAGCGTCTAGGTCATTTGACAACCAGCGTGTGTCAGTAGACTCGCGGTTACAGAAAAAGATGCACACGGCGTCAATGCATGGTTTATTTGATCGCATGGATCGCGGACGAATGGCTGATCAGGTAAATAGCAATTTAAATAATCCAGTCTTTTCCTTTTTTTTTAATTGAAATGTGAACTTTTTTTTCATTAATGATGCCTTGTAATCTAGGAATGGACAAAGAAGACACCGGACGAACGTTTTAGAGAAATGTCTGGTATGATGGATACATTGGTCAAGTCGCTGCACAGACCACGTTTTTCCAAGCAGCGATTCCAGATGACAGCCACCAAGGAACGCAACATGTTCATGTCTGACCTGTTCAGCAAGGTGGACAAGATGGAAGGACGACGACTGGATAACCAAGATGCACAGATCCGTCCGCGTAGCAGGAGTCCAACAGGAATGATGCCTTCACCTCCCCCTTCACCGCGCATTCTGGAAGAAGAAGAAAAGGAACAAGACATTTTTGATTTGTTTGACCATATGGCACGATCACAGTTTTCCAATCAACGGGCAGTATACCGAGGACCGGTCCATACTGGTAGCAGCAACAACAGCAGCAACAAACCATCTTCATTTTCATCGCCTTGTGCTGCATAATTAGCATAAGCCCCCTTTTTGGTTTTGTTGTTTACCGTATCAACCTACTAGTACCTTTGCCTTTTCATTTCATAATCTCTATTTATAGCTCTCCGTCTACTACTTGACCTTCTGTACAGTAAAGTATTCGCTTTTTAGCATAATATACATAACTTTTTTTTATACTATTATAAAAACCCCCCATCCAACCAAAAGCAAGCAACAACAGCAAACAATGAATTTCCTAGCGGAGTGGCGTCTCTTTCAAGGGCGATTTTGCCCTTCAGGCGCCCCTCTTTATATTTTCTTTTCCTTTCACTCTACCCTATCTTACGTCCTCATGGCTTCTTTATTTCGACCCGTCTCCATTTCCACAAAATTTGCTAGGGTAAATAGTTATGCTTGAAAGCAGCTTTAACTCTCTCCCTCTCTCTTGAAATTCTCACTCTTGTGTTGCGCACATTCTTTAGGCATTTTCGTCGTCAAGTGCTCGTTTGGACTGTAAGTTCTTTCACTGGGGGATCCAATCGATTTGATCTTTTTTTTTTGGTTGCCTTTTTTAAAGAGAATACTATCAAAAAAAAAGGCGTTGACTAATTCATATGGGATTGTAGTGAACAAGGTTCAACTCATTGGACGCGTTGGTGCAGATCCCACAGTGACTGAATTTGCACAAGATCGTCGTGTTGTCAACTATACTGTAGCAACTTCTGAAACCCGACCTGACAAAGAAGGTAACCTGTTCAAGCAGAAAGCTTATGATGGCTGGGAGAGAGAAAGAAGAAACACACAAAGAGATAGAGAGTATCCTCTGTATTAAAATATTGGGTTGATTATCAGGTAACCTGGTTAAGCGAACACAATGGCACCGTATCACGTCTTGGACCGCGGCAGACTGGCTTCCTGAAAAGGTCAAGAAAGGGTAATAAGACAAGAGGAGAAAGGGAAAAGTGGGACCATTGCTTGCCGCTTTCTTTTATATAGAGCTGACACGATGTATGGGGATTGTTTGTTTTTAGTGACCTCGTCTATGTGGAAGGAAGCCTTCGTTATAACGACTATACGGATCGGGAAGGTGTTTCGCGCACCAAGGCAGAGATCCATCAATGTAAGAAAATAATGACAAGCGGCGTGTGTGTGTGTGTGTGTGTGTGTGTCGTTCACCTTTGCTAATTACTCTATGTTTTTGGGGTTAAAATAGCAACATTCAGATTGCTTGGCCGACCTTCCTCTTCGCGTGACGAGGAATAAGACGCGTTGACACCGGATAAAATCAACTCCCGTCCCCGTCAATTTTTTTTTTTTTTAGTCGGAGAGCATTTCCATAAAACGTGACCGCATAATCATTTTGTCTATAAAACAAAAGGCGAATGTTTGGTCCTTTTTCTTTCCCTTTCTTTCTTCTCGATTGTATTTCAGTCTCTTTCCATTCAGGTATGTATCGGCTATATAGATTGTGTGTGGTGTTGCTTTATTTAGCAGTCGTGGGAGGTAGAAAGAGAGAGGCAAGAAAAGAAAACGGTGATGATAGCAAATATTTTTCGAGCACCATCAGTTGTCCTCCGTTCTGGAGGACCAGGTGCAATGAATTTTATTTTCAATCTTTTTTGAGTTCATAGTTACACTGAGTTTTCTTTTCTTGTGCGGTTCTCTCTCTCTTTTGTGGGGATTCCTCTCTCAGGAAATATGGACGGGGAAAGGGAAAACAGAAAGGCTGATTTCATTTTATTTTTCTCTATTGGCAGATTTTTTTTTCACCTCCCCTGGACAAAAATCTTGGATGGATAGAAACTAGCTTCATTTTCATTGTCAATAAAAAGAAACCTTGTTTTTTACAGTAAATATTTGTTCATTGGGCTTGGGGATTTCGATATTGATTGCAAGCTTTGGTTGGGAGAAGGGGAGTGGGGTGCTTTATGTTTTTTTCATAATCCAGGTAACAACGTTGGGAGGAGGCTTAGGGCGTTTGTTCAAAAAAAAGGAAAAAAAAATTCTCGGTTGCTGTTGACAACAAATTTGACGGGGATACTCTTTGCGAGAATCATACCCAAAGCAGCTAACATATAAGCCATCATTTCCTTTTGTTTTCAGTGATCAAGCGTATACAGCACATGACTACCGAATACATAGCAAGGTTTTTTGTAGAAGAGTGGTCGATACTTCCACATGGAGTTGAGGAGGTCGCCATGATAATTTTTGGTGGGCCAACGAACCGGACAGCTCATAAATCCTAACAAACTCGTTTCTGGATGCTGTCCGTAGGCAATTTTTCGTACGTGATGCGACAAAAGGCTGTTTACTCGTATAGTGACAGTCCTTTGAATGAAGCTGCTTGTGATAGAATATTAACGAACATAATGAAACTGAATACCTGGATCCGTTTACTCGTTTTCAAAACATACATAAATATAGCCGATCACCCTTAATTACGTATTTATCTCTATGCTCAAGGCGCATGCTTAGATATTAGGAAGCGTCTGGCAAGGATGTTGATGTTCGCACTACATTTGGAAGAAGCATACGAATATCATAAGAAGGTGACTTTGTATGCACACATTGTATTGTACTAACCTCTATATTTTCGTTTAACAATATGATACTTTGAAAATCAAAGCGCTCAATCGATGGATGATCTTGGATAAGAGGGATGAAATGTACCATCATGAGTATATGCGTAAGCGCACCAGTTTATGCCCTACGATTATTTGCTTTCCTCTCATGCTCTGTGCTCGCCATTTTCTACAGTAAGTCCCTGCTTTTTGCAATATGATGGGATTCCCTAGAAAAAGACGCGGACAGCGGGCTTTTGCAAGAATCGAGAGCAGGCATTGTTCTGAAGTACTGTATAATGTCTGCTTTTAAGCTAATGAGTATAGTATGACACTAGAGGTCGTGTATATATCGAGTTATGTTAATAGCCTGCAGAGAGATCAATCCGTGTATTATATATGGCATTCAATTGACAACGCCCATTGATTATGTACTACATAATAAAGTGAGCTATGTAAAAAGGAAACAGCATATGTCATGCTCTACTATGAGTTTATATATCATAGAAACGTATCAACTACAACTGCACAATAATTGGCACATTCAAGTAAGGGGATATAATAGACACATTGAAGCGATCATTTTGCAGGTGTTGTAGCGTCCACAATTATGCGTAGTTCTGTAACCTCCTGGGCTGAGAGCTTAACCTGACCAGCGTTGACATTTTGCTCCAAGCAGTTGATTTTCTTGGTACCGGGGATAACGATGATTTCATTTTCTTGAGCAAGCATCCAAGGCAAAACAAATTCTGATGGAAGCACGCCCTTCTTATCTGCAAGGCTCTTGATCTTGTTTACAAGTTCCAAATTCTTTGCAAAGTTCTCGGGGGAAAAGCGAGAGTTTGTCTTTCGGAAATCCGTATTCACGAGCTCGTCGGGAGACTTGATCGCTTCAGTCAAGAAGCCCAATCCAAGGGGAGAACTAATTTTGGTGTTTACCAAAGTTGTTTGTTTTGTGTTAGATTGCAATAATCGTCAAGCTAATATGTATGATAGCTAAAAAAAAATAAGCCTATCGCACTTACTAAGCTACAACAGACACCCCAAGGTCTCTAGCAGCATCAAGCAGGCCATTCTTTTCAATATCCAGGATCCAAGGAGAATATTCTTCCTGAATGACGGCGATTGGATGCACTTTGTGTGCACGTCGAAGGAGATCCGCATCAACACCCGACAGTCCCAAATACCGCACCTTGCCTTCCTTCACCAACTCTGCCATGGCCTTGACAGTCTCTTCGATAGGACTGAATCATCATATTTTGCAAAAGACTTTAGTGGAGCGCTTGTAACACGAAAAAAATAAAAGGCTGCGGCTTTAAAAAAAAGTCGACGAATGAACAAGAACTACTGCTTACGTTGTAGGATCACGGCGGTGCATGTAGAACAAATCGATAGTGTCTACACCAAGACGTTTGAGACTGGCATTACATGCTTGGTGAACATACTCTGGTTTTCCCGATAATCCCAAGAACTGCTTGGTCTTTTCATCACGGATGACACCAAATTTTGTCCCCAGGAACACTTTTACGCGATTTCCTCTCTCGGCAAAGTATTTTCCTTATAAGCGTTCATTGTCACCAGCCGCATACATGTCGGCCGTGTCCCAAAAGGTACATCCAAGTTCCAACGCACGATCCAGAACGGCCATGTTTGTTTCCTCATCAAACGTGTCGCCGTAAAATTCGGTCATTCTATTTGTGTACATGTGAATACAACAACCATCAGTATGATTTAGCATGCGCGCTAACGGTTACACCATAAATATGCACGCTCAGTTACCACTCTTACATAGATAATGACAGCAATACTTTACATCACATTTTACCTACCCCATGCATCCAAGACCAAGCGGGTTAATAAAAGCTCCGGATCCTTTGCCAAGTTCACGTTGTAGAGGTGCCATGATACTTTTAAGGGAGAATAAGGGTTCTCGTTGGTATAATTTCTGTTTGATCCTCTCAAAATTTACCCTTTATATAAGTAATATCGAAGCAATCTTATAACTAAATTTGTTTAAAAGCTTACGCGTATTGTTTGGCCTAATCAATAAAAGTTCTTTATGAGAGTAGTTATAATGCAGCGAACAACACATTACTCGATCTGTTTACCATAAATGTCTTTGGCCACGTGATAATGATGAATGGATGTGCTTGCTTTAAATGGAAAAAGGCGGCCTACATAGCTGCTGTTACACAGCGCATAATGCATTGCGCTTCAATTACTAAGCAACCGCTAAAGTTGCACATTGTACATTATGGTTTACCGAGAGCGGCTCTCCCTTTTCCCAGCAACTATTTATTTATTGATTTTTTGGTTTCTGATTTAGAGATCCAAGTTAAGGTCAGGTACATAACCAATCTTGTTGAAATGGTTTATAGCGAGCTTTGCTTTCTTGACGAGCGCATCGGCGGTGATATTGAATTTTTCGTACAACTGTTTATACGGTGCCGAAGCCCCAAAGCGATTGCGCATACCGACGCGTACGTGAGCATACCGTTCCCAGCCCCAAGTTCCCAAGGCTTCAATCGAAATGACTGGAACACCTGGCGTAAAGACTGATTTTTTATACTCGTCCGACTGTTCATCGTACAGCTCGGTGCATGGCATGGAAACAACGCGTGTGGCTATACCCTCGTCGCCCAAAGTCTTGGCCGCTTCCACTGCAATGGACGTTTCAGAACCAGTGCCAAGTAGAATGACCTGAGCGTTTTCTTGATCTTCGAGTATATAGGCTCCTTTACGAGTTCCTTCAGCCGATGAGCCTTTGAGGTTGGGCAATGCATGGCGGGACAGCGATAGCACCGAAGGGCGATGGAGTTCGTTCATGGCAGCCCAATAAGAACCACAGACTTCGTTGGCATCAGATGGTCGGAACGTTAGCAGGTTTGGTGTACTGCGGGTTAAGGCCAAGCTCTCAATTGGCTGGTGAGTAGGACCATCTTCACCCAGACCGATCGAGTCGTGCGTCATAATGTAGATGGCTCGCTTTTCCATCAATGCTGCGAGGCGAATAGAACCCCAGCCATATCTACATGTTGAAAGAAGCATTCCAAAAAATACAAATTGAGAACGTTTGAAAGCAATAAATATACAATTTCTAAATACTTTACGTCATGAATTGAAGATATGTTCCACCCAATGGAACGATCCCGCCATAACAAGCCATTCCATTCATGATAGCAAACATCGCATGTTCACGCACGCCGTATAATATGTAGCGACCGGAGAAATCTCCTAGTTCGGTTGAGGGCTGATACATGATGAGTAAAAGGACAAGTGAAAGGGATTAGCGATCATCAAAAGATATAAATAGGGGTCCAATTCTTACATGCTGAAAGGTGGTAGCTGTCTTCCAACGTGTCAAATTTGACGGAGTGACATCGGCAGAACCACACATGATATCAGGAATAACGTCGGACAATGCATTGAGGACAATTTCGGATGCTTTGCGGGTTGGCATGGCCGGATCATTGGGCGAAAATGTCGGTAGCACCTCATGCCATCCTTCTGGCATGGCACCGCTGAAACGTCGTTGGATTTCTGCGGCCTCTGTGGGGAATCTTTTGCTATAGCTGTCGAACAATGCGTTCCACGATTTTTCCTGTTCCTCAAGCTGTTTTAATCTAGCATCGTACAAGTCGCGCACCTATGGAGAAATTATCATACTCGTAAGTGATCCCTCTATACAAACAGTAAAAAAGACCTATAAAATACGAGTGATATTACATACCTCTTGAGGAACAACAAAGGTTTCGTCGGGATTGAATCCGAATTTCTCCTTCAGCTGCTTGATATCGTCGACTAATGAAAAAAGGTATTTAGTCGGTATGTTGTAAGCCTGAAAACCGATTAGGATATATCTTAACATTGAAGAAAAGAAGCTGACTTTGCTTAAACTTACCTGAAAGAGGAGCTCCGTGCACTTTGGGCTCGTTTTGTATGAGGGATCCAAAGCCTTTAAATTGATCATACATTGAGTAATTGTTAAGCTCACTCTTAATATATATATGTGAATCGTATACCCCAGCGATAATCCATATGAATATTTCTGTTACCGATAGTTGTCTTGATTTTGATCATGGTTGGCTTATCCTTCACAGCCTTCGCTTCTTCGATTGCTTTTTCAACAGCCTCTAGATCGTTATTTCCATCCTCTACCACCAAGATATGCCATCCACAAGCTTCTAATCGCAACATGGCATCCTCGCTGAATTGGACCTTGAGTTCGCCATCAATCGTAATGTTATTGGCGTCATACAAGCAGATCAGTTTGCCCAGCTTCCAATGACTATTTGAGTACCGTTATTATTAATTTTTAAGTATAAACAGAGCAAAACATTGTCATTTTCGGGTGAAATAAATGTATAACTTGTTATACGTACCCTGCCAATGAAACAGCTTCCAACGCAACACCTTCCATTAGACATCCATCACCAAGAATGACATAGGTATAGTTGTTGAATATCTCGTAATCTGGTCTATTGTATACAGCTTCCAAGTGTGCCTGCGCTGCTGCGAGTCCCACAGCGTTCGAGATACCTGCATGTTTCGAGCTGGTGTTAGTATACCCAGCCCATGGTGCTCAACGAATTAAAAAGAGGACTGCTCTGATGAAATACCTTGACCAAGCGGACCCGTTGTCACCTCAAGACCTGGTGTCTCTGTAGCTTCAGGGTGCCCAGGTGTCCTAGACAAATAAAAAGGTATTTATAACATCCTCCCTTATTTACAAGCTACCATATCATGTTAGAATTATTCTCGAAGAACGTACTTGCTACCGAGCTGTCGAAAATTTTTCAAGTCTTGCATTGACAAATCATAACCCAGGAGATGCAATAGAATGTATTGCAGGGCACTGCAATGACCGTTCGATAACACGAAACGATCGCGGTTTATGAACTTGGTGTTCCGAGGGCTGACGTTCAGGAATTTGCTGAAGAGTACATGGCCCATTAGTGCTCCACCCATGGGTCCTCCTACACACATGTATTGCGAATAGCAATGTTGGCATCAAATTAGAAAACGGTATCTTGTTTCAACATCACAAAGAAAATGGGTATGCATTTGAAAGATATTATCGCTTACCAGGATGGCCAGAGTTAGCAGCGCGGGTCATATCGGCTGCAAGTACACGGACTGTGTTCACTGCTCGTTGGTCGACTGTCTGTACCATATTTTTTCAAAGAGGTTGACGATTCTACGTTGTAATGGAACTTAAAGAAGAGAATTGAAAAAGCTTTTCAAATTGATCAGCTGCTTCATTTGCATTTATAGCTTAGCAATTGAGCGTGTAAAAAGAGTCAACTGATGGTTTATGTGATACTTGCTATGCAGCCATTTAGATTTACATTAACAAAGAAGCTTCATGTTTTTCCCGAAGCAGAGTGCAACAGGAGCATCTTGTTGTCCGCGTATACAGTACGTAGTATCGGTGCAATCATGCTCTCGTGGTGACCCATTTAACCGTTAACAAAGCTGACATCTTATAGGTTCATTATTAGCTTCATTTTTAAAAAAACCTTGTTTTCTCGAGTTCTTTAGCTCTGATTAGATGCACGGGTTTTCATGTCTCCACGGAAGTAGTTTAGGCAGGAGAGAAAACCTTGAGAAAGGCTTTTATTGCTTCCGTGGAATTCAATTCATGCGAAAAAAGTCAGAAACTTTATTTTTTTTATCACAGAATGTGGAGAACGTGAGAGGATTTCTTGCATAATAGAAGTAGGCTTGTTGATGATACATTCCCATCTCACATACAAATGATCAAGTTTCTCTTTGATAATTGTAAACATATACATATCCTCATGGTATGACGCGTGTTATTACGATAGTTGGCCAATGTTCAGTGATTTATAACAAAGTAGTATGATTATTTGCTCAGCATCCGAGCAATCTCTATCAGGCACCAAATCGTATACTAGCGCGTTATATAAATCGCCAAAAAGTGAGCTCTAATAAAAGATCAATAAATTGATAATTTGCTTATTTGTTATTTAAATAGCATTCTTTAGCATCTTTAGAATAGTTAGTAGACTCGGGTTTACCTATTTTGTATGTGAAAAAAAAAGTTATCAGCCATCAAAGTTGGCCGCTTTTGCCGGTTTTTGGCTGAAGCTGTATAAATTCGAAACACTGAACTTTATGCCGGATTCGAAGCCAGGATCGTTCTCAGCCAAAAGAATTGCGTGCCGTATTTGGTTTCTTTGCTAGTTACTAGTCGATAATGCACAGGTGACTCTGCCAGAAAATTTGGCTGTACATTTTGTGACCCAAGTGACCGGTAGGGCAGATACATTGAGGCATACAGCCGCAATATGTCCGGGGAAGAAACAGATAAAGAGGTATTTTTAAACAATGAAGTCGCATAGACGCATAGGCGCATAGGCGTAGCAATACAAAGCGGACGTTTAAAGCATAAAAAAAATGAAACATTGGCGATTATAAACGGGATGCATCATAGCCGGAACCTGCAGAATCTTCTCTAAGTATATATAATAGTATTAGTCTTCTGGGTCAAACGCCGGAAGTATACTTAATCTTAATACCAACAATACGGCGATGATGATGATGGTCGAGACCGCGCTCACATATCGCTGTTGTGCTTGTCTCCCCACATTAAAAAGTATCAATTACACTTTCTACAACCTATGCAAACAGTATAAGAAGTCCTTTTGCGCATAATGCAGAAAAGAAGAGTAAAAAAGAGGAGGATGGCAAAAAAAGAAAGATATATACATCTTTAATGTAGAAATTGTTGGTTTTAATGCATTGTGAAAGTGGTTGTAAGACGATTCACACGACATGTACAGACCTTGAGAACGGTTAAATTGTTATGCAGCAACGTATACATACTGAGTGTGTGATACCAGGATTAAGTAAGGATCGGAAAGGCTTAATACTCTAATTCATGCTTCGGTTACATGTTGTTATAGGTTCACCCGTTACTACAGTACAGTAGTACTATGCACTACTGCTTAAGACCTGCTGCATTAATGTATAAATATCATATAAAGTATTGACCCTTTTGACTCTTTTCCTTCTCACTGTATAGTTTTTCTCCCTTTCTTTTTTTTATCACCTCAACAAAATAACTTTATCACGATGACTGCCACAAAATCGCCCAATGTCTTTGACTTAATGTCTCTTAAAGGAAAGGTTGCAGTTGGTAAGTATTTGGAAGAATTAAGTGATGCCAAAATCGCGAACTGATAACGCTTAATCAAAAGAAAAACGCTCATTCAAAGTTAATGCTTTGTTTAGTGACCGGAGGTGCCCGCGGCCTTGGATACGAAATGATGCTCGCGTTGGCTGAAGCCGGTGCGGATGTAGCATGCATCGATATCCTTGGTGATACGGCAGTGGTATCTGCACAAGTTGTGGCAGCCGAATGCAAGGTCAAATCAAGTGGTTGGGAATGCGATGTAGCCGATGAGGAGCAGGTTGCGTCCGTGTTTCAAAAGATTGTCGAGCACCATGGTCAAATTGATGTACTGGTTACCGCCGCTGGTATCAACAAGAATGGTAAAGCTTTTGAGTTTACGGGCAAGGATGTACGCAAGATCTTTGATGTCAATGTCACTGGCACATTCTTCTGCATGCAACAAGCCGCCAAGTATGGACTTTGATCTTTATCATCTTTACGTGGAGTGTCATAAGTATGAGAGCGCTAACATGGTATACATGTCGAATTTGGCTATATGATAACCTGATAGACATATGATCGATGCTGGACGAGGTGGATCCATTGTCACAGTGGCATCCTTGGCAGCTCATGTCTTCAACAACCCGCAGATTCATGCACCATACAATGCTAGCAAGGCGGCCGTACTACAACTGTCAAGATGTCTGGCCTGTGAGTGGGGACCCCACAACATTCGTGTAACCACCATCTCCCCCGGCTACTTTGCGACGGAAATGACAAACAAGCTTATTGGTGAGATGGGCATGAGTGTAGAGGATACAGTGAAAACCTGGAAATCGGAAGCTCCACTGGGTCGCGTCGGCACGCCACACGAGTTGAAAGGAACCGTCGTGTTTTTGGCATCAGAGGCATCGGCTTTCTGTACCGGTACTGAAATTTTGGTTGATGGTGGCGCAACCGTTTGGTAGTGGTAGGCGCCTGATCAGTTCAAATTATACGCACCGCATTACAATAAACACACATACTTGACATCAACACGCAAGATCATCATGAAACTGAAGAATAAGATATGATGTATTGATTGGATGCTTTTTTGTGGGGTAACAAACATAATAGTCAGAACAACAAAATAAGAAATGTGTGATAAGGGAATAATGTAACAGAAGAAAGTTGATATGTAAAGAAATACTGATGCGATAGCAGATATGGACAGATATGGGGGGGGAAAGAAATGATAGCATGTATAAAGTGTGAAGAAATAAAATGCCCTGTTTTGTGCAATGAGAATGAGAAATATAGTAAAACGCGCCCGGTTTGGTGTGTTGTTATCGTTATTGTGGTTGTTGTTGCTGGTGCTCAACAAACAGTGATCCTTGCTCGACATCATTCGTTTCAAATAAGCGTTCCCATTGATCTGGTGGAACCAAGGACCCAAATAGACGCGTCATGCTTTCTCCCAGCTAACAATAAAACAAAACGTTGCTTAGTGAAGCAAACACAGCAAGGTCCTTTGTTTGATCATTTCCCTCTCTGTTATTTCTTACCTTGTCCAGATCTCGAACGATATCCTCCATCATGGTAACGTACGCATAATAAAGGACATAAACATGTTCCTTTTCCAGCAATTGTTGGGACTGAACTACCGGTAGTTGCCTTAAACGGGAGATCAGCGACTGCCATGCACTGCGCGCAGGTGGGAAGTACGGCGGTAGCGGGGTCTTGAGGCGGAGCGCCGAGGCTAGTAAATAAAAGTAGAGAAGGACATTGCCGACCATCTCACGCGATTCTCGACTCACAGGCATGATGAAATCGCGCTGGACATCGTCAAACCATGCATCCTTGAGAATGATGGCGCGCATGGATAAGAACTTGTCGACAATGTTTTGGCACGACATGAGCATGTCCTTGTACGTGGACACCGGGAAAGAGCCCTTGAGACGCGGCTCATTGGGCGTTTGAGCCAATAATGCCTGGAGATCCAATAACGTTCGCTGCAGCCCGAGTTCCATCTCTTGAAACATTTGCTTTGCCTGTTGCCGCTGACCCACCAATGTTTCGGTTGAATCGCTATCCTTGATGAGGGTGGTGGTACCATCAGCAGCAGCATATGACATCACACGGCGTTCTTCATCGGGCCGTTCGGAATACATGGACACTAGTTTTTGATACAGCCATGCCATGCGTAACAGAAAGTCTGAGAGCTGTTTGCGTAATTCGGATCGCGCTTCAAAGGGCCAAACATAGTTGGTTGCAAAGAGACCAAAGACGACGCCGATAAGGATGGCGACGCACCGTTGGAATGCCAGGCGCCACACCTCCACTGTGTTTGTCTCACGGTCGTTGTATTTGTTGAGCAGCACGAGATTAAATGCAAGGAGCGTGAATTGTCCAAACTTGCCATGCTTGTGGTTGAGAATGAGCCAAAAGTTGGGTATCGAAAAGAGCCACGCTAGGATGGGCAGGACGTACATGTTGGCCGGGAACACCATGTAGAAGGCCATGGCCATGAAGCAGCCCAGCGCGGTCGAGAAGATACGGTAGATCGAAGTCAAGTTGGTGAGGCCGCTTGTAGGTGTCATTACTACCATGAGCTTATAAACAAAAAAAATGGGGGCTTTAGTCAATCTCATTACCCATAGCCAGACAGAGATATGCAAGGTCTTTTGAATTTAGTTACCGTGATGAGGGCCCATTCCATCCGCCACTCTCTAAACCAGTTTGCAGTTGACTCTAAAAATGCGGGCAATGCGAGGAGAACGGTTGCAACGGTTGCCTTGGTAGCGTACCGGACTTTCTGTAGCTTAAAGAGCGAGAATGTTCGCCAGACTCGCAAGAAGATTTTGCGCCAGGTCGTTGTGGGTTCGGGTGTATGCAGCGTATTCATCGTGTTGCTCTCGTTGGGAACAAAGCCGCCAAACGAAGATCTTCTCCGTGGCTTCTTCTCATGCACTAGAATGAGAGAGAACCCAGTCTTTTAGTCAAGATAGCTTCCCGCGTACGGGTAAATGAATGAAGAACATTTACCATTATCTCTGTTCTTTTTCCAAGCAAACAACTGCCACCAGTGCATTGACTTTACAATTTCTCCCGTCTCAGACCATTCCCGGACGACCTGCACCAAAGTAATAAGCTCGCGTGCGAATTCAATCATGTTGAACACAAAGAAATAGACGAGGAACACATCTTCGCCAGGTGCATAGCCAGCCTCTTCGTTCCGTTCTCCTCGATGCATATGCCTGGTTCGACGTTGATGGAGTCGCTGCACCGCCTGTCGCTGCGAGACCTCAAAGAGTGCAATCGCCTTTTCCAAATTGGCTTCCAAGGTATCGTACGTCGGTATCGCCTTTTTGACGCGAGCAGATGGGGTCACTGGTACAAAGCTGAACTGGATGTTGTAAATTGTCTGCTTGCACGTATACGCAAGCGACTTTAGGGGTTGGCGGATGGTGCGGATAAACTCGATCAAAGCTGTCCCATCGTCGGTCTCGTAATGGTCGCTCGATTCGCTCATGCTGGTAGCGGCAGCAACATCAGCGTCTGCAACGACTTGCATCGTCTTTTGCCTGCGCATTTCGCTTTCGAGTCGTCGTCGACGATAACTGGCGCGGATATTCCACTCGTCTTCGGCCGCACTCTTGGTCTTCTTTCTGTTGGACGATCGTCGAAGCCTGCTCTTGGCTTTGCGCGACCCATCTTGTTGTTGCTGCGTGGACATTCTTTCGAATTGTAGACCACAGCTGCTTCGGAGACCTCCGACATGCTGAGCAAGACGCTGCATACTCTTTACGATTTGCTCGTATTCACCGGTCCGACCACGCACTTGTCTGTTCCACATGACCTCGAGTTTCGCCTCGGAAAGGGATTTCTGAAGCGCTGTGAAACTGGACCGGTGCGATTCGATGGCAGTTTGAAGAGATTTGTTTGCTGTAAACTCGGGAAGATCCTCATCCAGAAGGAACGTTTTTGTCAGCAATTTCAAAAGGACTCGGTATGAAGTGAGTGTAGCATCAAGGTCTTTGCTGGTTTTTCGGATGGTGGATTAGCTTATCACTTGACGGAAAGAACCTTAAAGTATAAAGGAATTAAAGCTGCCAAACGACGACAGGGTAACCTACTTTAGCTTTTTGGCAGCAGAAGAGGGCCAGATTAAAATGCAAGCAGATACGGTGATCACGGTGCCAGTGGCCACGGCTGATGTAATTTGCTCGATGCGAGTCGTATTAAAGTCACCGTGGTTGGCCGAACCTTCTCGTACGACAATGATAAAAATGATGATGAAGCAAAGACTTGACGCTGTTGTTGTTGTTGTCATGACGAAAGTATGTTAACCTTAAAGTCCTATTTCATTCTGCATATGAATGTACCCCCATCCATTCCATTTGTGTACAGTACCTGTTGCAACCGGCGGCTTGTTCCAGTGCGCTTTCAAAAAGGCAACGACAAAGGTGGGACCGGCTAGCCAGATGAACAGGGACAGGGTATGCGCAATATCAAAATAGCCCCGATCGATAAAGAAATCAGTGGTGATCATGGAACCAAGGCAGGTGGTCAGTGCGAAAAGGGTATAGCCCCAGCCATATGCGGCAGCCTCGACCATGCCACCCAGGGATTTGGCTGGATTGAAAAACACTGTTGCCGTGGCAACCAGGTGACTCGATACACGGTTGTTGCCAATGAGCGAGTTGAGCGCAGGCACAAACGTAAAGAGCGAGCCGAAAAAGTAAGCAAAGCTGCATTTGAGAACGTTCCGTTGAGCGTTGGTCAGCTTGAAGGACCGACAAGCATGCCATCTGCGCCTTAAACGGGCCCGAAGCGAGCTATCAACGTCGTCTGGATCACGACCATCTTTGCTTACGATGGGTCGGTATCGCTTTTTTCTGCTGTTGCTGCTGTTGTTGCTGCTGCTGCCGGCTGGGAAAAAGGGCGTATCGGACGAATCTGTATCTGAAGTGGTTGTAGATGACGATGACGAAGATAAACCTGAAACACCATAGCAGGGTCGTCGAGCACTAGATGCGTCGCGTAACAATGGGGTTGTCTCTCTGCTATTGCTATTGCTTGCAACACACAAACAAATAAGCCCCTCATATTACTTGCAACATAAACAAACAAAACACCTCTCCTCTTTGCTTTTACCTATTGAAGCCTGGGTTCTTCAGTGGCTCCTGCGGCGGCCGCTGCTGTTGATGTTGTTGTTGTTCGCTGTGTCTACCAGCGGCATTCTCATCGCTGCCCTCCATTGTGGAATCCTCATCGCTATGCAGTTGTGGTTCGGGTATGGTGGATAGCGACACGGTGCGTTTCTGGATCATGCCGTCTTCAAGGACGACTTCTATTTCGCTGTAAGACGACGGGGATCGTGTCGGGATATCAGACACCTGCTCACCCCATTGTGCCAGGGTTGAATGACGATCGCTCGCGTAGGATCCGGGCGATGTTGACAAGACAGTTTGTTGGCCCCGAAGAACGGTGGGGAAGGGTATAGGGGCAGCGTTGCGTGGCAAGCGCTTAGCCATAGTGTTGTGGGTGTTATATATTATTTTTTTTGACAGCGGAGAAGAAGAGTGCGTAAAAAAACAAAAAGTACGCCGTCAAACAAACTCCCTCCTTTTTATCTGAATCCGACGCTACACCAAAGACACAAAAAAAGGGCTAAAGAAGAAACACGCATACACTACACACATGGTGGTACTTTATTTTCTTTCTTCCTTTTTTATACATTTCAATGATGAAACGGGTTTCAATCCCACTGCCAGAAGAAGCAGAAGAAGAAACCGACGACAATAAGCAATCTTGAAAAGCGCGGGACCCCCCCCCCTCTCCTCTCCCCTCAAGTTTCTTCACACCACCTCCCCTTTTCTTCGTCTTGTTTGATAACTCCCCAAAGTCTTACCACAATTCTTTCGGGCATGTCCTTGTTGCTGTCCGCTTGGAGCGGGTTTTGGCGTTTCTGGTCCGCCAGCTGCTTGCTTAGCTTGCCGTCTTGTTTCACCACGCCACGATTTTCAGCCTTTTTCCATACGTTTGTCCATAGTCATTATTTCCTTCTTTTCCTTGGCATATAATAAAAGCTGTGGGGTGTTCTTTCTTTTTACCTTGAGTCGACGTTGCTCCGCTGCTGCAAGCATAGCTTCTCTATCGCTGCCTGGACCACTGCCACTACCACCACCAGCAGAAGGAGAAGAGGCAGACGAGCCCAAAGCGTTTCCACCACCACCACCTAATGGTGCATTTGGCCGCTGTGCATTACCGTCGGCGGATCCCAATCGCTGTCCCTGATTATTCTTTCTTGTGCCTAGACAATTTCCCTTTTGATGGAAACCAAAAAAAAAACCAGACATTAAGTTTTTGAAATTGTACACACATTCACGTTAAGCCATGGTACGGCGTCCTGTTTTTGAAAAGAGTCCCAACAGAATGTTACCATAGACTGTATGTAATATTTATTGTAAGACCTCAAGGAAGCTCAGTTTTTGGAAACGATGGAAGGCACGCCCCCACAACCCAAAATGGCTCGGAGAAAGAATTATGCGAATATGTTGCATAGTAACGGGTGCGTGCCCATTATCTCATAGCTACTTTATAGTACGTGCGTAACAACGTCTTGCAACAACCAAACTTGAAACGCCATCTTTTTTCTCTTCCTTGAAAGGATGGTATCATTGTTTGTCTTTTTTCTAAAACCCACATTCCATCGCTGTGCCAACTGTTTGTGTGCCCCGGCCAGCAACAACAACCGATCATTTGTAATAGGGTTAGCCAGAAATGGGTTGTCTTTACAGTCTATTTTTTAGCTTATCTTTTTTTATATAGCTTATGCATCAATTAATACACATGCATTTCGAATGGGGACACCCGATCGAACACAGCATTAGCGCTGAAATAGATAAAATGGAAAAGAAGATGTTTCTTTTTTTTTCCAATTCAGCCAGCAGACGATAGAGGTCCATTCATATCAAAGATCCACAGCAACTGTTGTGTATACAGCCGCGCACCCCTCCCCTTAATGATGTCTACTTGCGTCAATGATGGGTAAATAGAAGATTCCTATGTATGATTATACAGTTATACATTGAATCGATTTCCGATCATGCAAGTTACCAGGGCCTGACTATACAGTATATGCTTTTTTCGGTGAACAAGCAGCAGGAAGGAGGGAGGAAGGGGGAATGTTTATTCGTCTCAGAAAAAGCATCGCCAACCGGCGCTAAAGGAACACATGCATCATGATCTTGCCGTCTGATACACTCATAGTAATGATAATAAAGAAATTGATCTCGATCAAATAAGCTTTTCTTCTACCTATATTCAGAGTGTAAGATCCCCGAGCAGTGTTGTTGTTTCGGGTGATGCGCATGCTGTTGTCTCCTCAATTACTTTGATATTCCTTTTTGTTTCTAATTTGTTAATTGGATTAAAGAATTGGTATGTAATTTCTTCCTTAGTCGACTCGGATACGCTATTTTCTTATCATCAATTACGTACAATTACATTTGTCACCAGGCAATGGCAATGATGGAAAAAGGAGCCCTGACAAGGGTAGCCTTCATTATATCAAATTATTATCAGAGCTGATGGAAAAAAGAGCTTTTTTCATCCAAGCACTTGCGTCTTGGGTCCAACGTCTGTTGCTAACATTTGCTATTTCGAATCAAGACATTTTGAAGTATATCACCGGCGCTTAGTAGTATAATGTAGTATTCACCTGCCTACTATACACCTTCGACAGAAAACTCTACATACATTTTATGTTTAGTAATAAAAGAGCACAAAAGTCTTTCCACTGTCGCTTCCGCCCACCTTTAAAAAGATTGTCTTAGATTAAAGAGATATGGTAGACCTCAAGAAGATCTTGCCACAAAGAATTTATGTACAGTAGTACCCTATTGAAGCAAAACCTGGGATCTAAAAATTTGGACTCTTTTGAAGAATAGATATTTAGCTACCTGCTATCACTGCGGCTACCTGCAAATACATCCGAGTCAGATTGCCTGCGTTGTATCCCTATATTTTGCTGCAGCATATCTCCAACCCTTCTAGGAGGGTTGGTGAAGAGAGGCTTACTTGATACCGATATAAAACGAGGTCCTCAGCTTGAAGATCATTCAGAGATGTATTACTATTATCATCGGTAGAAAACTTGGATTGCACTGCTGCCCTTATTGAACTTACCCTCTACGTCATATAATTGAATGTTTTAAAATCTAATAGAAGATAGTGGGGATGTCTGTCATAGTACTTTATGGTTTCTACTCATTAGCTTATGAGTTATTCTAACGCTCCAGTATACCGACGGCGTAACTTTTTTTTTATGATTTTTGAATGAGTAGTATACATGTATCGTACTCATCGTCCGATCGACCTCTGTCCAGCCTCGACAAAGCATTCCTGAAGAACCGCTTCTCGGGTGTCACTTTGCCATGCTCCAACACTGATGCCGTTGTCGATGCTGCTGTTTCATGTGTATATAGTATTCTACGATGCCCGGACCCACGAAAGCATGATTGCTGATGCATGTATACCAGAGCAAATCGGTTATACGTTTCTGCAAGTGTCAAAACAAGGGTATAAAACATAACTTTGTTGTGGATCTATTCACTGGATGGATTTCGGAAATGTAAATATCTGTTAACTTTGGTTGTCTTGGAAAAAGCGAGTAGGACGCCAACAAAATTAACGCACATGTGGATTTTACTTGCTGCTGTATAAGAAATGTTTCATAGTCGCCCTTCTTAAACGCACAAAGCCGCCGTAATGATATCATGCTCTTGCTCTTGGCTGCTGCTTCTCAGCAGGAACTAACACTCTAATACTTTACTCCAATGAAAACAGTATGCATATCGCACGAGATTAGCAATGTTATTTATTTAAGTTTTCAGCGATCTGTGCCACCGATTAGACGAAACTTGAAATTGAAAGGTGTCAGTTAAGAGTATTTAGTATTTTCTGCTTATTTTTCAAACCATACAATGACTCATAATAAATTTTGGTAAAATGCACTTTGAAACCTGTGAACGCTATTAAGGATATGTCATTTGCGTATTTTTATGGTAACACTGCAGTACAGTGGACGAGGTAGATCATATATCTCTTCTATCATTTTGCATTATTGAGAGCTACAGTAATCTTTTTTGCAATTATCATAATACTGTTTAAATGTTAATGAGCTTTAAATCCTTATGATGTAATCTATGGCTGTAATAGCTTATGGTTTACAAAGGCTTTTAGAGTCAAACAAGTATATCTTGATTGAATAATAGTCACTTTGACTGCATGATTATTTACCACATTATATTAGCGATAGTGAGTTGCATAAGCAAGAAGCTGCTGTGGTTTTTTTATTCACCAGTACAGTAGTTGAAACCATGCAGGTATAGTATCATATCGGCTTCTACTTCTTTCTAGCACTAACACTTGAATCCCTCCTAAACAACGCTGGACTAAATCTTCAAGCCGACAACAACATATAACCGTAAATGAACGACGCTGTCGTAATATGTCTGTATTATTGTACATTGTCATTGTATTTGCACATGCATATACGCAAAAAGTCCAACCTAAGCTCCTAAAAGTGCAATTCCTTGTATGTATCTCTTACACCCTTATTGCCTTGTTGAATATCTTCAACACGTAATATCCGCTCCTAGCCGCGCCATTCTCTTTCTCAATGCAAATCTCTCGTAATTTCCATTAACAAGACTCAATCATACTGTTTTTTCGTAACCTCTTTTAAGATCAGCCTTTCTATTTCAACCAAGCTCTTATTCCTTCGCGTACCTAGAGCAAATGCGTGTATCTATCCCACAAGGAGTTACTTGCTCACACAAATCAGGCCCTAAATTTTTTTATTGAGGTCACATTTCAGCAGCCGATCGTAGCACGAAGCCCGGATTCCCGGAATGCCTCAGGTGGTACAGCAGCACTTTTTTTTCTTTTGTTTTATGTCAATGCCTTCATTACATGCATATATATACTTCTTTAGCTCATGGAACACAAAGTCTTCCACTAAAGTATATTGAAAAACTTATACCACTTTAAATGTCAAATATACATCCTAATAATCACATGATTTTTCCACATTTATACTTCTTTTTCTCGATCGCTAATTATTTTCCAGTCGCGTACAATATATTTTGATAATCATCTTGGGTACACACAGTCATTTTTACTTTTGTGTACAGATTATCATCAGAGCAACATCGTCAAATAGTTCACAGAAAGCCGTCAAGTAAAAGGGAAAAGAAACCATCACAGTGCTAGGTGGCAGTAGCGTCATGAAAACTCCGACAAGCGTTTTTTTTTAATCCAAAAAGGATCGATCAAGAAGTACAAAGCAAAAGAAGCAGACATCGTTTAAAAGGGGTTAGGAGTAGTAGAGCCATTAGCTACTATAAGCCGAGGCGAAGAGGGTGATAATTAGCAGCATACAAGTCTAGTTGACGTGTATGTGACGGAAGGTTTTCTAGAATGTACAAATCCAGTATTCATGCGGGTTGCCAAAAAAAATGGCAAATATGGCTCGGTAACAAAAAAAAATTATACGAAATGCTTAATGGTGCTTGTTCGTATTGACAATGTGAAACAAGGATAGAAGATCATAAAAGTGGGCAATGATGTTGTGTATTGATACCATAGATGTCCAAAACAAAACAACTAGCATGCAGTGTGCATTTGGATCAGATCCATGATGAAAACCTTAAGATTGTTAGGTTTCTGCGGTTCACCTTGAATATCTCTCTTTCCCCCACCCCCAGCCTTTCAGCTTGAGTGCTCGATCATTTAGCTCCCAAACGCACCAGCAACTTTCGGTCCTTTTGTTAACTTGTGCGCTGCCCTGACCTTTCGAGACAAATGACTGCCTTTTTTTAAGGGAAATCCCCATAATTCGCCTTTAAACACTTCACGCACTTCTCCCAACCCACCTTAACACCCCTCCCCCCAAAAACGTAACGTACTACGCGGGCAAAACGCGCGACCTACCCTAATCCCGATGATCATTTTCAAACCAAGTTGGATCACTCATTCAGGTTTGCCTTCCCCATTTAACTTTCCTTTTAAAACGTTTCATACCTTACACTTTTTTTTTTCTCTCCTTTTGCATTTACAGATCGTGCCAAAGGCGTTAAGCCTTGCGTATATTCTATTCATGTCCATCCTGACGGAAAACGATTAGCTACAGGCGGATTAGGTAAACACGCTGCAAAAACAAAAAAAAAACAGAAAAAAATGATAGAAACTTGTTACGAACAACAACAGCCCTTTCGTTATTCTTCAAACTTTAAAAAATGATTATGTTAACGCCAATCGACGAAATATACATTCTGCATAGATGCCACTGTTAAAATATGGAGCACGGAACCCCTTTTTGACGAAGTAGCAGAACAGAATCCCGATTGCCATCAATTGCTGTGTACCATGCAACGACACAGTGGTAAGATATCAGTTAATAGATAAGCAAAAATTAGCTAATATGCTTTTGCCCATACAAAAAAGCACTGGATTATATATCTGATGGTAACTGATATACAATGATAATGATGGGTAATTAATTATTGCTAGGTGCGGTGCTTTGCGTTCGGTGGTCTAACAATGATGGACGCTACCTTGCGTCTAGTTCGGATAATGATAACGTTATCATTGTATGGGAACTCGACAGGTAATATTATTATACAGACACCTGATTTTCTCCTTGATTTTATTTTGATAACTTTTCGTTGTCTCGTACACGCTGATACATACTAATGTTACGTACAAAATATACCTGTTGACCATTACGCCCGTATCCGTTCTATCAATATAGAGATGCAAGTTCAGAAGTAGTGTTTGGCAGTGCCGCAGTAAACCACGAGCCTTGGCGACCTGTCAAATATCTTCGAGCACACGAATCTGGTAGATTATCATTTCTTCTTATTACCCACAATGCAACGCGGTGGGAGGTGGACACGGGTTACAGTTATTAGTATCGTTCAGCTGGACTTATATTGCTTTTATCATGTAGACGTTCAAGATTTAGCGTGGTCCAAGGATAATCAATACTTGGCTTCTTGTGGCGTCGATGGTGTAGTAGTAGTATGGAATGGGTCGGATTTCTGTAAGTTATACATACATTGGTGTGTCTTTCCAATGGATCGTCATAAGCAACATATTTTATAATGCATGTCCTGGTTTAATTAACTCGCTTATCTTTTGTTATGATGATTATAGCACAAGTCACAAAAATCGATCAGAATGGAGGATTTGTTAAAGGAGTAACATGGGATCCTGTGGGCAAATACTTGGCATGCCAGTCCGATGATAAAATGCTGAAAATATGGCGCACATCTGACTGGGGACTTGAGCAAGAGATTAAAGCACCCTTCATCAATGCACCCGGCACAACACTATTTCGACGGTTGAGGTACGTAATTGGTTGCGCTTTGTCAAGATATGATAACGTACACGATTTTTGTCCCCTCATAACTAAATGAACTTGTTTTTCTCGCACACATAGTTGGTCACCGAACGGTTCGCATATTGTCGCATCCAATGCAGTGAATGGTGTACATTGTATTGCCGCGGTAGTGTCTCGAGAGGATTGGGCTACGGATGTATCTCTAGTTGGCCACCAGCTTCCGATTGAAGTAGCAGTAAGTCTTTTTTCTATTAGTGCCGTGTTTTGGATATATATTGAAGAAACGAGACTGGGCGAAAGTTGTTAAACTCTCAATGTGATGTAAACGCATGTTTTTACTTAGTGCTTCAATCCAAAATTGTTCTATCTCCCTAATGAAGAAGACGGCACCAACAGCAACGACAACAATGAAGCATCGAAATCTAACTCCCGGGAAGCTCCTGCCACAGTGTGCGCGTTGGCCGGTCAAGATCGCGGCGTATCCATATGGGTGACTAAATACTGCAGACCTATTATTGTAGCAACAGACATTTTCGATGGCAACGTATATGATTTAGCTTGGTGTGTAAATCGTGAAAGAATGTTGAAACTTGATTACAGAATTTCAGTGATTATGCTAACCAGACGTAATCATATATGGATAGGTTCCCTGACGGACGCACACTATTAGCATGCTCTCATGATGGCACGGTGGCTTGTTTGCGACTGGACGATACATTTTCTCAAAGTGCATCTGATGAAGAGGTGCTAGAACAGTTAACACAGTACGGTTATAGAGGTGCAAATGGAACGGCTGCCAACGGCATATATCCAGAAAGCGCTGAGCAACTCGCACGTGAAGAACAAAATGCAATTGCGTCTAAAACGAAGCGCATAGCAGATATCATGGGATCAACAGCAGCAACTTCTACTACTACTGCTACAACAACGCAAGCGACAACAGAAGTACCAATACCAGTCACCAATATCAGCACTAGCAGCGATATCAATCGAACGACTGACAATAATGTCATGGCCACTCCTAACAACAGTAATAATAATATTAGCATCAATAATACTCATGCATCCGCAGCACTTCCATCATCATCAGCATCAGCATCAACACGAAACGGCCTAGTTATCGATTCACATAAAGCAAACCAACAAGCAGCCGTAGTAGCATCATCACAACCAACCGACGCAGATTTCACCTCCTCTTCAGAAAAGCTAAACACCATCACAGAGCAAACCGTAACCATTGGCAAGGATGGGAAACGAAGGATAAAACCGGTGACTATTCGAACCAAAACCTCCATGTCCCCACGACCTAGTGGTTTACGATCTAACTCACCGCAAACCAAGGTAAAGCACTTTTTGAAACTTTATCCATCTCCTAAAGCATGTACATATCGGTTGTCAATACATATATATATGCACAATAACTCAAGAAACACATTACTTTCCTTTCTCAACAACCAGATCCAGTTTCAGGATGAAGCGAGACCAGCGGCATTAATCATGACGCGCAATGATCCAACCACTGTATATGAATTCCCTTCGGCCAATATACCAAGTACGACTGGCGTAAGATCCATTGCAACGGGTACAAAGCGACCTCCGGGATCGGAAACGCAAATGGACGTGGATGATATTGAACGGACTCGCAAACGGCCTGTATGGCTGGATTCAGCAATGTTACCACCGGCTGCTTTGAAGAGCAAAATCCGATTAGGCGTGCCCAAAGTCAAATCCACAGTGATCCGACCATTACGGGATGACGCGACAAAGGCCGTAGTCATGGAGTGTGATAATCCAGCTAGAGCTGAAGACGATTCCGACGGCGAATCCGATAATGAACAGAAATGCGCCCGGTTAACTGTCACTTTGAAAGGCCAGACAATGTGGCAGGATTATTTACCGAGTGCTGTCATGCTGATGACCGGCAATGGTCGATTTTCAGCTGCCGCTTGTGAAGATGCGAGCATTCATGTCTACTCGAGCGCGGGTCGAAGGATACTCCCACCCATGGTGCTTGAAAGCACGCCTGTTATTTTACACTGCACTGATCAATGGCTTTTATGTTTAACGTGTACTGGACTTTTGTATACATGGTAAGCGTTCTCTTTGACTTGTACAAGTGCAAAATTCTAATTCTTTATATCATCCAGGGATGTCATCAAAATGACTAGCTGTCTAGATGGCGTATCTATTGCTCCGGTACTCAACGTTGCCCGTTTACCAGAAAGCACAGATGATGATGGCTCAGACGAGCGTCAAGACGCGCCTAGTATCAAAGATGTTCGGATCCAAAAGAACGGCATCCCATTGCTTATTACGAATTATCGACAAGCATTTGCATATCATTTGGGCATGAAAGTTTGGATGCGCATCAGCGATGCGTGGTACATTATCTCTGAGTTCTGGAACTCGGGCATGGGTGCACCCACCGATTATCCCCTGGGCTGGCTCTCAACGGCCATGTCATTGAATACAGGCTTGGATCCACTCGGACCAGCCATGTTGTCATTGTTGGAGGGTAAAAAGGAGGCTGCAAGTGCGATCACTCTAAGCCATCTGGAGGTACAATACGTTTTCATGAGGAGGTCAGGATATACACTTGGATTAGAAGATTTCTAAATCTGGCTCTGGTTTTATTTTTTATCCAATATTAGATACAAATTGCAGTAGCTGCGCTATTGGAATCACCTGTAGAGTATCGAGATTGGCTCAAACAATATGCAACACGATTGTCCCGTGAAAACGCACAAGAAAAGGTCAAGGAATTGTGTCGTTGGCTAGTTGGACCACCGTTTATGTAAGTTATCATGTCCTTTATCGGCAGTGTGATCCGTTATCACTGACCCAGAAAATTGTTTCCTTTTCAAATAGATCCAAGGATGATCAACCGTGGGAGCCTTCAGTGCTGGTACAAGTTTTTCCAACAGTTTCCCTTGCCTCTTATACATTTTTTCCATGCTAGCATGATTTTGCTTACATGATTGTGTTTTCTCTTTTCAATCATAGGGTTCGCTGTCAAAACATGAACTCCTCAAAGAGATACTCCCGCTACTAGGTAACATCTCTTTTTTAGTAATCCACTTCACGTGAGAAAAAGGAAAGACAAAGTTTTTTACTTGGCATTAATGCATGGCCCCACCCCCACTTTTATAGGCTCAAACCGCCGACTTCAACGAACCGTGGATGAGTTCAGCGCCTATCTTCTTTAATTTTCTGTACATGTTTTAAAACTTTTACATAAAAAAAAGGCCGTCTCCTTTTTCTTTGAACGGGCTAACCGAAATACTACGTGAAGAAGCTATACAAGGATTTTTTTTTCTTTTGGCGTGTATGTATGTATCTCTTTTGTACAAAAGTTGTCTCTCCATACTTTTGGGAAAAAATCTATTATAAAAGTCGTGTAGCAAAAAAGTTCAGGCCCGAAGAGCCGCTTTTACTGCTTCCTTTTTGTGCGGGGATGGTAGTAACAGTCGAATCCAGCGACTCGGTATTGCTCGGCACCAGCCGACAATAATAGTAACCATCCTCTCCTGGACGAGCCTCCTGTTTGAGCAGCGTGTCCTCCTCAGAAGACTGTTGATGATCATGTCGTGCAGCACCAGCAATAAGTCTTTGCATGTCAGAAGCATAAGCATCCACAACGCCATCCGGCATAACCTGACGACATCCAAAAGTATAGAGCAGACGATCCTCCTCGGTCGTCCAATGCAGGGAGCACAATCTGTATTCTATTGCTATCGACGTCCCGGATCGATCGACCATGCGATGATGACGCACACACGCATCAAAGTAGGGGCCCTTGCAGACCGAGCAAGTTTTAGCGGTTGCCAGATAAGGCGCTATTTCTCGTGGAATATTGCGTGGTTGTAGCTGTTGGTGCAGTAGTCGCCTGGTGCTGCTGCTACTGCTGCTGCCGGTGGCGTTGCTATACCTCAGTTTGATCAATTGCCTGGCACATGTTTCTACGAGTGATGGGGGATCGTGTGGTAGCCTCAATGGTACTGTCTCGGGAAACCCGCAATGATCGGCCATGAGTTTTCTTATGGAGGGCATGTCGGCTATCTCGGCCGGCAAAGAGGTCAATAACGGGTTGTCCCCGATATGGAATGTTGCTAGCCGTTTGAGACGACCCAGCTGATAGGGTAAATGGACAAGTGAGTTATTGTTGACAATCAGAACACAAAGGTCGTCCAAAGTGCACATGGATGCCGGTAACGTGTGGAGTTGGTTATGGCTCACGTTGACAGCGCGTAGTCGGTTGAGTCGATGAATGGAATTCGGAAGAGCGACAATACGATTGTATGAAAGGTTCAAGACGCGCAAGTGTGTAAGGTTTCCCAGTTCGTTGGGTAGCGTTCGGATCTGGTTATGCGACCTGTTTGCTCCGGTAAGAAGACACCGTAATAGCAAACACAATGCATGTAAATAATCAAGCTCTTTTATGATTATTGTAGAATAGGATACCTAGGTTTTTCTGTTGTCCCTTTTTTTTCTTTCTTTTCCCTTACAAGTTGAGTTGAGTAAGACTCACGAGTGAACCAATACCGGCGCCTAATCGAACGAGTCCTCTACCCGTCAAATCCATCGCGACCGAGGGCATGGTTCGATGATCGACAGTGACTTCTTGAAGTCCTTCGGCGCGTACTTCTTCTGATTGTCGTCGCCGCCGACGCCAAGTCGCACTTTCTGGATCATCATCGTCTGCGTCTTCATAATACTTTTGGTCGATATAGGCCAAGTCCTCGGCAAGTTTGGTATATTCCAGACGGTAAAAGTCGGGATTGTCAAGGACAAGGTCTTGGTCTTCTTCTTCTTCTATTTGTCGTTTTCCGCCGCCATGCAGCGGGTCATGGACTTGCAATGCCATAGTACTGAGAACATTGTTGCCGGTAAATGCAAATGGCTCATTGTGCTTGCTGTTTTGTTGACCCATATTGTTGTCATTCAGTTTCCCCAAAATATAATAAACCAAGCAACAACCTTGGCTCAAGTAACGATAATAATAGCAGGGAAAAAAAAGCACGCAACAGATTCTTTTTGGTAACCCACGCCTTATATAATGCTTGCTCGGGAAAACTCTTTTGCCTTAAAGTAGAGAGTTTAAAACGATAGTGATTGCTTCTTGTTATTGTTGTGCATACAAAAACTTCCCTTTTATTCCGAATCTGTAAATTTCGGGTCTTTCGAACTTGTAGAAATTCTTGAACGTTCAACGATCTTCCTCTTATTAAGCAACTACTATGCAAGCAGGTGAGATCGTTTCTAAGATATCTTACCAATAGCAGTATCATCGAGGGAAAATAGAAAATGAGGATGGTCCTCTTCTTCTCATCAAAGTCCTTTTTCCACCACCGCCAATACGATGACTAGTAGGATACTTTCTCGTAATGTATTAGTACTTTGCTTTTAAAATATAAAAATTCTTGAGCTCCATCTCTTATCTGTATCATATACGGATAGGCGTCGTCAACTTATTTCGCATCTAGACTTAACAAATATAGCATACTAGTACTATCATTAACCCAACACAAGAAGTAGAAAAGTAGTACCTTCCTTCGGCCATTCCCCCGGTCCATATGATTTTTCGTTGCGTCACAATATCAATATCATCAACACCATGCTCTGCATGCACGGATCACATCTTTTTTTTTTCCACAGCCCGGCAAGTGCGGGTTCCATTTTTCCGATAAGGTTTTGACTAAAAGTAATACACAGTTTCCTGGGAAAGTTATAGTAGACGAACGGCGAGAATCGTAACGTGTCATTATCTTTCTTAAACGCTGTCTAGATTCTAGTACTTATATTCTGATCATATCAAGAATAAGAGGTAAGGAGCTTAGTAGGTCGTCGTCATTATTATTATTTAGCCTTTAAAGAAACAGCAAGCTATACATCATCGGTAATCCAAACCAAAATGCACTGACAGGGATATGACAGTGCTTGAAATTGGATATCAAGCCCCTCCGTTGAGCCAAAATGCTTCTGCGAACAGCTTGTTTCTAAATAAAGACCTTGTCAGAAGGCTTTTAGAAGCATTCTATCAACATGATCCCATCAATCCAACACAACAGCTCGTGATTGGCTTCTTTGTAATCATGATAGGACACTTGTACGAAAAACGTTGTGAACAGAAACCACACTGCAAATGTCCTTTAACTACAGTACATGAAATTTATACGTACAATTAAGATTCATACTAATTTGCTTAGCTGTACTAAAATGACAGCTATAGTTAATTGTTTCTTGACGGAACAGAAAGTGAGAGAATTGATACGAGACTACGTTATGACCAAAAAACAAATCAGAAAGGTAGTCTAAGTATAGTCTTCAGCTAAATGGTTTTAACAATCCTCTTGGTATCTTTTTACTCTAGTATGTACGGTACATAGAACATGTGGAAGTTATATACCCAATTACTTTGCGTGCTTCATTAAGGTTTATCAGTGGTTGTTTTCGGCTTCATTGGATGAAGGCCGCCGGAATAATACTGGTGACCAGAGACTACCCCAAGAGATGAGCTTTTACAGTGACGATGAAAATAGCTCGCGGTACAGTACTTGACAGCACGCACTCAACAACAGATATTGACCTTGCTCTCTCTCCTGAAAGGACTGTCCTTGTTGGACAGTTTGACGGATATATAACGACAGCCTGCCTGGTCAACTTTGGTGCTACATATTCATGGTATTATTTTAAAAGGCTGGCGAATAGGCAGAGGTTTCCTATGATATAAGTCCAAGAAACCCCAGAAACGCCTTCTTACTATAATGGAGTAACCAAAAGAGCATGAAAGCACCGGTGAGTCATTTGAGTTGGCCAATGATCGGACAGCTAGAACTTGTTTCTCGATGCTGTTCATGAGCAGTTTTTTTCCTACGTAATGCCACAAACGGCTGTCTACATACTCGTATACTATGTTTTGAGTCATGCAGCATTAACGAACATAGTAAAAAAGAATACTTGATTCTGTTGCCTCGTTTTTTAAAGCATACATAAACAAAACCGATCCCCTTAATAACGAATATAGTTAAAAAGTATATACTTTATTGCGGAAGACTTATAGATCTTTTCCTATACGGTTAGGATCACTTCCTAGCGGTAATGTGGATGTTTGGAACTGTAAGTATGGTTTGGCCCCATGTCTGAAAACCCCCTATTAAGAAAAAGACAGGTCTGTGCGCTAATATTATATATATGTATACAAAAAGTACGGAATTTATGCGCAAAGGTAATGCTACCAGAGTGATGTTTTTCTGCTGTTGTTGATGCGCTGCCGTGTAGGGCTTCATCGGACGCTGTCGTCGTATATACTACTCATCCTTATGGGATCGATCTTCCACGTAGTTGTGCTCACCATGTCTTTTTCCATTTGCCCGCGGTTCGTGGGAGCATGGGCAGGCTGTTCAAGATGTTGTTAGTCGAGCTCTCTCTCTCTTGTTCCTTCGTTTTCGGAGGTTAGGTGTGTCGCTCCAAATGCATCGAGTAACTTTTGTAAAAATCTGCGGGTGGCGTAATGTTCCTAGCGCGCCCCCGTGACAGCACCCCATTGACAGCCCTTCAACGGGTATGACGGGTGCATTTCGCCATTTGATCATTCCGGGTGTCGTTCATCCATGGAAAGCCGCTAAGTTTTGAACCAGTCCACCCTACGCTGTGGTCGAAGACACACTGGATTGTCTTGAGCTTGAGATATTTATGGATTAAACTGTTTGGTTCATAAGGCATGTGCACGTCTGGGAAGGCCGTTGATGTTCGCACTACGTTTTAAAAGACTTGGAAGCATATATCGAGTAAAAAGCTAATTTGGTATGTATTGATGTTTAACCAAATGTTTTATCATATGATAATGTATCTTAGGCAGAGTGTAATAATGTGGTTCACCACAATGTACGTATATGTTTGCGCTCTAACACTCCCCCACACACAACTAGCATCATACAAATCACAGAACGCGGTCGATAGCTTTAGACACAATCTCTATGTGGCGCAAGCATAACAACGAACGCCATATCAGTATGTAGTGTTGTCATCGGCACTGACAGCAAAGCAGTTTCTTCAAACCCATTGATATACACAGAGAGAGACGACTGTACTGACTAGAACTACAACACGGACGACACTACATCAGATCGATGACTACGATTGCAACGCGCTTTTAGACAGAGGAAACAAAAGAGATTGTGGTATGCAGTCGAGGAAGCGAATCCGGAACGCAGCACTTAGCACCTATACCAAAACAAAATATACACCTTCTATCGATGATGTTGAGGATGAATTTAGGGTATTTAATACATATCACGTCTAGACTTTGTTTTTGCGTATGATACACACATAGTTTTTTTTATTCTTGAGGACGCTTTATGTGGTTTTGAGCAAAAGTTTAATTATAGCTAGTGCACATGACATTGGCAGGATGGAAGAGACAAAATCAGGGAAAGGTAGAATTATATGTAGTTGAAGACACTGAAAGAAGCTACTCATTTGTAGAAGGCTGCCAAATATGATATCAAAATAGGATTGGATTTTAGGCCAATTTAATAGTTTTTTTGCTATACATACATAACCGGGACAACTTTCTCTTTATTAAAGAGATGTACTATATGATCGTACATAAGACTCTAGTATGATATACATTGTGATTATAATTACATAGTATAGTACGTTTAGTTTCATCACAATGAAAGGCTAAAAAAAAGTGTGCCGTGGTGTGAGTCATTAGGCCTGCAGTCCGCTTCCTTATGGCACGATATGATGATTGATGTTGCTTTTGTCTGTCAAACTTTACATTTACCACAGAATATAAGCAAGTCGATACACATATACATTTACACACAACAAAGAAAAAGTTACTACTGTAAGTTTGGAGATGACGTTAGTCACCCCACCCCACCATCCCGATTGATCCTCTTTTCAATTATAGAATTTCGGATGATGCCCGGATCTCGTCGAGTCCAAACTGGGCGGAAATGTGTTACAAGACACACACACATTACTTGTGTACCACATGTAACAGCTGCAAGGCCGGGGGCCTTGGTTAAAAAGCCCAACAACAAAGAAATTTGTTTTCCCTCTTCCGACGACGGATCCGTAGTCAAGTTTGTAAAAAGAAATGTTAGATGATGATGATGGGAATGACAACAACAACAACAACAAAATAAGGATAACTTGAGAGGTTATCCCGGGTCCCCTCCGCCTCCTCCATTCAAATCGTTTCTTCTTGCTCCATTTCGGTGTGTGTGTGTGTGTGAGAGGCGCGCGCAAACGCGTAAATCAATGGTTGTTTATGAAAAAAAATCTGCGAGTCATCGAGAAAGCAACTGTCATTGTGTGCAGCTGATGCTACGGGTGTGTGTGCGCCAAGAGTAGCATTTATTAAACCATATTGCTTCGGGACTTGACATAATAATTAGAGAGTGCCTCGCCCATCCTCCACAACTTCCCTCCCCCAAGAAAGAACACGAATGTATTAAAGCCCACTCATCTTCTTCTTCCTTCTCGTAGTCATGAGTACATATTTCGCTTTTCTTCGGGGAAACAGAGTTTGGATGGATGGCTGATCCAAGCCTATTAATCTAATATCTATTTTGGTTTTAGTATAGTAGATGTATATACAGAGCGGTGGGGTGGGAGATAACGTAATAAAAAAGAGACAAGACTGGGGTTTTCCCTCGGGGCTTTTGCCTGAAATGTCCATCCTAATACGTTACTATATACCAACTAGTGACGACGTGAATGCTAACGGTAGGATTGTTTTTGCCATGTACTAAAATTATCGTAAGCGTTGTTTGCTTGTGGCCATATAATGATACACATGTATATTTTCTTTGTATACCGTGTACGGGAAAAGAAAGAAACGCAAACTCCTGCATGCACGGATCACATACTTTTTTTTTTCTTTCGGAGGATCCACTCCATTCTTCCGAGAATAAGGGGTAACAAATAAAAGGGGGGGCATGTGTGATTGAATATAAAGTTCAAATAAAAACCATATACGAAATCATTGATAGAGATGGGTTAGCGAGCAGCTCTCTCCCTTCCCTTTCATTTTCGGCCGAGAATGAGTTGTTGTTGACGAACTATGATGGGGTGCATCACATCAAATAATGCCCCCAAACCACCGAGAGAAAGAGAGAGAGAGAGAGAGAGGGGAGCCGAGCAACAAATAAGACACATCTATATAGTGTCAGCTGGGTTCCCGAGATATATTTTCGACAGTTCATTGTTATGTGTTACTACAGCATTATTTTGACGGACCAAGGGGGGGGGCTGCTATAAGGCCCCTCCTGCAGCAGAACAGCCCCCCCCCGGTTTATCGTGACACTGCATGGAACAAATAAGGTATCGATTGATTACATTTCAGGAATGGGTTGTGGTGTGTGTGTATACTTACCGAAAAAATAAAAAGGGTGCCAAATGCGATGTATAGAATTGGGACGATACTACGTTATTCTGGGCTCGAAGCTCGAGAAATATATACATCTATTAAGCGCCGAAGTCCAATCAATTGCCTTGGAAACGGTTGGTTGGCTACGGACCCACACTATACACAAACACAGCGGATTCATTCTCCGGGGGGAGGGAGCGGGGAATCCGACCAAAAGGGAGAGGGGTATTTAAACAAGTCGCAAGTGAAAATTTTTTCAAACTTCACCTTTCACCGTTCTATATCCTGTGGTCTATTCTTTTCAATGAATTGTTTACCCTTCGGGAAAAGTCCGGAAGAATATGATGCTTTTGGTTTGCCCGTTAATAACGAGAATTTTTTCCTTACACTAAAGGGTTTTCTCACAGCGTGTGGCAATAAAGCGACATTTATTTGACTCTTGAGAAATTTTTATTTAAAAAAAAAAGAAAAAGATAATAATTATAACTTTTTTTGTTTTGTGTGTGTATTAAGGGAAAAGCAAACTACGGGTTGTTGTGTTGAGGGGACTGTGTGTGTATTTTGTGAGGTTTGAGCGAGAGAGATATATATACACGCGCACCAGGGGGAAGGAATTACACAGAGGGTGGTAATATTTTGTTTTCTGGGGATGATTGCTTGATTGAAAACATAAAGTAATAGTACTAATAATGATAATAACGATAATAATAATAATAAAAGGAAGGAAATATATACAACAGATATTGGGGTGGCTTTTTTTTTGTTTCCTTTTTTTTTTCTCCTGGGAGGGATGAAGTATTATTACTGGCCTTCCCATGAGACGGTGAATTCAGACGAGTTGACGACCACACGCGCCGCAAGAGGCAACGAGGCGGATGGCGAAAAGAAGGGGCGCTCGCCGGCATCGACGCTCAACCGCTGCAGCAACAATGATGCGCGGACGGTATCGACCTGATCATCCGAGCTCGTCGAGGACCACCCGGGCAATGTGGCGTGGAGCAATGGGAGAGTGTACGAAGAAGAAGAAGAAGAAGGAGAGTCGGAGTCAGAGGAGGAGGACGACGACGAAGAGGATGAAGAAGAAGAAGAAGGCGAGACGCGTGGCAGTAGAACCGTGTGCTTGGTGCTCATGGCATTGTTGTTGTTGTTGTTGTTGCTGCTGCTGCTGCTGTGGCGCACAAATGGCGAAAATGGAAACCGAAATGAGCTAGTGTGATGCGAAGGCGGAGGCGTCTTGCGACGGGCAAACGACGGAGATGGCGTGGTGTTTGCCGGTGATGAGGGTGCTTCGTCTGTGCTAGGGGACGGCGTTGAGTCATTGTTCAACAAGCGCGCGACGGACATGCTGCTGCTGCTGCTGCTGCTCGAGTCGCGTGTTCGTCTCATTGACGGGCGGCGTGATGTGGGTGCTGCTGGTGGTGGTGGTGACACGACCGACTCGACCGAGGAAGAGGACGATCGTCGGCGATAGGGGGCTGGTGCATGATGATGATGCTGCTGCTGCTGCTGCTGATGATGGTATGGATGATGATGATGATGATGATGGTTGTTGTTGTTGTTGTTGTTGTTGTGCGAAGGAGGAGGAGGATGATGATAATGGCGTCGACCTACCATGGATTTACCACCGCCACCCACTGCTGTCGTCGTCGTGGTGGTTGTCGTAGCTGCATTGTTATTGCGTCTTTGATGATGATGATGATGATGGTGAGCGGCGGAGCGATGCGGTGCTGCGCTTTTTGGATCCAATAGCAAGCAGCCATAATCTTCGTGTGTGGGTGGCAGACACTCGTCTGCAAAGTTGGGCCCAAACAAAGGAACAAGCTTGTCGCGGATCCGCCACGCCGTACGTCGACAGAGTGTCTTTGCGTGCTCAAAGGGCATCCAGGTGCCTTGGATCTTTAGGAATCCACCACGGATCTTGGTCACCCCGAGCTCAGGATTGGAATCAACAACGCGCACAATGTCTGCCTTGGAATTACCGAGACATTTCCAAATCCCAGTAAAGTGTACAAAGCCTACATATATACACACACACACACGAAGGGCGAAAGCATTAAAAAAACGGGTTCCTCTCACTCATTCTTTGACGATCCCTCCCCCTTGAAAAAAGATGCATTCTTTGTTTTCTTTACCTGTCTCGCGATCCCACATGATAGGTTGCGTGCCAGCCATGTACTCATAGACTAACGATATCCCACCCAAAAGTCAGTCCATTTGTCAATCTAAAGGGGGGGGGGGTGTGAGGGGGCACAGCGTTCCCCGAGGAAATAGGATTTGTGTATATAAAAACTTACCGGGAATATAGCCACGCACATCGAGAGACGTCGAGTATTTGGCACGCGTGATCTCAAACTCGTCGTCGACATCATCGACCATACCAATGTAAGGGCGGAAGAGTGGATTGTCGTTCTCGTAAGCCTCGGGTGACTCTGGAGCGGCGTAAGGCTCGATGTCCATGTCTTTGTGTGTAGCAGCTGAATTCATCATTATTCTCTCGAATTCAAGAATTGTTAAAAGAGAAAGAGAGAGAGAGAAAGGAGGGCAGTTAGGAAGGAAAAACAAAAGAAAACAAAAAAAAAAGTCGAGTATTTATAAAAAAAAAAAAAGCACAGTTGGATCGAAAAATTTGGGGGTGTGCATGTATGTGGAGAGACAGAGAGAGACAGAGATCGAGAGAGAGAGAGAGAGAGAGAGGGGTCAAGGCGAAATGAGTCTCTTTTTGCCCTGAGGTGAAAGGGAGGGGGGGGGGTGGGACGTGCATGCGAGATGGAAAAAAAGTGGTGTGTGACGATAGCAACTGCCGAGAAATGTTAATTTATGCTTTTCTTTTTTGGAGACTGAGAGAGAGAGAGAATGTCCCCAAAGTCGCGCAAACAACCACACAAGAAAAGCAGCAGCATGTCGATCCTGGCTTAGTCCTTCCTTACACGCGCGTGTATGATATCCTAGAGCACACCCATGGCATCATATTCTACCATGGCCTCGTCATTTCGTTGAAGGGTTCTTTTCTTTTCTTCCTGTCAAGAAACGTGTCGTCGAGTGTCTTTACGCTCGACTATGGGAAACAATCCCCATCCCTACTCATTCCACAAAGACTCTCTCTCTTTTTTGGAACTTGGAAAAGAACTACTAGAAGTCATGGAGAGAACGAGTCCCATGACATGTGGAAGGAATGGCCGCATTTCTCTCTCTCTGTGTGTGTGTGCTATGTTGATTTGTTTATGATGGGATTGCTAACTACTACTACTACCATTTGCACTATTCCTGGTCTTACTGACACCGGGGAGATGCCTCTCTTGTTGTTGTTGTGTCTCGATCATCCGTTTTATTCCCTTGGCGTATTTTATTATTGTTGTTGTTGTTGATAAAAAAGAAACTCCTGTGTTTATCTTTCCTCGCCGGGAAAAAACTGCATACCAATAGCCATGCAAGCAGAGTTGAAAAGTCAGCCGTTCCCAATGCGGTGGGTGTTAAGCCAAAAGAATTCCTCAGGCCCGCAAAAAGGCTAGTACTACTACTACTACTACTACTACTACTCTGTGGCAGGCAGACAACCCCCACTCCCTCACTTTGACGATTTACTTTTTTTACCCCTTAAAAAATGACTCGGCCATCTCTCCCTCCCCCCAACACACCAAAAACTAAACTACATATTATATCCCGAGAAACAAACTTTCGAATTTACGAAATTGTTCGGGGGTACCCTGGTGTACTAAATAGTGTCATGAACTCCAATTTCAATATTCTTAAAGAGAGTGTGTGTTTCTCGGGTCCTAGAGCGATTGTCACTGTGTCCAACATCCCCAATGGTCCTACAACGACCGACGGTGATTTGCCTCGGGCTTCTTCGGACCGAGATTTCGGGTTTATCATTGCGTGGTCTTGTCTTGAGGTAGAAATACTTCACCAATCCCCCCCCCACACCCGAAGACTATGCTTTCTTTTTTGGCGGGTTGGCCAGTGCATGCAAATTGAACGCTATACTCTCTCTCTCTCCCTCCCTCCCCCCCTCCCACCCCGACCCCTCGCAGGCACCTCCCCCCCCTATTTCTACAAGTGTCGTTTCGTCAAGATGCATGGCCTGAAGGATGGTCATGTACCCGAGTGTGCGTGCTATCATTGGAAATAAACGCGCTTGCTCGCTCACTTACGGGCCAAGGGCTCTAGTGTAAAAAGTTTGACATAAGCTATAGGTCCAACTGTCACCCGTGTTTGCAAGTTTGCCTTCCTTTCCCCGGGGTCCCGTTGTTGATGTTGTTGTTGTTGTGTGCTCTCAAAGAGTTGCCGCAAACAATCACGCTGCTCCACGCTATCGTGTCGAAATCCTGTGACCCCGCAGGGTGGATCAGCACGTCATTTAAAAAAGGATCGCTTTTGTTGTATTACCTATCATCCTCCACGTAATCTCTACCTGCCTACCTACTTGCTCCTTTTTTTTTTCCCGGCTAAAAACGCGGTCCTCAGGGGGGGGGGTTGCTGCTTCTACTTACTACTACTACTACTACTACTACCAGCAGCCATGTACTAAGAGAACCACACAAGGGGGGAGAACGGAGGTGTGTGTGTGTGTGTGGGACCAAAAGTTATTCTCGAGAAAGAACACTGAAGCAGCAAGGGTTTTGTCACAGAGTTACTAGCAGACTGTATAATATGCATGTCTTGTACATTAGCTGTGTGTAATAACACTACATACTACAGGACAGCAACTACCTGGCCTCGGTCTGAAAAGAAATAATCGTTTGGGTGACCCAGGCTTATCACTTTTTTTCGAAAGAATGTCTACAAAACACCACACCGGACCTCTGAGGACAACAGCAACAACAACAACAATAACAGAAACGCAACAGCAATCCGGACAATATCGAAATAACGGGGGCTCTCTCTCTCTCTCTCTCTCTCTCTGGCTTCTACTAGTAGTACTATCATACAAGTTGTCATTCACTGTGGGGGAGTGGAGAGTGGGATGCAGAAATGTTTTGTTTTTTCTTCTTCCCTCGGATGCACCCGCAAAATACTTGTTACTCTCACTTGAACTATGACAGAGTCTGCCTCATGTAATGTCTAGTACATGTAATCCATCTCGAAAACGAAACACGCGGGGCTGGTTTTGAGGAGATCTCATTAATTGCCTTTGAGGATATTTTTTGGGGTCCAAACGTGCATATGCGTCTCTCTCTCTCTCTCTCCATCCCCGGTGGGAGGAGCTGCTGCTGCTGCTGCCTTTTGTGGTGTGTGCCTGGTTCCCGCCCATTTAATAAAAACCAAGGGATATATTGAAAACGATCAGAGCAGCTACAGATATCATCAACACATCTTTTGGTCATTCGGTAAACTTTTTCAAAACCCCCAGAGTCTCCTTCTTTTCTTGCTTTCCCCCCCCCTCATATACTCCACCCTCGGAGCGTATGTTGTCTCGAGGAGACCCATGTTGTGTGGGTCACTACCGAGACTATAAACCTGTATAGTAGTGGGTTGTCAGATCACTTGCATAGTGGAGTTCGTTATGACAGGCTTTTAAGAGTGAGTATGTATGTACTGGACACTGAAAGAGCTTATCAAAAGAGAGAGAGAGAGAGAGTTGTGTAATGTTTATCTGTAAAATATGCAAGCGGCAAAGAGGGGATGTCAGGTGAAGGAAAACCCCATTCATGCCATCGAGGTTTTGGCAGATGTACCTGGGAACTATCATCTCGCCACTATGATACGAGCTACATACATAGTAACGATAGGAGGAAAATAAAAAACAGATCATTTTCTCCCCGTTCTCAGGACAAGAAGGTTGCCCGTCCCACATATTCATATGTGCTCTTATACATACACATCAAAATAGACTGTATGTAGTAGCAGTGCCTTGTAATAATGTACGTATATTAAACCATTTCTTTTTTGTATTTCGTCGTGACAGTGACAAATAATGCCACTGCCCACCAGCAGCACACACAACTGTACTTACTATCCTATGAAATGTATGCTGTTTGTGCATGATGTCTGCTCGAGTTTAATATGTGCCGTAATAGAAAGAGTTGGCTGTGTAAAGTGAGGAAAATAGCCACTTTTCAACACGCATACCACGTCAGTTCACCCAAAAGATGAACAAAAGCGTGTCGCGTGTCGCTGCGGATTAGCCAATCAAATTACGTGATTTTCCAACACACACACACACACACATAGAAGAAAAAAATTGCTACGAGTAAGAAACGAAAAATGTATGCTTATCCTTCTTTGCAACAGTTTGATGCTATTGTGGCATGTATCATTATCTTGTGGTGGTGGTGGTGGTGGTGGTGGTGGAAGAGGATTTCACTTTAAAGCAGTGGGTGTGATACACCCAGATTCTCGCTTTTTGTGGGAAAGTGACTGCCGCGCGACCCGAATTTCGCTTCTTTCCCTTTTTCTCTTTAAAACTTATTGGAGACGACGACGACCATGGCTGACCAGCAGCACCAAGATGGTCAACAACAACAACAACAGCAACAACAACAACAAGCACCAGCGCAACAGCAGCAGCAGCAGCAGCAGCATCCAGACTTGAACTTTTCAATTCAAGACATTCTAGGTGACCATGGCGCAAACAATGCATCTTTTCCGATCGTACAGCACAATCCAACAGGCAATGGAGGCGGCAGTGAAGACGGATCGCAATACGCGCACTTGCCTGCTGAACTCCAACACATATTTAGCAATAATGGCATTGACGATTTGTCAGCTGCTGATCCTGCAGTGCAACAACATGTGCAAGAAATATTATGGAATAGTAATATGAATAAAGATCAACAACAACAGCAAAAGCCATTGAATGTTGTTTCGCCTTCGTCGTCGTCACAACAATCAACAACAACAACAACAACAATAGCCACGCCAACAACGAGTATGAACGCAATACCTACTCCTTCACAAGCACACATTCAAGCTGCTACTCAATGGCTAATGCCTACATCGGCACCAATGTCCGTACCGCCTCCACAACAACAACAACACCCACAATCCATCGTGTCGCATACTCCTACACCTCCACTCATCCCACAACAACATACACCACAGTCTCAACCTCAACAACAGCATCCTCCTTCACAACCGCAGCCAGGAAGTAAGAGTCTGTTGAAACAATTTTAATTTTCCTTTTTGCTCAGCCATATCACACACGTGTTTGTCTCCTGACCTCTTTTTTTTTGTCTATATAGCTACGACCTTGTTAGAAAATATCATATCACAACTTTCTCCAGAACGAAAAGAAGATTTCTTGGGATTGTTCCGACAATTACAGGTAAAAAATTTCGAGTTTGGGAAAAGTTGTATTATGTAGACTTATATTATTCTGCTGTAAAAAAAAAAAAAAGACCAATTCAGTCAGTCCCGAACAATTCTATATCCGAGCCAAATCCATGTTAGGTCAACAACAGTATCAACAACTCGAAGATTTGAAGAACAAACCAGGTCCTCAAGATGGGAAAGATACTGACAAGAAACGTGCTGCTGCTGCTGGTCCAAGCCAGCAGAATAATGCACACATGGCAGGATTAGTGTAAAGTATATTTGATGTAAGAGAGAGAGTGTGTGTGTCCATTGAGACTCACTCAATCATCTATATATGTAGAACGCCACAAATGAAACGAGCCAAAACCGAACATAATAATAATAATAATAACAGTAATAATAATAATATACCACCCGGCATGCCAATGGGTCCACCACTGAGTACTCCCATGAACCCTGCCATGTTTAAACAGCAAGCACCAGTACAAAACATTGCTGGTCTGCAAATACCTCGGGCAGGTGGACCTACTGCACTTCCGGGACAAGCTACTACTACTACTACTACTGCTCCTGCGTATGTATATTTATCAATTCTCTGAAATCAAGTGAATTATTACGACAAAGAAACTAAAACGTTCCCTGTGGGATGGAATAATTAGCAAACCATCAACATCTACTCCTGCACCTGGACAAGCTGCCTCTGGTGATCGGATCGATTACGATACGCTTACGGATGTGATGGGTTATGCGGGCGTCGATTTAAGAGTATGCTAGGAAAAGGAGGTGGGGAACAGGGCGTGTCTATAAATGAGAGATAGCTGATTGAGGGTTATTTTCTTCTACGTGAGTGTAGGAAGAAGAGCAGCACTTTATGAAGGATGGCGAAATGACAGGAGGTGTTTTACCCGATGGTGTAGATCGATCCAAAACACAAGAGTTCATGAATCCTGAGCTATTAAAAGAGCGTGTGCTCGAATTAGGTAAACACAAGAGAGAGAGAGAGAGAGAGAGAAAAGTTTGGGCTGTCTAACTTATTTTGCAATTTTTCAGCAAAACCATTCGCACTTGGAAAACTCGACAGCGACTTTGTATCGTACCTAGCGCTGGCTACGCAAGAACGTCTACGAGGCCTTGTCGAACACATGGTCGTCGCATCCAAACACCGAACCATGTCACAACACGTCAGTGCACCACCGCCCGTGGACGAAAACGGCCATCCACTCTACAAAGTCATCGTGCAACAAGATACCAAAAAACAGTTGTTAGCCATTGAACGTGCCGAACGTGAAGAAGAGCAGAAGCGGAAGGAGGCCGTGGCTGATAGGGAACGACGGTCGCAGATGGGTAAAGACGGCGCAGGCGGTGAAGAAGGCCGGTCAAAGAGTAAAAAGAAGGACAAGGAGTCGGCACAGCAGCGCGGTGGTGCCGGTGGTCTCAATGATGGCTTGAACAAGAGCGGCAGCGTTGCGAGTGAGACGGCTTTGATGAAGGCGATTGGTGGTGTTCGCAAGAGTTGGATGTTAGCAGGCAATGCACGGGATCAACAGGCAGGCGCTGCTCCCGGTGGAACAGGTTCACAACAAGCTGCTACTGCTAGCAGTGGTGGGGATACAAGTGCACCAGGAACACCTGGCGCCGGTGGTGGTGGTGGTGATGATAGCGGACGTGGTCGTGGTCGACCGCGCGGCCGTAAGGCGGGCGATGCCAAACGAGGCCGTGGTCGAGGTCGTGATGTGGGTGGATTGTTCTTACCTCCTTCAACCATTGGACGACATCGTCTCGGTGACCCGGCTTCACGCAAGATCACGGTGCGAGACGCGTTGTTTGCTCTGGAACGCGATTTCCAAGCTGCCGGTCGAGGAGGTGGCCAACGCACCTTGCTCAAAACTTACAACCAATGGTTAAAATAGGTAGTTTTTTCCCCCCCCCAAAGCAGTTCATATAAAAAATATATAAATATAAAGTACACATGCTTTGTATTAGGGAACCAAAAAAAAAAGAAGTACATCAAAGCAGACTGGGGAATTGAGGGGAGAGAGAGAGAGAGAGAGAGAGAAAATCAAGCTTTGTCTTGTTGAGAGCGGAAAAAAAGGGCAAATAGAGTAGTAGGAGGAGAGGAAGGGTATTTTCTTTTAAAAAAAAGTCTACCATTTAGCAATCAAGGCCTCGGCAGGCATGACAGGGATGGTACCGTCGTTATCGTGGGTTGACTGGTCGAGCGAAGGCATGCGGCCAGTGCCTACCTTGCCAACCGAAGCATCATTGCTGTGGGCAGGCTCTGCATACCAGCCTTCCGAAGAATCGCTGTGTGGGCTGTTTTCATCGTCGCTGACGAGTGCTTCAATCTCAGCCTCAATGAAAGGGGCAGCATCGGTATGGTCAGGGACATCATTCGCGTGGCCGCTCTCGTCAAGCCATTCACCGCCGTTAGAGTGCACTTCATCAACGTGCCACTCCAAATCCGATTCAGGAGCAGCAGCAGGACCTTGGTTCGTGTGCGCTTCAGACCAACCGTTTTCATCTACTTCTTCAGCGATCCAAGCACTTTGGTCGTCGTGCGAGACATCTTGGCCATCGTGTTCAACCCAATCGCTCGAAGCCACATTCTCGTGCCAATCATTGGTGGCAGCAGGTTCAGTATCAATCACCTCAGCTTGCCATTCAACGACATTGTTGTGACTATCGTGATCATCAGCAACTTGTACTTCTTCCCAAGAACCAACATTGCTATGGTCGAACGTCTTGATATCTTCGACCCAAGCGCCATCTTGATGCGTAGCATCGTTCTCGTTGTCGTCGTCAACCTGTTCTTCTTGCCACTCGCCAACGTTGGAATAGTCCGTGATGAATTGGACAGTCGCGTCGTCGTCATGTTCTTCGGCTTGGAACCCTTCAACGTCCGTGTGGGTAGGGTCTAATTCTTCCTCTGACCAGGTGGCACCGTTAGTATGGTCAAACATGCTGTCGGCACTATCCTCATGCGCAGGCTCAGCATCGACAGCAAGTTCTTCGGCTTGCCATTCACCGACATTGTCGTGCGTCGAGAACAATGTATCAAGCTCGGCGTTCAAATGAGCGTTGATGTGCGTACGCTTATCATCGTTGGTGAACCATTTATCGTTGCTATGTTTATCGTCGTCGTCGTCGGTCTTTGTGTTGTTGCTATGTTCATTCTTCTTCTTCTTGTCGTCGTTGTTGTTGTTATCTTTTTGAACATAGTGGCCAATCTTACCAAGGGCATCGTCCCAGTCTTTGTTGTCAGCGTTCTTATGCTCTTCTTTTTCAGTCTTCTTGTCGTCGTCGTCGTCGTCGTCGTCGTCGCCAGCACGCGTGATTGTGAACGTGATCGAGTCTGCTTGACAGGCTGGACCGCCAATGCCTGCAAGATGGTAATGGAACTCGCCAGTATCTTGACCGTTAAGTGAGATAGGAATTTCGCCCGACACTTGTTTGGAAGCATCTAATAACCCCATCATTCGTAAATAAATTATTTCCTTTTTTGAAAACATATTCCAAATTGGATTTTGATTGTTATTTATTTTTTACCAAACACATTCACCATGGCAATGGTCTTTTGATTCGCATCCGCAATCGTGACATTGACGTATTGGATGCTTGCTGGTGCTTTCCAAGCAATCAATTGTCTAGAGTCGTCTTCAAACGTGAGACCTAATATCATTTTTCATTTTGTAAAGAGAGAGAAGGGGGTCAGTGGACCGCTCTAGTCGTTTTGAATACTGTCAAAAAAAAAAAACCAAAAATGCTGGCTGTACCTGTTTCTGTTTCAGCGGGATAAATGACACGGAAGTCTATATATCAAGAGAAAAAGATCTAAGTATTCCTGCAATGCTTTTTCTTGAAGAGAGACGTGGTGATTAATTTCGTTAACCTGAGCAAGCAGCAGCCGTTGCGTCATTGTTGTGTGTACCCTCAAAGAGGGGATTGGCCTGGACAAATGAGCCCATTTGAAGCATTACTGCGGCCAAGCTTGCCAATCGAACAAAGTTCATCATTTTTTCTTTCTAAAAAAAAAGGTTGTGTCGATGACGTGGGTAATTTGAAAGGGAAATGGGGGAGGGGCAAAGAGAGAAAAAGTTAGGAATGGGCGGGTTGGTAAAGAAAAGGAACGCAAGAGGTTTGTAGAAAAAGAGAGAGAAGGAAAGGAAGGAGGCGAGTCGAGAGAGAAGAGGAGTGATACTAAAAAAAACGTTCTGTTAATTAAACGCTTGTGTTCAAATGGTTACACCAGCGAACCAGAGCGTGTCTATGCTGCTGCTGCTGCTGCTGCTATCCCAACCCCCACTATTTTTGGATCTCAAAAGCGAGTTCCCTTGCTTTCACCCCACCCTCCAATATAATTGACTACATAGAAATTGCATAAACAAGAGTGAAACTAGCCGAATTGGTGACACTATCCTTTTTTTATTCCATATACCATAGATTGGCTATATACAATGTAACGCAACAAGAAAAGAAAAATAAGAGATTTATACAGTAAACTGGGGGAATAGGGTTTAATGGGTTGCTTGGAATAAACGGATCACTAATAATAAGTACTACTCCGCCCCGGTGCGCGCGGTGGGTGTTGTTGTTATGTATAGAGAGAGCAGGTACGTATAATAGCAATTTTCGTCGTACCAGCCGAATGGAAGAAAAAATAACTCCCTTTCTCTAACCTAATACAGTAACCAATCTTGCTCTTTTGACGACCTATTACTTTTTTGACTTTGGGTTCTTGCCTTTTGACGACGACGACGAGGAACTCTTCTTTGTTGTCGACAAGGACTTTTTGTTTCCCCATTTCTTTGCCCTGATTGCTTTTTTCTGTGCAGGCGTGAGTGTCCGTCTTCCACCACCACCACCACCAGAGGATCTACCGGATCTTCCTCGAGAAGAAGATCCACGGGAAGATGATCCTCGTGTGCTTGCTCGATTGCCTGGTCTTGTTGTTGAAGACGTAAATGATGATGAGGATGATGCAGGTGTGCGTCGACGAGACATAGAGGCTGATGATGCCAAAGGTGGGGTTGCTTGATTATTATTATTGCCGATCTGATTGTAATACTGAGGATGTTCTGCAGGATTGATATTGGAAAATCCTTCAAGTGGCGACATATATCCGTCATCATCCTCGTCGCTGTCATCCACATTTACCACATCAAAGGAATCGCGCAAGTCGCCCAGTGTACTACTTGATCCAGGTTCTGCGCTGCTTTGCTGTTCTCTTGCATCCAATTCTGCATTGATGTGCTCTTCAATCTCAGTTTCAGGGATCCAATCTTGACAGATTGGACACGTCCGCCAATCTGATTCTCCTCCTTCTTCTTCTTCTTCTTGATGAAAGCTTGGACCCTCTGGGTTGCTGTTGTTGCCACGTCTCGCCAGTTCTGCCTTGAGATGCTCTTCCAAGTCCTCGGCAAGAACCCAATCAGGACAAAATGGACACCTTCGAAAATCTTGTCCTCCGTCATCACGCGAGACGACGATTCGGCGATTGGCCCTTATTTCTGAACGAATGTGTTGCTCCACGTCGCGTTCAATAATCTGATCATGGCAGAATGGGCATTTTTGAAAAGTTTGCCCTCTTGAATGATTATTCAGGTCACGTCGCGTTGTAGCTACTACGGGTCGGTCGTTGTTGTTGTTGTCTTCTTCGAACTCTTCGATATCGCTCAACGTGTCTTCCAGGATGGGTGATGGTGTCCGTCGTCGTCTTTGTCTCTGCTGTCGCGGATTGCGTCGTGATGATAATTGTTCCAATCGTTGTTGTCGTATGACGCGCAGCGGTATAGCTTCGTCGCTGTCGTCGTTTCGTTCAGCATTATTCGAGTCGTCATCTAAAAGTGAAATAGTAGCATGGTTTGTGCGCCTAGTTGCATGACGTGTCGGCTCCACAGCAGCAGCCGCATGACTATTGCTGCTGTAACTATCCATCCACGATGATCCAGTTTCAATGCCCTGACATTCTGAGGCATGGACTCCGATCGTATCCAAAGGAAACCGTCGTGCACACATTGGACATTCCGGGTCAGCTTCATCATTGGTCTATATGACGGATCATATGGATGAATGAACATTTTAGAGCCAACATAATATACCTATTTTTTTTATTCTAATTACACTTACTGGATGTTCTGGAAGAGGTGACACAGCAACAGGACGCGGTCGACGGGGAGAGCTAATTGTTGTTGCCGGAGTGTAACTCGTTTCAGGAGGAAAAGAGGAAGGGGTGTTGTCATGCAGCAGCCGTCGTCGTTGTCGCTTGGGTATATTCAACTTCCCAGTGCTTTGGGATATGTTGTTATCGTTGTCGGTTCTGGAAGAAGGACGTTTGCCCTTCCAATCGCTGCTGTTGGCAGCAGTATATGATATTGATGATGAGGATGGTTCGGCTGTATGTCGTGACGATGATGTTGAAGATTCTGGCTCAAAGATGCTGTTGTGATTACGTGATAACAGTGGTGGAGGACTAGGCGAAGGAGTAAAGATCTCTGGTCCTTTAGAAGCCTGAGGTACCCAATCTGTCAGATCAGCAACCTCAATGTCATCATCCTGGGTATCATACGTTATAGGTACTTTTGCTGCTGCTGCTGATGTTGTTGTCGTTATGGGAGTTTGTGTTGCTTCTGGTGGTGTTGCAGCTTCCATAGCCGTCGTATCAACTTCGTCTTTTTCTCGTTTGACCACTGGAAGATCGAGATCATCGTCAAAATCCAACGGCACTATTTCTTCCTCAACTTCATCCTGCACGAACGGTGTCTCCCGCTTGACTTTTACAGCACCTTCTTTCTTGATGACTGGAACTTCTTCATCGGATGAATCTTCAAAGTTGACAATCTCTTCTTCAACTTCTTCCTCTAAGCTTTCTTGCCTGATTTTGGCACGCTCCTGTTGTTCATCCGAATGATTGATATCGTGTTCATTCTCCCTGTCGTTGTTGTTGTCATAAAAGGAGGAGCTGCTGGATGCTGTTGTTAATGATACTACTGGTATTTTCCCTTGACTTTTGCTGAGCCGCTTTCGTGTTTCATTTCTAACAGGACTGGTAGTGGTACTGGTGCTACTACTACTACTACTACTACTACTACTACTACTGGCTTGTGAATCGCGAGTGGCATTCGATGATTTATTATGTTTTCGTTGCTGCGTGCGTTGTTTGTTTTGCATTGAACGTTTTCGTTCTTGAAGAAGGATCAATTGCTTGGGAGAAAATGGCTGAAAGTCATTGTCGTCGTCGTCGTCAATCATTGTCTTTTCTGTGTAATGGTTTTGGTGGTGTCGTTGTTGTTTTTGCTTTTCATTAAAGTCTTGTCGGCTTAATTCCAAGGCTCTTTCAAGCTCTGGATCGTGTCGGTTATTGTTTTCTTTACCGTGGTGCTTTTGGGAATTAGTTGCAGAGAGCCATGCTTTAATTGTTGAGTTCTGGGTTGGCGTATTGGCTTGTTTTTGGGATAAGACCATGAACAAGAAGTGGTGCGGGGGTGGGGGATAGGGGAGCAAGAAAAGAAAAAAAATCGATAAAGTGCACTGATAGTTATTAAAGGCAGAGTCGCGTTGGCTGTATAAAGTTGTCAGACACACACTATGCCCTCTCTCTTTTTCTCTCTTTTAGGGTTTTACGTGGAAAGGTGAAAACGTGCACAGTTGTAGCAATGCCAACGCATACCCACTCTCACGTGTCAACTAACTTTTATGTTTCGTGTTTTGCTTGTTGCCAAAGCGTTTCACAGCTCGATTTAAAGCAACAAGAAAAAAAAATCACACTTTATATACGACACCACGCCTCTTTTTGATCGTTAACTCTTTTTTCCCTTTTTAAATCTTGCGTGAGCTTATTGCAGGGGCTCGCAATTTCATTCCTTACCCGTATATATTCTACTACAACAAGCGAGACCATGACCCTATTCTGGCTCCTCGTGCTCAACCGAATCTACCAGTCACCCGTGCTTTTGGCCTTGTACAAGTTCTACAAGACATGTGTGCACTTGACAACCATGACGTCTGAATTGTACCGCATTAGCAATGCAGCAGCTCATCAGCTAGGCTGGTACAATGAACTTGCATTTCTCAGCAACGACGACAGCGAACTTGATGAAGAACAAGAAAAGTCGCCTTTAATAAAGTCACTTTCTCCACAAGAGCAAGAGGCGGCTATTCCTCCCCTTGTCGTGTATCGGATTGGTAAATTATTATCATTATTTTTCTTGAGTGTATATAAAAAGAAGGACGTATAGAGTGGACTTATTCATGTAAAAAAAAGACCGGTCAATTCTGTTCTCAAAACAATTGGATGTAAGGAGCAGCATTTTCCATGATCAAAACTGTTCAAAATTGTGCTTGAAAAAAAAAAACACAGGAACAAAAAGGGGAATTACTGATGATTGCTGGGCCACCCATCCATAAAAAAATTGGTGTACATAGGCAGAACGACGCAGCCTTGAAAATGCATCAGGACAATTAGATGAAGTCGCAGATATGATCATGGCCAAGAAAGGCTTTGCTGGATCAAAGAAAAGGTACGAAAATCCATACGAACCGGCATTAGAGATTGTATACTAAAAAGAAATTCCACAGTCCAGTAGCACGCGTTCTTTGCGCAAGTTTATCACGTATTAGCGAAACCTATGTATTGACGATCCAAATCAACGAAAGAGCGCATACCAAATACGATTCAACCAATTCAGTACACGAACAGAAGCTATTAAAGTTATGGAAAGCATTGATGCCCGACACCGAACTTGAATCACGGTTGACTCAACAATGGGCAGAGGTTAGTTTTTTGCTTTTTTATAACGTTTGTTACCAGGGGGGACATGATCGTAGACACACCCCCTCAACATTTGGCGCGCAAGTTTTCTTGACAAATAAAGTTACAATAGATTGGTTTCCAGGGTAATGACCCTGCAACTGATTTCCGTGGCATGGGACTCCAGGGGCTTGATGATCTCGTATATTATGCAACGACACACACCGATTCAGCCCAACGTACTTTTTCGAGCTCACGCCATCCCGTATCCTGGTAAGTTCCCTCAGTCTTTCAACAAAAATTCTTGTCCTACTATGACTACTCCAATTGTTCATGAGCAAAACTGATAGTCCAAGATATATTTGTCCCAAATTTTTTTTTACTAGGTACCCTTTTGCCATTGTCGGCATCAATATCACACAATGTGCAGTCCAAGCTCTGCGAACACGTCAAATGCAGTACTATCTGTATAAATATGGCGCTGATAAAAAAGCCTATAGCGAATTTTATTGTAAGTTCTCTTTATTCCACTCGATACATGGCGGATGGAACTGTCTAAATCTTTTTTTTGGGGAAACTGGAAACATATATGTCTATATAGGCTACTTGTATCATAGATTTAATGATTTTTGGATCTCTCACGAACAACCGCGACTGACGGTGATGGATTTTGAAATGATATTTAAAGAGTTCAAGACACAGATCAATAAGGAATTGATGAGACACAAAGCGATGCCATTAAGTGAATGGCTTGAGCAACGACGGATGGAACAAGAGGAATTGCAACAACAGCAGCAGCAGCAGGAGGATGTAGATAATACATACATCAATGAAAAGCAACATGTAGATTAGAAAATTAAGGTTTTCCTGTTTTAGTAGAAGAACAGTGAACAATATGGGTTAAAGTGCATACGTTTGAATTGTTGGCACTATGTGCTTTCATTCAATATATAGTAACAACTACTTGAGAACAACCGTGCTATCATAAGCGTATTCCATATTTATGTGTAGTCGTGGATGTGATATGATAAGGATATGACAAATTCTCTCAACGGTAAGCAAGTTCCTTGTTCTCTCAAAAGATACAAGAAGTTGCATTATTGATTGTCGATCAAGATCTCGGGTTAAGCGTATCCGTTTATCCCATCTATCATATCCGTTGGATGGATACATGTAAAGTACTGTATGACAATACCTGGCCGACGCATAAACTCATGAATCATAAAGAACCTGGAAATCCTGCTTCCGGGAACATTTCTCGGATGCCCTCGTCATGCGCGAGAGAGTTATATATGACGGTCTTTGTGTACCAGAAAGTTACTGTCTTCAGAATCTAAGTCCCTACTTTTCTCACGGTTCATTCTAATTGACGTTTAGCACTAGGTGGGTCTTGCTAGAAGCGAGCTTGTATGGTTAATATCCCCTTGATGTAAGAGGTGTCCATATCTTTCCTCTCACTACATCTTAATTATGTACCTATTACTATCGAACCTTTTTCTCTCCTTCCCTGATCCAGCCAACCTTTCTTAACTTGAAACCATATTCACCTTTCATTCTCTTTTTTTCGAGGGGGACGATGGACTTCAAGAACTAATGTCAAATCAAAGCTGGTTCAGCAAACTTTTTAATAGAATTTATAGGATGAAGGAGGAGGATTATGTAGGGTAAATTGGTTATTATTAAGGAACACGGGCGTTTGTTGTTGTTGGGTGGCAGCTTGCGGTGATTGAGGTTGTGATTGCGGTTGCGGTTGCTGCTGCTGCTGTGGTGGTGGTGGTGGCTGTTGTTGCTGCTGCTGCTGTTGCTGTTGCTGTTGTAATTGCTGAGACTGCTGCTGCTGCTGCTGGGCAGACATTAGCGGAATAGCGTCACTCGTTGACAAAGTCGGTGAAGACGGTTGAGATTGATCCCCTTTAGACTTTTTGCCAGGCTTTCGTCCAGTCGGATTGGTATTCCCGCTTTCATAGCGTTGCCGTTTTTTAATCACATCCGTCTTCATTGATAGCGGTCGCCGTTCATGATGTAACTTTAAGCTATGATTTCATGGAAAAAAAGATAATAGATTTAATTGAAAAATCACACGTACATTTGTTATTGCGTAAAACTTATTCCAATAGAGTGATGAAATGTTAACTTACTATAAGCCACATGCATTACATAGCGGGGAACCAGCAGTATCGCGTCTCCATAATGGTGTTTTTGTGGTTTGGCAATTGGAGCAGACCAGCTGCGCCGCTTCGTCGTCTCGCATATCCTTACGTCCATTGTTTGGCTTCAACGTCTTGGGTCGCGGTGCATTGTGAAGTTTTTGACTGTATAAACGATCAAGTTATTTGGGGGTGGGTGCAAGACAAAAGAGAGAGAGAGAATGAGTAAACAGGGGAGCCAGTCAGTAAAATGTGCATTTTAATATAATCAGATCTGGATGAAAGAACTGTCTCTGCCCAAGTATACTTACTAGAGACCGCATGCATTGCATAGCAGCTCGTCATCCACCGACCGTCTCCATAATGGTGTTTGCGTGGCGTTACAGTTACTACAAATCGGCTTGACGCCACTTCCATCACCTCCACTAGAACATGCAGCCATGGATTTCTTGGGTTTGATGGCACTCGTAGCAGAGATAATTGCAGCAGTAGTAGTAGTAGTAGTGGTAGTATTTATTGGTGAAGTAGTCGTAGTAGGAGCCGGAGCAGCACTGCTTGTCTCCGGAATAGGAGTAATAGTGGCCGTGGGTGTTGTGACAGAGGATGATGAGGAAGACGGAGGAGTACTGACGAGTGTTTGTTGTTGTTGATGATCGTTACTTTCATTGAAACGGGTAGGTGGATGTGACAAAACACTTTATATAGTGTGAAGGAGTCTGGGTTAGCCAAAGTATGTTCGCGTGATAACGATGATGATGTACGTCACCTCGTGCAAATCCCAGTTCCATATACACCTTCCTTTTCTTTCTTTCTTTTAGTAACTTACATAGTATTAGAATCATATGTAGTAGGGTCTATTATGTGTGTTGACATGCCAGGTGGTGGTGGGGAACATGAGCTAGCAGCAGATGAAGATGTAGTAGATGCCGATGTAGATAGTGATGGTGTGGTAAAGTCTGAGGATGTATGTTGCTGCTGTTGTTGTTGCTGTTGTTGCTGAAGATGCTGATGATACATGTGTGTAGGCGAACTGACGGATGGAGCAGGCATACCGATAAACTTGCCACGAGCCTGTGCGCAAGCCGAAGGCTGTGGTGGTGGCGGCATCACTGAGTTTGCGTTGCTGTTGTTATTTGAAGATCCAATGTAGCTCAGCCTCGGCTGCTGCTGCTGCTGCTGCTGATGCGGTTGTGGGGTTAAACTCGGTTGCTGCTGCTGTGGGTGTTGACTAGGACCGAGAACTGGACTTGTCGGAACGGAGAAGGATAGATGTTGTCCCTGCTGTTGTACTGGAAACGATGTTGTCATGCGATCGAGGATGGCCTTGTCGTCGATTACCATAGGCACAGACTGTTGTTGATGGGGATGCTGTTGTGTTTGCGGTTGTGTCTGCTGTTGTTGTTGTTGTTGTTGTTGTTGTTGTTGTTGTTGTTGTGGAGGTTGCCGAGATGCTTGAGGTTGTTGATGCATTATTGCTTGTTGTTGCTGTTGCTGCTGCGTCTGGGGTTGCTGTTGTGATGATGATGATGATGATGATGACGACGATGCTGCTGCTCCTGCAGCTTGCTGCTGGTGCTGTTGACCTTGTTGCTGGTGCTGTACTTGAGGAGGTACAGGTGATGGAAAGTACAGTTCTACAGGCGATTCATAGCTGTCGAAATTCCATTGGGTGCTCAATCCACCCAAGCTTAGATCATTTCCATTTGAAATATCCTGTGCAATGGCTGCAGCAGCTGCAGCAGCCGAGTTATTCGTACCAGCTGTCCCTGTCGGCAAGAACCCCTGGAAATCTCCCAGCGCACCAAATATGTCGTCTAGTTCTACCATTTGATCGCTGGCCTGGTCAGATGTGAACTGATGTAAAACAAAAGTCTGGTGACTTCCCAGATTATCGACTTGATCCGTGCTGTGGTTGTACGCATCCATTTCAGGTATCTGGATGGCAGCTGATAACTGTATCGGGAGTGTCGCTGCCGTATGCATCGACTGCTGCTGCTGTTGCAAACTAGCTCCACCGCTATTACTACTGTCAGTGACAACGGGCGGTGTCGACACAGACTGCTGTGCTGCCTGTTGCCGTTGTTGTGCTTGCCAAAGCTCCATTTGCTGCTGGTTCTGCTGCTGTTGTAGTTGCAACTGTTGTTGTTGCGCTTGAGCAGCCTGTTGCTGTTCCTGCTGCTGTTTCTGTTGTTCAAGTTGCAACTGCAACTGCTGCTGCTGCTGCTGCTTCTGCTCCTGCTGCTTCTGCTGTTCTTGTTGCAATTGTTGCTTTTGTACTTGTTGGTCATTGGTGCGACCTAATTCATCCTGCTTTCGACTACTCGTTGCTGTGGCGATCCGTTTATTACTAATACTGTTATCTTTCAACGGCGTCAATTTCGAATTCTGGTGATCGAGCTGACGGGTCGTACTACGCGACAACTTGCGGAATGGGGCATTGGACCTCTCGGTCAAGAGGTGGTGGCGGAACCATAGCCGCCAGGACAGGTTTTCGAGTCTTGAGCCGTTTTCTAACGAGTCTTTGACCTTGGTGCATACCCTCCAGGTCTTTGATAAGTCCTCTTCGGAATCGAGGTTGGCAAAAGGCGAAAATGACTTGTTGCCTTTAATCTTCAAGGCAAGCGGCGCCATCACCTTTGAGTTTTAATGGTTTTCGTTGTTTGATATGGAGGGGGGGAAAGGGAAAATAAAAAAAAAGAAGAGCAGGTACTGTGGGGTCTGTGTTTGGGTGGAACTGATAGGGCACTTTTGCTATTTTGTTGTTGGGGGGAGCAGAAAGGGTAAAAAATAAAGTAAAAATCAGAAAGGGCATATGTACCTCAACCTGCGCACACTCAAAAAAAGTCAGCGGCAAACTTTTTCAATTGGAGGTCCGCAAAGTATAGGTGCGCTTTGTGGTGCTATTCTTTCAAGAGAGTTCAAAGCTATTCTCGTCTGCTATATTACAGGACTGGCATACTTGTACTGGCATACTTGCTGTGTGGGCAAGCCTTGAATTGTTCGCCCATAAACCTCAAATTTTATTGGCCAGATATTTTGCCTAGTTAAAAATACCACTTGGACTGCTATTTCCTGATTTGAGTTCATTATTTTGAAGTTTTTGTTGGCACTTGTTTTTATTTGTTGTCCCTGGATCTTGTATCTTTACTATGGAAAATTATCTTACCACTACCTTTATCACTCGCCCAGCAAATGATGATGCGCCTGCAACATTATTTATTTCGAGATCAGAATATCGCAACTGGATCGAAGCTCAAGAGACGCAATACAACTGCAAGTTTTATAATAAAACGAAAACTGAACGTGGACGCAAAGAGAAGAACGAAGAGTATCTTCAAAATGGATACACACCTCCTCCACCCGGTCAAAAGCGCAGCAGAGGAAGAGAAGCATTCTACTTCAATGAAGTAAACCTTTCAAAAAATTTTATTGTAAACATAAAAAACATTTGTGTGATACTTATTAGATGACTTCTACTTCTGCTTTGTGTATAATCCATCTGCGATAGTACTACACGTGCCAACGGGCTGGTCCTCCTCGTGGAACGAACTCATTTTGTTGCAATTGCCAAGCAGGATTTACTGCCTTTGTCAACCAAGACAGTGAAAACAAGGACATGATCACGGTACAATACCGGCGTAAGCATACGGTCATGAACCTGGCAGCAACATAGATACAACATCCGGTACACTCCCTAGCTTTGTGATGCAATTCATTCAAGAGCAAGTAGAGAAAAGTCTTACCTGGAGAAATATCAAACATATGCTTCGTCTCGACAAAGATGTTCTTGATAAAATCTTGGTTGACGAAACATATGATAACATACCTCAATCCATTCGAGTCAATTATCACCATGTCTATTTTGCAATGAAAGTGCATCTTCGACGTCAATCCCAACTTGATCCTTCCATGGCAATCAGTCTTGGTAAATGGGGTGACAAAATAGAACAAGAGAAAGGACATTTTACTTCAAAAAATCTTGATAGATATGAAGAGGGAATGTTCTTTTTCGCGTTCATGTCACAATGGCAATTAAATGTACAACAATCGATCCAAATGGATATACATTATACACGTACGTAATCATATATATATTCCTTGTTATATAGCAATTGAAAGAGGACGGAGACCTTGTTTGTCTTGATTCACCCATAAGACTTGTGTGGATGGTGCCAATCATGACTGTTATCTCTATACACTTGTAGCAAGATGCAGGACTACCGCAAAGGGCAAGCCATTGGCGTGGATGATCACAAATTCACAAGCTCAATATCCTATTTTGTATTGGCTTCAATGGCTGAAGGATGAGCATGAATATATACCACCCCGTGTTATAATCGACGATTCTGATACAGAAATTATTGCTATTAATAAGGCGTATAACTATGTAAATGATGATCCGTCCACTAACACATTTACTGACAAAGTGAAGATACTTATCTGCCACTGGCATGTCCTTAGAGCATGGAAGAAGAACATTCTTTCCAAACTCACCGCAAAACCGTCCACTCCATCGAAGACTCTGAAGGAGAAGAAAGACATGCGTGAACATGCACTTTCCCTAATGATGAATATGATGAAAGCTGAGGTACCAACGGATTTCGATCTTGAACATGAACGATTCGAAACTTGGTCCATTGATAGTGAGGATGAATGGGAAAGTGCTCGTTTGTATTTGTACTTTGAGAGGGAGTTTCTTCCTAAACGTGAGAAATGGAGCCAATCATGGCGCAGTGTAAGTTTTTGCTTCATCTTATATTTTCATGTACATTTTCGACGAATTCTGTTACTAACCACGAATATAAAAGCACCATCATCACATAAACACAAACAACTACATAGAGAGCTGGCATCGTCACCTCAAAGAAGTTTACCTACCAAGCTTGCGAAGACAACGTGTTGACGTGCTTGTCTATATCCTTTGGAGCCATGTTCTTCCAGATATAATGCAAGATCATGTTTGTACGGTAGCCAACTTTAGGCTTCGTACAATGAACAAGGCAGAAAGAATGAGACTTGCAAGAGTCAATGAATTGAACGGTAAGTATCTCTTTCGCCATTTAATATAATATTATTTCATATATACTATTATACAAACCTTTTTGCGCACATCATAGATGAAGAAGCCGCTGCCAAAATTGTTGGTCAAGAAGGGAACGTTTACAAAGTACTTTCTTTCACTGACCCGGAAGAAAGTACTACATATGATGTTTCGGTCAATATCGACGAAGATTATCTTGTGTCGTGCACTTGTGTCGATCACCAGACAAACGGTTCACCATGCAAACATATGTATTTGGTATGTAAATACATAAGGGACTTGAGCGATCATTAACCTTTGTTTATATAAAGATCAATCGTGTCCTTGGAATCAGTTTGATCCGTCTACTATCACCACCACCATCATCATCATCATCATCGTCACAGCAAGAGCAACAGCCAATACAACAACCACAACATAGCATCATGGAAACTGATGAAGCTGCATCCACAGCATCCGAAACTCTTTCTGAAGAAGCTATGGATAGGTAAAATATAAAAAAAAATTATCAGATTAATAATAGTACTTGAAATAATGCTTATGTTTTTGTAGATTTATGGATTCTTTTGAACGACTGAAGATTGAAGTCGAAAAAACAAAAACAAAAAAACGCGTATCTGTTCCTGTTCTTGGCCGACTTGCAACAATGTTCAACGATCAAACAAACGAGTTGAAAAGCTGGAACAGCTCAAGAACCGGTCCTTCAAAATATCAGCCTCGCCATTAAAAGTATTTCATAATTATCAACGTTAATATTAAGATGTTAGATGTGTGGCATGGTCGTGAAGGTTTTTGTTTTGGTGAGATATGTGAGAGACGGAAAGAAGAAAAAAACAATCGGCAAAAGAAATTACGTCACAAGATTTTGTTAGATTTAAATGGGGTTGATTGGTTGCTGAGAAAGAATGAGCAGCAGCCAATGGAAACTAAGGTTTATGGGCGAACAATTCAAGTTTTCGATGGGAACATACTTGCGTGAGGTTTAGGCATTTTATTATTGTCAAGCAACCTTTTTCATCCTTTTTTTATTTCTTTTTCTTAAAACCATCTGAAGGTCCATCATATAAAAACGCGCAAGTAAGCACATTTGCTCTTCACGATCGTAGGAATATTGATCTAATTAGAATTTTAAGATAGGTCTGAGACATGAAGAAACAAAAATGTGTTGCGTAGAAGCGGAATCGGATACTTGATTTATAAAGCTAAGTATTATATTTCGTGACAAAAAAAAAGCAGGTGTTTCTATCAATTCATGGGGGCGGAAAAATGGCCTCTGGGTAAAAGGGGGTAGTCAGCTAAATTGAAAGTTAGCAACGTTAGTGACTAACTCTGGTTTTGAAAACTGCTAATTTTAGCAAATAAATGGATTTAGCGGGCAATTTTTAGCAGGGAATTCTGTGCGCCAGTGGTGCGGAAATCCTACCTGGGTGTGACTGGGGGTGTGCATGAGGGGGTGTGCAAATAGACCTGCCCATAAATTCATTCCTTTTGAATCTTAAAAAAAAAAACTTGACTTTAACTTTACCTAATTTCAACAACTTCTTCCAGTTTATATACCTTATTTTTTCGTGATTTACAAGATCTATTGTTCGCATGGAAACCATCAATACAAAATTTTTCCAAACTACTTTTACCGAAGAAGTTGTACGCGATTTACATTTAAGAGGTAACTCAAATCATGTAAGAAGTGTATTACTTCAACTCGAAAAACATACATACAATCGTTTTATTTATTTTACCTCTGTAGACTTTTGGCTTTTGGAAGAGCCCTGTCACTGGACTCTCACGCACTATTTAGAAAGCCTGGTAAAACTTGACCCAGCCGTTTCCAACCGAAATGCGTCAATTCGCATCCGTCATGACGCTAAAATAATTCAAGAGCATGTGGTAGCTGGCACTGTGGCTGAAACGATGGTTACAGCTATTGTAAATTACCCAACTGTAAGTATAATTATAGGATAATATTAGAATTCGCTTGCATTATACAGTATGCTCACCGTAGTTGTTTTATAGAACGCTCGAGGTAAAAAAATATTTCAAGAATACTTCAAACACCATACTACACCAATAGGAATTGCGGCGATGAATTTTGAAACACAAAAAGTATGCCTATTGTTCAATAGTTACAGGCAAGATCGAGGTAAAATTTGTTCTAACATAAATTTGTAGTCACGGTTACGAAGCATAATGTCGCAAGTAATAGCTGATGAAGAAGAAATTAATATGCGTAAACGAAATTATGGAGAGAGCTCGGGCAATAGTAGTAAAATTGAGTAAAAAAAAGTACGAATTGATAATAATAATATCGAAGGAGAAGAAGATGACAACAAAGAAAAATGCATTTGGACTGAATGGAAAGAATTCCTGGGCAATCCAGATAATACGTCACATTTAATTCAATTGAGGTAAACAGAAACAATTTCACTTTCCCCACTTTATAGTGACTTCACTATTAAAACTCACCAGGTTATATTCGTTTTATTTCATAAACTTGATGTAACATGTTTTACTTATTGAGAATCATGCCATTAACTAGTCTGGAAAAGCATAATGTAATCTGGTGTGGAAAGTTGGTACGACGTCGAAGCTGCTATTCAGCAGAACTTTATGAAAAAACAAACGAAGAAGTAAGCAGTATAAAACTTGAAAGCGTTGACTTGTGCTTACTTGATTTTGTAAGTGACGTGACAGATGCGGTATGTATCCATTAATAGAGGGAGAATACATGAAAAAGATAATAACTGATATTTTATTAGACATCCCGCCAGGTTATGGAAGACACCATAGAAAAGCTTAATCGCCTAGAACTTGACGATGTTAAATTGGTTTCAGAACAGAAATTTATTAGTAGCATACTTTCAACATTGTAAGTATACACTATCGAGTTCTTACGCAACTATAAGAGGCTTACGGATCATTATTGTTTCCTACAAATTTTAGTGCCGAAGAAGTGTATGTTAACGTGGGAGTAGAAGTGTTGCAAAAATCCGAAACAATTTACAGATATTACATATTTGATCCTTGTCTTAAAAACGTTGCCAAGTATCTTCGTCGCACTGGATACAAAATTACGTTTTTACCTGGTGAAATTGAATTGAATGCGATCACCAAACAGTTACAACAATCTGGAATGAAAGATGGCCGGTATCATTACAACGCAGATGGAGTGCTTCGTGCTGATGAATTTTTAAACATGGAAATTCTCTTAACTGAAGTCTCAAACGGTTATGGAAGTAACAACAGTGGAAAGTCTAGTTTTGATCATTACAAGGCTATGTTTGGAATGCTTGCTATGTTACGAACATTAGCTCAAAAATATTCAAAGGCATCATTTAACACATTCCAAAAATTAAAGGTGCATTTTTTACATGGACATGGTAAGCAAAACGACTGTTATCGTTTTTCGTATGTTCCATATTAATTTTTATATTGACTTTTTATTTTGTATTTAGGTTATGCAATTCGTCATTGGAGTATGTCAGTCTAGGCACCGAGTGTTTTTGTTATGCATAAAGAACAGTGTGTTGAAGTACCTGTCAACGTTTCCGAAAAAAACGAGCTTTTGGTTCCATTTATAGAATTTTATTCAACTGTTGCTGTAAGTAGTATAAAACGAAGAAATGGAAGAAGTAATCAATCTCACTCAATATAATTATTATTGCATAACTTTAGGCTGGCTGTGCAGAAACTGTAGATATCATGGTATTACTAAAGGCGGAGCATGTTGCAGCTTCACGAAAAAAGTGCAAAACAACATCTCTTACAAGTATTGTTGATCCCGTGATTGTAAGACTCAACGAAGGAAAGCACATGACAATTGTTGCTGATGAAGGTCCCATGAGCGTACCAGGAAGTCCCGATCATGACTAGTGAATTCAATATGACATTTCTTGTTTTATGATCTATATTTTCATGAATGTAAAAAAAAATAAACATTTTTATAAAGGGCTGATAGTGGGCTGGTGAATTTGATGGAGTATTGTGATATTATTGTTAGTCTATCCTTCTCCAGTTTCTAGCCATCTAATTATTTCTTATATTCTTTATAGGATTTAGTCTGTACACTGGTGATTCATCTTTGACCAAGTTCCTCCCGATATTGACTGCATTTGTTCCAACATTTAGGCGTCCTACTATTAGTTGTCTAACCAATTATAATCTACTAGCTGTAATATAGATAATAAAATTGCTATGACCGGTATAACCATCAGTGGCCGAATTAATTATTAATTTACAATAAAAATAATAAAAATTGAATTTTTTTATTTATATTAGTAGCCTCATGAGAAAAAAAAGAGCGATTGTTTAAAGTACATAACAACAAATAAAAATGAACACAACACAACACACTGAACAACTCGATATTGAAATTAAAAATTTAATTGATAATGAATGGACTTTTCTTGATAAATCTTGGCCTGAAATGCAACATAGATTTAATCATAGAACAGCTATTAAAGATATGAAGAATAATACAATAAATGATATAAAGGATGTATTACTTAATAGATTTGGATTTATACCTGTATTTTATTTTCTTACAGTTTTATATGGAAATATTGAATATCCAGGGCTATACCGCGAGATTGAAAAAGGACTTGCATTATTATATCATATGGTATCAGGTGTATCAGGAAAGGATATGCATACTGTTATGCCATATGCGACATTTTATGATTTATATAAGCGGTTCTGGATTACTAACTATAATGAATTGAATAAAAAGGTAAAACAAGATCTAGACAGTATGTTCTCATCACCACGTATTCGCACTCTATCAGCAATAATAAACAATCCAGATGGTTTTAAGAATGTTACACTATTTATTGATGGACATGATAATAAAATAAAGTATTATAAACCAAATGAGTCACATTCACAGTTATATTCATATAAATTAAAAGGGCCAGCTGTACATACACAAGTTATACAGGATATGAATGAAATAATTACACATGTTTCAGTATCTGAAAAATGTGCTATCGGAAATGATGGTACTATGTTTATTAATATGAAACTATATTAAAAAATAAGTGAGGCAGATTGTTTAGGAATGGATGGTGGATATAACTTATTTATACAAAAGTTTAAAGATAATGCGACAGATGCCGGATATAGTTTTTATGATCGTAATTTTTTTACATCCCATAAGAAAAGAACCAGGACAAAAGTTAACAATCAATGAGACATACTTTAATAACAAGTTTGGATCATTTCGTTTAGCAATAGAAGCACAGTTCTCTATGTTAGGCTCTAAATTTGAACGATTTAATAATAATCGTGCAGCATTGCAAATAACCGATATAAGATATTATAATATTCAGTTTCGTGTTGCTTGTATTCTTACTAATATATGGCGATTTGTAAATAAGTATAATATAGAGGTACAACCATATCATAAATTATGGTATGGAAAAAATTTTGAATTCCTAAGTAAGAAAAACAAACTTGACTTAGTATTTTCAAATGAGCAAAAAGTAAATACTGAATATAACGAAATGGTTGACATGCAGCAGAAATTTCTACAGCTTAACATTAATCAATCAATAGATATGGCTATAGATAGTGAGGACGAAACTGAAAATAATACATCTAAACGCAAGAGAAAAAATCAAAGAGAACAGAGAAATATAGAACATAGTAATTCATATGAAATTGAGAAGATTGTAGGACATGTGTATACTGATAATAAGTACATATTTGAGGTTAAGTGGGTTGGATATAGTGTAAAGGATAATAGTTGGTTAACAGTTGATAAGTTTAATTCCCGGGAAATGCTACATGAATATATGGCCACACATGGTATTCAGCTCTAAATTAATTTCTTACTTATTTGCTTATTAAAAAATTTCATATTGAAACTGACTGCATCAACTTTTCGTTTACTTGCCCAATTATATTTATGTTTTATGCATTCATTAGTTATACTTGTACTTATATTAGTATCTGTTGATTTATTTTTGACGTCAGTTTCTTTTGTTATATCTATATCATCTATTATAGCCTGTTTTATATCCTTATGCTTTTCAAAATATTCTTTTGGCTGTATTTCTTCTACTATTTGCTTGTTTCTCCGTTTATTTTTAATGTGTCTTTTTTTCTTTTTACGTTTTGGTATATTATTTGGTATGTTGCAGTCACTGCTTTTCTCTGATTCAGATGTACTTACATCTATGTATTTATGTTTCTCTATATCTTCTGGTGGGTTTTCCCAATCAGTAGTATCATTTACAACATCATCACATTTTATATCATTAAACACATCTTCCCAATGCCTACAATCTACTGATGATGGTACCTTTACAGTTGACCATCCTCTATTATTTTGTTGAGGCGGATTATGTTGTTTATTGTTCTGTGTATTATTACTATTATGTTTTTCTTCTCGTTCCTTCATCATATTCTTCTGTGTCAGCTAATTCTTGTAGTTCCTCTACTGTTTTATCCATCGGTGTATATTTTTTAATATCATCCTGACCACTATTATGTGCATAACGGATAAATGTATGCTGATCTTGGTATTCGTTTTCGAATTCACCTTTGTATAAGTCCTCATACATATCTATGTTTTCTAATATATGAATTTATTTTCATAATCCTTCACCTTCATTGTGTATGGATTCCATATTATATGACCTTTACGGTTCTTATCAACATAGATAATATATAAACGATTGAGCGTTGGCTCTAACTCATATACTGATTTGTTTTTGTATAACATGTGCGGCATATAGTTACTATTCAGTATTATTGGCATATTTTTCTTTTTAGTTATTGACTTTGTGAATTTGCCATCAAGTTTTAACCGTGTTCCTTCTAACATTTGGTTTAAAAATGTTAATTTGAAATCAGAACCTGTTTCTTCATTATACATAAAATCATAATCATCATCCTTATAATCTGACCAATCATTTTCTTTATTCATTAGATATGCTCGATGGCCACCTTGTTCTAATACATCAATGTTATATGTCTTACCTACATTTGATGGACCTACAATCCAGTATTGTGGTATCTTATTTTTACCACTAAACATTGTTTCAATCCCAAACATAGACAAACATAGACCACATATGTAATTTATTTCCAGGGTTATTTTCCATATCGGCATCATGAAAGTAAGAATTTAAATTTGATTTTACAGTATCATATTTCCATAGCAATTCTGGATATATTTTGGTAGCCTTCCGTATATTAAGCTGCTTCGTAATTAATTGATATCCAAGTAACTGTTGGTGCATTTTTCTGGTCTTAACTTCATAATTTGGATCCATATTATAACAAATATAATCTTTTCCTTTCATACAGTAGCTAATGGACTTTTGTGGATTACCACCTGGTTTAATATTTGGAGTAACACCATCGATAGTAAAGAATTTACGTGCTGTTTTTGTGTCGAACCGCTCATTCATTTGTATCCATATATGACCATGTTTCTCACCAGTTTCTGGTGCAATTTCATCACATGCAATTGCCTTTTCAATTCGATAACCAATACGTTCATGTTTTATAAACCATTCCATGATTTGTTCTTTTGTTAAATGGAAGTCCTTACAAATATATATGAACAGCCCTTTAGTGTTTTGGAATCGGAATTCTTTGCCGCCCTGCGAGGAATCTGCACCAGAGGTGTTACCCTCTAACATTGCATCGGAAAATTGAGGATTTGAGGATTTGAGGAATTTTGCAAAAGCCCTAATCCGTCCCATTATTGCAGTACGGTTCTCGTCCCTTACTTCCTTTGTTATGTTAGCCTTTTTGAGGTCCTTTTCGAGTTCGACCCTTAGTTGGTCAGCAATTGTTTTTTCACTAACATCTTGATGATGTTCAGCAAGATGCTTTGCTCTTTCTATTAAGAGTGTCAATGTTATTCCTAAAATAGGAATAAATTCAGCCATAATGGCAATAAATGTGAGGAGGTTCATTTGGTCCATGTTGTGTTTTCGTTAGGGTAGTTTTGTTGGAGTGCTAAAAAAAATATAACAAATATATTTTGCTTTATATTCTGTGGTATTATTTTTATATTAAAAAAAAATTCAATTTTTATTTTTTTCAAAAATTTAAATGTATGCATGCCAAGACATTCATGCATGAATTATTTCAATAAAAATGAATTTGGCTATCCTGATATATCTTAGCTAATAAGTCATCTAGGGTTACTAGATCGTATTAAAATCATCATAACCATGGCCAGTCCCCTTACTATTCCATTGCAAGATAGAAACGAGTTCCTTTTAAACCACCCTGATACCAGTACCTTCCACTTCTCCGTTTTTATTAAAACCTTCAAAAAAAACCACTTTCTGCACTTTGAAGTTCGCGACGCTTGATCTCGTTTCCGGCCGTTTTCCTTTCTATCTCTCTTTTATGTTCCCTCACATATACTGTTTTCTTTCTTTTCTAATCATTACCCTTCGTAGTTTATTAACTCCGACGTAGTGTTGAATAAAATTGGACCATTGATGTGGTTGTACTAAAAAAAATTGTTTCTTTAAATTTGGTTAGTCTGAGGATAAAACAAATTGGCAATGTGATATCAATTCATTATTTTATAATTTTATTTTATTCTCTCTGTTGAGAACCCTTTTTTTTTTCAAATTATTATTTTGTAACCTCAAGAATAAGTATGTATATTTATCCCACAATATTAAATATCAAATAAGTAGTATATGTTATATTGACCCAATCAATAAAGCCTTTTATATCAAATAAAATTCAAAACCAGATCACCATATCCCCTACAAAAAAAAAGATGTGAGGTTTAAGCATTTTATTATTGTCAAGCAACCTTTTTAATCCTTTTTTATTTTTTTTTCTTAAAACCATCTGAAGGTCCATCATATAAAAACGCGCAAGTAAGCACATTTGCTCTTCACGATTCGTAGGAATATTGATCTAATTAGAATTTTAAGATAGGTCTGAGACATGAAGAAACAAAAATGTGTTGCGTAGAAGCGGAATCGGATACTTGATTTATAAAGCTAAGTATTATATTTCGTGACAAAAAAAAGCATGTTGGCAAGTTGTGACAAGAAAAACAGGTTGGTAAACTACACATGAACCCTGCCCTTCGCCGGAGAAAGTTTCTGGTGGCCTTACAGCAATTGCTGTTCCCGCCGGATGTGGGAGTTGTAGTTTGTTAATATGGGGAAGAAGACCTGGTTGAACCCTGCCCTTCGCCGGAGAAAGTTTCTGGTAGCCTTATAGCAATTGCTGTTCCCACCAGATGTGGGAAGTGGTCTTCTTCTCTCTTGTCACTAATCAAGTAACATACATATAGATACAAAGTCTAATATCATCTACCTTTTCTTCTTTTGTCTACGCGTAGAATCATTGGACACTTTGTGTGATGGCGTCACGAACAAGGAATCTTCTGGCTGAATAAAAAATACACAAGGGCGTGACCATAATTATGTTCAGCAATAGAGGTCCATGAACCAATGGATTGAATATTTTTTAAAACCTATATGATTGATACACGACAGTAGCTTCAATATATGGTGTCTTTTTCTCTCTCTTTATGTTATAAATCATAATAATAATACCCAACAATACACATATATTTTAATTTACACGCAAAGCCCAAAATTCCCTATCTTTATTATTCTTTCTCCTTTGTATGACATATATGCTATGTGCCAATAATAATAAAACCAGATTAAATATAAATTATCGCCGTAGCCCTGTCATTTGAACAAGAGAAAACCAGTCAGTAACAGAGCCAAATTATTACATAAAGGAAACAACAACACAGTCTTGCCCAAGGAGAATATATATATGGACCATATAGCAAGCAAGAACTTCATTAAGAAAGGCTGTCTAACACCCCTTGCTATATAACAGCAACTGTATATACAGGTTTGGAAGGAGCACTCTATGTGAACTTTGCGTATATTATATTATATGATTCTTGGAGGTGCTTGTAGGGGGTATTGAAAGAAAATGACGTTGGCGAAAGAACCTTTGATAATGGATAACGCCATTATGCACAAGACACCGGAAGTGAAGAAGGCAGTTGCAAAACAAGGCTTTGAAATATTGTATCTTCCTTAATCATACTGTCGAAACTCAAGGCGTGTGTCAAACGCGACTTACTCACATCGGGTGATACTTTGCTACTAAGAATCATGTCCTCTACTGGCCAGATCATTGCTCAAGACTATTAGGGTTGAATTAGGCACTCTCTTTCGTTTGTGCCTCATTGTTTTGATGGAGAGAGAATGTTGTAGTTTTTTTTTCATATTTCTATATGTTTTTTTTTCTAAATAAATCGTGAAGTTTACAACATAAAAGTAAAAAGGAATTGTGATCTGTTATGTTAACATCCAACAATTATGAAAATTACACCCGCCAGCGTAATTTTTAACTACTGCCAATCACATAAAATTGCAACGCCAAAGCCAAAAATTCGCACCGCTATGATGGGAAAATACCCCCCGCTAATCATTAGAAAAAATCCTATAAGCCGATATATTTTAATACAATATTAACCAAAAACGATATATATTAATCCTATCCATCAACGCTCGTGGACCTCTACAAAAAAAACAGAAACACCAAAAAAAACAAATCCCAACTTATTCGCTATCTCTGTAAGCAACACCCTCACATCATTACCCTACAAGAAACGCATGCTCAAGACGCCGAAGTAGAACAACGACTACATCAGCAGTTTTGCGCCACACAATCATTCTGGACCAAAGATTGCAGCATTGTCTCTCTCTGTCCCGACATCCAGCTCACACGTATTACTATCCTCAACGACTCGCGCCATCTACTTGTCCGGGTTGAACATAAACAAAACGATTTTACATCCTTTTATATTGTAACCATCTATGCACCATCATCGACCAATACAGCACGACGACGGTTTTTTGCAACATTTTATAATTCACGACTCCTCAGCAGTCAACACCCTTATCGCCAACGGATGGTTATTATAGCTATAGACGACCCGACTACCGTTAAAATGTACCGATTGAACGGCACACACTTCTGTAAGAGGACTTCATCAACTGCCTCAATCCAACATCACCAGAAGTTCTTTTCCCTACCTTCAGTCGGAGCGACTCATTTCTATCAACGATCGATTACATACTTGCTTCACCCGTATTCACTAATACCGTGAAGACCAGGGACGTCTCATATGTGGCACCCCGCTGGACGCCGCAGATGCCATACATGCGATACAAACTTATATGGACCTTTAAAAAATTTACACCGAACCCCTTCTTGTATCTCTCTTACTGGGCAGGTCTATTTGGGGCAGTTCTATTTGCACACCCCCTCATACACACCCCCAGTCACACCCAGGTAGGATTTCCGTTACACACACCCCACTGACATTTCTTCTGTGCACACCCCCTCACACCCTTATGACTGAAAATTGTGCAAAATATTTGAGTAAAACAACTACACATTGTATATGATGACATACAATAAGCAGGTGTTTCTATCAATTCATGGGGGTGGAAAAATGGCCTCTGGGCAAAAGGGGGTAGTCAGCTAAATTGAAAGTTAGCAACGTTAGTGACTAACTCTGGTTTTGAAAACTGCTAATTTTAGCAAATAAATGGATTTAGCGGGCAATTTTTAGCAGGGAATTCTGTGCGCCAGTGGTGCGGAAATCCTACCCGGGTGTGACTGGGGGTGTGCATGAGGGGGTGTGTAAATAGACCTGCCCATAAATTCATTCCTTTTGAATCTTAAAAAAAAAAAACTTGACTTTAACTTTACCTAATTTCAACAACTTCTTCCAGTTTATATACCTTATTTTTTCGTGATTTACAAGATCTATTGTTCGCATGGAAACCATCAATACAAAATTTTTCCAAACTACTTTTACCGAAGAAGTTGTACGCGATTTACATTTAAGAGGTAACTCAAATCATGTAAGAAGTGTATTACTTCAACTCGAAAAACATACATACAATCGTTTTATTTATTTTACCTCTGTAGACTTTTGGCTTTTGGAAGAGCCCTGTCACTGGACTCTCACGCACTATTTAGAAAGCCTGGTAAAACTTGACCCAGCCGTTTCCAACCGAAATGCGTCAATTCGCATCCGTCATGACGCTAAAATAATTCAAGAGCATGTGGTAGCTGGCACTGTGGCTGAAACGATGGTTACAGCTATTGTAAATTACCCAACTGTAAGTATAATTATAGGATAATATTAGAATTCGCTTGCATTATACAGTATGCTCACCGTAGTTGTTTTATAGAACGCTCGAGGTAAAAAAATATTTCAAGAATACTTCAAACACCATACTACACCAATAGGAATTGCGGCGATGAATTTTGAAACACAAAAAGTATGCCTATTGTTCAATAGTTACAGGCAAGATCGAGGTAAAATTTGTTCTAACATAAATTTGTAGTCACGGTTACGAAGCATAATGTCGCAAGTAATAGCTGATGAAGAAGAAATTAATATGCGTAAACGAAATTATGGAGAGAGCTCGGGCAATAGTAGTAAAATTGAGTAAAAAAAAGTACGAATTGATAATAATAATATCGAAGGAGAAGAAGATGACAACAAAGAAAAATGCATTTGGACTGAATGGAAAGAATTCCTGGGCAATCCAGATAATACGTCACATTTAATTCAATTGAGGTAAACAGAAACAATTTCACTTTCCCCACTTTATAGTGACTTCACTATTAAAACTCACCAGGTTATATTCGTTTTATTTCATAAACTTGATGTAACATGTTTTACTTATTGAGAATCATGCCATTAACTAGTCTGGAAAAGCATAATGTAATCTGGTGTGGAAAGTTGGTACGACGTCGAAGCTGCTATTCAGCAGAACTTTATGAAAAAACAAACGAAGAAGTAAGCAGTATAAAACTTGAAAGCGTTGACTTGTGCTTACTTGATTTTGTAAGTGACGTGACAGATGCGGTATGTATCCATTAATAGAGGGAGAATACATGAAAAAGATAATAACTGATATTTTATTAGACATCCCGCCAGGTTATGGAAGACACCATAGAAAAGCTTAATCGCCTAGAACTTGACGATGTTAAATTGGTTTCAGAACAGAAATTTATTAGTAGCATACTTTCAACATTGTAAGTGTACACTATCGAGTTCTTACGCAACTATAAGAGGCTTACGGATCATTATTGTTTCCTACAAATTTTAGTGCCGAAGAAGTGTATGTTAACGTGGGAGTAGAAGTGTTGCAAAAATCCGAAACAATTTACAGATATTACATATTTGATCCTTGTCTTAAAAACGTTGCCAAGTATCTTCGTCGCACTGGATACAAAATTACGTTTTTACCTGGTGAAATTGAATTGAATGCGATCACCAAACAGTTACAACAATCTGGAATGAAAGATGGCCGGTATCATTACAACGCAGATGGAGTGCTTCGTGCTGATGAATTTTTAAACATGGAAATTCTCTTAACTGAAGTCTCAAACGGTTATGGAAGTAACAACAGTGGAAAGTCTAGTTTTGATCATTACAAGGCTATGTTTGGAATGCTTGCTATGTTACGAACATTAGCTCAAAAATATTCAAAGGCATCATTTAACACATTCCAAAAATTAAAGGTGCATTTTTTACATGGACATGGTAAGCAAAACGACTGTTATCGTTTTTCGTATGTTCCATATTAATTTTTATATTGACTTTTCATTTTGTATTTAGGTTATGCAATTCGTCATTGGAGTATGTCAGTCTAGGCACCGAGTGTTTTTGTTATGCATAAAGAACAATGTGTTGAAGTACCTGTCAACTTTTCCGAAAAAAACGAGCTTTTGGTTCCATTTATAGAATTTTATTCAACTGTTGCTGTAAGTAGTATAAAACGAAGAAATGGAAGAAGTAATCAATCTCACTCAATATAATTATTATTGCATAACTTTAGGCTGGCTGTGCAGAAACTGTAGATATCATGGTATTACTAAAGGCGGAGCATGTTGCAGCTTCACGAAAAAAGTGCAAAACAACATCTCTTACAAGTATTGTTGATCCCGTGATTGTAAGACTCAACGAAGGAAAGCACATGACAATTGTTGCTGATGAAGGTCCCATGAGCGTACCAGGAAGTCCCGATCATGACTAGTGAATTCAATATGACATTTCTTGTTTTATGATCTATATTTTCATGAATGTAAAAAAAAATAAACATTTTTATAAAGGGCTGATAGTGGGCTGGTGAATTTGATGGAGTATTGTGATATTATTGTTAGTCTATCCTTCTCCAGTTTCTAGCCATCTAATTATTTCTTGTATTCTTTATAGGATTTAGTCTGTACACTGGTGATTCATCTTTGACCAAGTTCCTCCCGATATTGACTGCATTTGTTCCAACATTTAGGCGTCCTACTATTAGTTGTCTAACCAATTATAATCTACTAGCTGTAATATAGATAATAAAATTGCTATGACCGGTATAACCATCAGTGGCCGAATTAATTATTAATTTACAATAAAAATAATAAAAATTGAATTTTTTTATTTATATTAGTAGCCTCATGAGAAAAAAAAGAGCGATTGTTTAAAGTACATAACAACAAATAAAAATGAACACAACACAACACACTGAACAACTCGATATTGAAATTAAAAATTTAATTGATAATGAATGGACTTTTCTTGATAAATCTTGGCCTGAAATGCAACATAGATTTAATCATAGAACAGCTATTAAAGATATGAAGAATAATACAATAAATGATATAAAGGATGTATTACTTAATAGATTTGGATTTATACCTGTATTTTATTTTCTTACAGTTTTATATGGAAATATTGAATATCCAGGGCTATACCGCGAGATTGAAAAAGGACTTGCATTATTATATCATATGGTATCAGGTGTATCAGGAAAGGATATGCATACTGTTATGCCATATGCGACATTTTATGATTTATATAAGCGGTTCTGGATTACTAACTATAATGAATTGAATAAAAAGGTAAAACAAGATCTAGACAGTATGTTCTCATCACCACGTATTCGCACTCTATCAGCAATAATAAACAATCCAGATGGTTTTAAGAATGTTACACTATTTATTGATGGACATGATAATAAAATAAAGTATTATAAACCAAATGAGTCACATTCACAGTTATATTCATATAAATTAAAAGGGCCAGCTGTACATACACAAGTTATACAGGATATGAATGAAATAATTACACATGTTTCAGTATCTGAAAAATGTGCTATCGGAAATGATGGTACTATGTTTATTAATATGAAACTATATTAAAAAATAAGTGAGGCAGATTGTTTAGGAATGGATGGTGGATATAACTTATTTATACAAAAGTTTAAAGATAATGCGACAGATGCCGGATATAGTTTTTATGATCGTAATTTTTTTACATCCCATAAGAAAAGAACCAGGACAAAAGTTAACAATCAATGAGACATACTTTAATAACAAGTTTGGATCATTTCGTTTAGCAATAGAAGCACAGTTCTCTATGTTAGGCTCTAAATTTGAACGATTTAATAATAATCGTGCAGCATTGCAAATAACCGATATAAGATATTATAATATTCAGTTTCGTGTTGCTTGTATTCTTACTAATATATGGCGATTTGTAAATAAGTATAATATAGAGGTACAACCATATCATAAATTATGGTATGGAAAAAATTTTGAATTCCTAAGTAAGAAAAACAAACTTGACTTAGTATTTTCAAATGAGCAAAAAGTAAATACTGAATATAACGAAATGGTTGACATGCAGCAGAAATTTCTACAGCTTAACATTAATCAATCAATAGATATGGCTATAGATAGTGAGGACGAAACTGAAAATAATACATCTAAACGCAAGAGAAAAAATCAAAGAGAACAGAGAAATATAGAACATAGTAATTCATATGAAATTGAGAAGATTGTAGGACATGTGTATACTGATAATAAGTACATATTTGAGGTTAAGTGGGTTGGATATAGTGTAAAGGATAATAGTTGGTTAACAGTTGATAAGTTTAATTCCCGGGAAATGCTACATGAATATATGGCCACACATGGTATTCAGCTCTAAATTAATTTCTTACTTATTTGCTTATTAAAAAATTTCATATTGAAACTGACTGCATCAACTTTTCGTTTACTTGCCCAATTATATTTATGTTTTATGCATTCATTAGTTATACTTGTACTTATATTAGTATCTGTTGATTTATTTTTGACGTCAGTTTCTTTTGTTATATCTATATCATCTATTATAGCCTGTTTTATATCCTTATGCTTTTCAAAATATTCTTTTGGCTGTATTTCTTCTACTATTTGCTTGTTTCTCCGTTTATTTTTAATGTGTCTTTTTTTCTTTTTACGTTTTGGTATATTATTTGGTATGTTGCAGTCACTGCTTTTCTCTGATTCAGATGTACTTACATCTATGTATTTATGTTTCTCTATATCTTCTGGTGGGTTTTCCCAATCAGTAGTATCATTTACAACATCATCACATTTTATATCATTAAACACATCTTCCCAATGCCTACAATCTACTGATGATGGTACCTTTACAGTTGACCATCCTCTATTATTTTGTTGAGGCGGATTATGTTGTTTATTGTTCTGTGTATTATTACTATTATGTTTTTCTTCTCGTTCCTTCATCATATTCTTCTGTGTCAGCTAATTCTTGTAGTTCCTCTACTGTTTTATCCATCGGTGTATATTTTTTAATATCATCCTGACCACTATTATGTGCATAACGGATAAATGTATGCTGATCTTGGTATTCGTTTTCGAATTCACCTTTGTATAAGTCCTCATACATATCTATGTTTTCTAATATATGAATTTATTTTCATAATCCTTCACCTTCATTGTGTATGGATTCCATATTATATGACCTTTACGGTTCTTATCAACATAGATAATATATAAACGATTGAGCGTTGGCTCTAACTCATATACTGATTTGTTTTTGTATAACATGTGCGGCATATAGTTACTATTCAGTATTATTGGCATATTTTTCTTTTTAGTTATTGACTTTGTGAATTTGCCATCAAGTTTTAACCGTGTTCCTTCTAACATTTGGTTTAAAAATGTTAATTTGAAATCAGAACCTGTTTCTTCATTATACATAAAATCATAATCATCATCCTTATAATCTGACCAATCATTTTCTTTATTCATTAGATATGCTCGATGGCCACCTTGTTCTAATACATCAATGTTATATGTCTTACCTATATTTGATGGACCTACAATCCAGTATTGTGGTATCTTATTTTTGCCACCAAACATTGTTTCAATACCAAACATAGACCACATATGTAATTTATTTCCAGGGTTATTTTCCATATCTGCATCATGAAAGTAAGAATTTAAATTTGATTTTACAGTATCATATTTCTATAGCAATTCTGGATATATTTTGGTAGCCTTCCACATATTAAGCTGCTTAGTAATTAATTGATATCCAAGTAACTGTTGGTGCATTTTTCTGGTCTTAACTTCATAATTTGGATCCATATTATAACAAATATAATCTTTTCCTTTCATACAGTAGCTAATGGACTTTTGTGGATTACCACCTGGTTTAATATTTGGAGTAACACCATCGATAGTAAAGAATTTACGTGCTGTTTTTGTGTCGAACCGCTCATTCATTTGTATCCATATATGACCATGTTTCTCACCAGTTTCTGGTGCAATTTCATCACATGCAATTGCCTTTTCAATTCGATAACCAATACGTTCATGTTTTATAAACCATTCCATGATTTGCTCTTTTGTTAAATGGAAGTCCTTACAAATATATGTGAACAGCCCTTTAGTGTTTTGGAATTGGAATTCTTTACCGCCCTGCGAGGAATCTGCACCAGAGGTGTTACCCTCTAACATTGCATCGGAAAATTGAGGATTTGAGGATTTGAGGAATCTCACATATTCTCGAATTCTTCCAACTATTTTATTGCGTGTATTATTTTTAGTTTTTTTATCAACTTTAGCCTGTGTAAGGTCTTTTTCGAGTTCTGACCTCAGTTATGTGACAAGAGGTTCATACTCAATATGCTGATGGTTTTCAGCAAGGTGTTTTGCTCTTTCAATTAAGAGTGTCAATGTAACTCCTAAAATAGGAACAAATTCAGCCATAATGGCTAAGAATGCGAGAAGGTTGAGTTGGTTCATGTCGATTGTTGAAGTAATAAAAATAAAAAATATAACAAATATATTTTGCTTTATATTCTGTGGTATTATTTTTATATTAAAAAAAAAAATTCAATTTTTATTTTTTTAAAAAATTTAAATGTATGCATGCCAAGACATTCATGCATGATTTATTTCAATAAAAATTAGTTTGGCTATCCTGACATATCTTAGCTAATTAGTCATCTAGGGTTACTAGACCACATTAAAATCATCATAACTATGGCCGGTCCCCGAAAGTTGGTACGACGTCGAAGCTGCTATTCAGCAGAACTTTATGAAAAAACAAACGAAGAAGTAAGCAGTATAAAACTTGAAAGCGTTGACTTGCGCTTACTTGATTTTGTAAGTGACGTGACAGATGTGGTATGTATCTATTAATAGAGGGAGAATACATGAAAAAGATAATAACTGATATTTTATTAGACATCCCGCCAGGTTATGGAAGACACCATAGAAAAGCTTAATCGCCTAGAACTTGACGATGTTAAATTGGTTTCAGAACAGAAATTTATTAGTAGCATACTTTCAACATTGTAAGTGTACACTATCGAGTTCTTACGCAACTATAAGAGGCTTACGGATCATTATTGTTTCCTACAAATTTTAGTGCCGAAGAAGTGTATGTTAACGTGGGAGTAGAAGTGTTGCAAAAATCCGAAACAATTTACAGATATTACATATTTGATCCTTGTCTTAAAAACGTTGCCAAGTATCTTCGTCGCACTGGATACAAAATTACGTTTTTACCTAGTGAAATTGAATTGAATGCGATCACCAAACAGTTACAACAATCTGGAATGAAAGATGGCCGGTATCATTACAACGCAGATGGAGTGCTTCGTGCTGATGAATTTTTAAACATGGAAATTCTCTTAACTGAAGTCTCAAACGGTTATGGAAGTAACAACAGTGGAAAGTCTAGTTTTGATCATTACAAGGCTATGTTTGGAATGCTTGCTATGTTACGAACATTAGCTCAAAAATATTCAAAGGCATCATTTAACACATTCCAAAAATTAAAGGTGCATTTTTTACATGGACATGGTAAGCAAAACGACTGTTATCGTTTTTCGTATATTCCATATTAATTTTTATATTGACTTTTTATTTTGTATTTAGGTTATGCAATTCGTCATTGGAGTATGTCAGTCTAGGCACCGAGTGTTTTTGTTATGCATAAAGAACAATGTGTTGAAGTACCTGTCAACTTTTCCGAAAAAAACGAGCTTTTGGTTCCATTTATAGAATTTTATTCAACTGTTGCTGTAAGTAGTATAAAACGAAGAAATGGAAGAAGTAATCAATCTCACTCAATATAATTATTATTGCATAACTTTAGGCTGGCTGTGCAGAAACTGTAGATATCATGGTATTACTAAAGGCGGAGCATGTTGTAGCTTCACGAAAAAAGTGCAAAACAACATCTCTTACAAGTATTGTTGATCCCGTGATTGTAAGACTCAACGAAGGAAAGCACATGACAATTGTTGCTGATGAAGGTCCCATGAGCGTACCAGGAAGTCCCGATCATGACTAGTGAATTCAATATGACATTTCTTGTTTTATGATCTATATTTTCATAAATGTAAAAAAAAATAAACATTTTTATAAAGGGCTGATAGTGGGCTGGTGAATTTGATGGAGTATTGTGATATTATTGTTAGTCTATCCTTCTCCAGTTTCCAGCCATCTAATTATTTCTTGTATTCTTTATAGGATTTGGTCTACACACTGGCGATTCATCTTTGACCAAGTTCCTCCCAATATTGACCACATTTGTTCCAACATTTACTATTCTATTGCAAGACAAAAACGAATTCCTTTTAAACCACCCTGATACCAGTACCTTCCACTTCTCCGTTTTTATTAAAACCTTCAAAAAAAACCACTTTCTACACTTTGAAGTTCACGACGCTTGATCTCGTTTCCGGCCGTTTTCCTTTCTATCTCTCTTTTATGTTCCCTCACATATACTGTTTTCTTTCTTTTCTTATCATTACCCTTCGTAGTTTATTAACTCCGACGTAGTGTTGAACAAAATTGGACCATTGATGTGGTTGTACTAAAAAAAATTGTTTCTTTAAATTTGGTTAGTCTGAGGATAAAACAAATTGGCAATGTGATATCAATTCATTATTTTATAATTTTATTTTATTCTCTCTGTTGAGAACCCTTTTTTTTTTCAAATTATTATTTTGTAACCTCAAGAATAAGTATGTATATTTATCCCACAATATTAAATATCAAATAAGTAGTATATGTTATATTGACCCAATCAATAAAGCCTTTTATATCAAATAAATTTCAAAACCAGATCACCATGTCCCCTACAAAAAAAAAAGATGTGAGGTTTAAGCATTTTATTATTGTCAAGCAACCTTTTTAATCCTTTTTTATTTTTTTTTCTTAAAACCATCTGAAGGTCCATCATATAAAAACGCGCAAGTAAGCACATTTGCTCTTCACGATTCGTAGGAATATTGATCTAATTAGAATTTTAAGATAGGTCTGAGACATGAAGAAACAAAAATGTGTTGCGTAGAAGCGGAATCGGATACTTGATTTATAAAGCTAAGTATTATTTTTCGTGACAAAAAAAAAGCATGTTGGCAAGTTGTGACAAGAAAAACAGGTTGGCAAACTGCACATGAACCCTGCCCTTCGCCGGAGAAAGTTTCTGGTGGCCTTACAGCAATTGCTGTTCCCGCCGGATGTGGGAGCTGTAGTTTGTTAACATGGGGAAGAAGACCCAGTTGAACCCTGCCCTTCGCCGGAGAAAGTTTCTGGTGGCCTTATAGCAATTGCTGTTCCCGCCAGATGTGGGAAGTGGTCTTCTTCTCTCTTGTCACTAATCAAGTAACATACATATAGATACAAAGTCTAATATCATCTACCTTTTCTTCTTTTGTCTACGCGTAGAATCATTAGACACTTTGTGTGATGGCGTCACGAACAAGGAATATTCTGGCTGAATAAAAAATACACAAGGGCGTGACCATAATGATGTTCAGCAATAGAGGTCCATGAACCAATGGATTGAATATTTTTTAAAACCTGCATGATCGATACACGACAGTAGCTTCAATATATGGTGTCTTTTTCTCTCTCTTTATGTTATAAATCATAATAATAATACCCAACAATACACATATATTTTGATTTACACGCAAAGCCCAAAATTCCCTATCTTTGTTATTCTTTCTCCTTTGTATGACATATATGCTATGTGCCAATAATAATAAAACCAGATTAAATATAAATTATCGCCGTAGCCCTGTCATTTGAATAAGAGAAAACCAGTCAGTAACAGAGCCAAATTATCACATAAAGGAAACAACAACACGGTCTTGCCCAAGGAGAATATATATATGGACCATATAGCAAGCAAGAACTTCATTAAGAAAGGCTGTCTAACACCCCTTGCTATATAACAGCAACTGTATATACAGGTTTGGAAGGAGCACTCTATGTGAACTTTGCGTATATTATATTATATGATTCTTGGAGGTGCTTGTGGGGGGTATTGAAAGAAAATGACGTTGGTGAAAGAACCTTTGATAATGGATAACGCCATTATGCACAAGACACCGGAAGTGAAGAAGGCAGTTGCAAAACAAGGCTTTGAAATATTGTATCTTCCTTAATCATACTGTCGAAACTCAAGGCGTGTGTCAAACGCGACTTACTCACATCGGGTGATACTTTGCTACCAAGAATCATGTCCTCTACTGGCCAGATCATTGCTCAAGACTATCAGGGTTGAATTAGGCACTCTCTTTCGTTTGTGCCTCATTGTTTTGATGGAGAGAGAATGTTGTAGTTTTTTTTTCATATTTCTATATGTTTTTTTTTTAAATAAATCGTGAAGTTTACAACATAAAAGTAAAAAGGAATTGTGATCTGTTATGTTAACATCCAACAATTATGAAAATTACACCCGCCAGCGTAATTTTTAACTACTGCCAATCACATACAATTGCAACGCCAATCAAAAGACCTGCCAACGCCAAAGCCAAAAATTCGCACCGCCATGATGGGAAAATACCCCCCGCTAATCATTAGAAAAAATCCTGTAAGCCGATATATTTTAATACAATATTAACCAAAAATGATATATATTAATCCTATCCATCAACACTCGTGGACCTCTACAAAAAAAACAGAAACACCAAAAAAAACAAATCCCAAGTTATTCACTATCTCCGTGAGCAACACCCTCACATCATCACCCTACAAGAAACGCATGCTCAAGACGCCGAAGTAGAACAATAACTACATCAGCAGTTTTGCGCCACACAATCATTCTGGACCAAAGATTGCAGCATTGTCTCTCTCTGTCCCGACATCCAGCTCACACGTATTACTATCCTCAACGACTCGCGCCATCTACTTGTCCGGGTTGAACATAAACAAAACGATTTTACATCCTTTTATATTGTAACCATCTATGCACCATCATCGACCAATACAGCACGACGACGGTTTTTTGCAACATTTTATAATTCACGACTCCTCAGCAGTCAACACCCTTATCGCCAACGGATGGTTATTATAGCTATAGACGACCCGACTACCGTTAAAATGCACCGATTGAACGGCACACACTTCTGTAAGAGGACTTCATCAACTGCCTCAATCCAACATCACCAGAAGTTCTTTTCCCTACCTTCAGTCGGAGCGACTCAATTCTATCAACGATCGATTACATACTTGCTTCACCCGTATTCACTAATACCGTGAAGACCAGGGACGTCTCATATGTGGCACCCAGCTGGACGCCGCAGATGCCATACATGCGATACAAACTTATATGGACCTTTAAAAAATTTACACCGAACCCCTTCTTGTATCTCTCTTACTGGGCAGGTCTATTTGGGGCAGTTCTATTTGCACACCCCCTCATGCACACCCCCAGTCACACCTAGGTAGGATTTCCGTTACACACACCCCACTGACATTTCTTTCGTGCACACCCCTCACACCCTTTTGACTGAAAATTGTGCAAAATATTTGAGTAAAACAACTACACATTGTATATGATGACATACAATAAGCAGGTGTTTCTATCAATTCATGGGGGCGGAAAAATGGCCTCTGGGCAAAAGGGGGTAGTCAGCTAAATTGAAAGTTAGCAACGTTAGTGACTAACTCTGGTTTTGAAAACTGCTAATTTTAGCAAATAAATGGATTTAGCAGGCAATTTTTAGCAGGGAATTCTGTGCGCCAGTGGTGCGGAAATCCTACCTGGGTGTGACTGGGGGTGTGCATGAGGGGGTGTGCAAATAGACCTGCCCAAAAAACAATCGGTAAAAGAAATTACGTCACAAGATTTTATTAGATTTAAATGGGGTTGATTGGTCGCTGAGAAAGAATGAGCGGCAGCCAATGGAAACTGAGGTTTATGGGCGAACAATTCAAGTTTTCGCACACGTGCACTTTGTGGGGGTGAAACCCAAGGCAACCCACTCAGCAGCCTCACACCCTCCCCCCGCCTTTTTCCTTCTCTTTGCCCCTGTCAGTTTCACTGTCACTTAGAGTTGGGGAAAAGTCTCTCTCTCGTTGGGCTCTAAATTGAATTGCACAAATCAGATTTAGTTTCGCAAGCCAAAGCTAAATCACTGAAAAAGGTTGTTAAAACATGTGCTTATTCGCCTCAAACGTGCATAGCGAATTCTCACAAAGTAGATCTAGCCGATCTCAACGACGTGCTCTTTCTCTGTGCTTCTTGATTTGATAAGAATTCGCACGATACAAGGAGCTTATGTTATTATATGGGCTGGCAACCCTCACGAGTGGCCGTTACAGAGAAATGCGAAACAGATGAGCAGCTGCACTCTATTATGGGATTACGATTGGGCTTGATTTTTTGGTTTTATAGCTCCGGCAAATGGTAGATGGAAAAAGAAGAGGCGGATGGGTGGGTAGTAAGTATATATTATCATTGTAACTTTACATAGAGCTGGCTGTCTACTCCATGAGAGAGCAGCTGTGCTTTTCTCCCTCAAATCTCGGGTCCAGCGCCTTGAGCCACACCATTGCCACTGCTTGCACCAGTGCCATGTGCTGGTCCTTTATGTATACTTTCCACAATAGGCTCCAGGAATGTGTTACCATTAATCATCTGTGTCGTAGCAACCAGATAGTCACGACCTAGATGACAGTTTAAATGAATCATGCTATGAGCATCTCTTCTATCAAGATCCACAAACGGTAATGAGAAACATACTCTCGTCATGTTGTGCAAGGAATCGGATGGCCGATACCTCTGTAAAAGTACATCCTCCCAAGAAAAAGATGACAGTCGTCTTGGTATGCTGCATACCATGTCCTATAGGAAGTTTACATAACAAGGCCACGTTAGCTTTTTTTCCCCACACACACAAACCCAATCTGTTGGTTTTAAGAACATTTACGTCTCGCTCGCGCCATGGCAGCGTTCGTCTCGGCCCCATATTCTACGGTTTGTGTGACCTCGAATGATTTGCCAGGCAAAAGCTTGAGCACTTCTTCATAGCCACGCCAGCCGTTGCTAATCGTGACACCGGGATTTGGGTTAAGCTTTCCATTGGTTATCGCTGCTCCTCCTGATAATCCATTTGCTTTTTCATCTCGGTTGAATCCGCTTGTACTACCACCGCCGTTGCCTGAAGTCGCGTTGTTGCTGTTGTTGCCATTCATACCTCCTCCGACATAAGAAAATAGACTGGCTGCGCTAGGGCCACTCGCGGGTATACTGCCTCCTCCCAGTTTTTGCATGGCGCATTGCACAATGCGCACACTCAACGGTGCATAGCCAGAGTATACGTAGGATATATCGTTAGGATGGAATTCATCAACGTCGTCGACAATCAGACGCAATAATCGTCGGCTTTGTGAAAAGGGGCTGCGTGACGGTGCGGCGGTGGTTCGTTTAGTGTAAAGTCCCAAAGTCTCCAGTCGGTGCAACGTTTCAATATGCTCGTAACCGTATGTCTATAGTCATTAGGTAAGCAAACATTGAGAATACACACACACAGAGAGCAGTCTACTCGTTCATAAAAAGGTAGTCTTGATAATTCTCGTGTAGATTACCTGCACAATCTCTCGTCTAAAATAATCATAAAGTTTGACTTTCAATCCGCCTTGCGCGAGTGACATCAGACATAGTAGTCGAAGTACTTGAATCAACGATTTCTGCTTATTGATCATTTCCTCAATATAATCGGGTTCCTTGGTTCCATCAATTCCAGCGACGACGTCTAGATCCATCAAGACAATTAGTTGATTGAATTTTCACGTGAATTTTAAAGTAAAAATTCTGTGATCAACTAATAAAACTCTAACTTACTTTGTTGAACCTCAAGAATTCGATTAAATTCTTCGGTGATCGTATACTCCATGATCTGTTCAGCAATACCAGTATCTGTCACAGAATTCAAACAGAGTTAAAGATAATAAGAAACAAAAACACTATAAAAGCAATATATTATATATGAAAAAGGCATACGAATTCGAAGCGATTGGTGTTCTTGTTGTAGTTCTCCCAATCTTCCGACAAAGTCTCGAATTTGTGCAACCGTTTTCGCATGATGTCGTTCCTAGTGTAGTTTACATATATAAAGTAAGCTTTACCCCCCAACTGCAATTTTCAAAAAGAAAGCGGAACAAACCTCATAATTTTCATTGATGCGCTTAGCGATCTTGTTCAACATGCCACCGACAACAGCAAAATTTTGATCTCGTAGCTGACTAAATAGCTTATCTGATGCATTGAGTACGTATTTCTTTTTTTTCCCGCTCTGGTTTGGTGCAGCTGGTGGTGGAGGAGGTGGCGGTGGCGGCGGGACGCTGGCTGATCCGCCTGCCTTGGATGCTCCTTGGGCTGGTTGGGCTGGATTGACCAGGTTTGCATCCAATTCAACAAAACCTTTGAGATACATAACAAGGGAGTGAGTTTCCCCAATTCAAAATAAATCCCTTTTCTTCAGTCTCCTTCACGATGCCTGCCCTCCTCACATACAATGATTGATTCCCATTGTTTCGTCAATGAGTCCTTCATATGTCAGCTGTGTGCACAATGGGGTAGCAATGTCAACGTTGCGGTCGATGATGATGCATTGATCAATATGGTTAGACACCGAATTAAGTAAAGAAGGCGTTTGTGAGGCAGTGGCGCCAGATACTTCATCCACAACAGCTTGTTCTCGTCGCATACGTATTAACATATCTGCCAATTGCTAAATCCATATATAACCGCAGACGTTAATCAGATGGCTATGTTGTTAGTGGATGTAAGTCTATTTAACAATAACTTACGCGAGCAGCATCGCCTTTACCAATAATACGCGGGAATAGACCGTAGATGGATTGTAGTTTCATAAGTGATTGTGCTGCATAATAAATCGAAGTATGATCACCGTCCTAAGTCAATCGAGTCAGAATCCAAACTCATCCTCGTTTTACCGCCATCTTCCTTTTAAAAAAAAAGAAAACGTGTCCCGTACTACTACATACCAAGTAGATCTCTTTCCAGGTACCAGGATCCAACTCCATCGATATCAAGTCGTCCTCTAACGGAATCCAATCCATTGCATAGTCGCCAACAGTGATGCTACCAAACACGCCTTCTTCTTCCAAAATACGTTCACAGATTCTTGTTCGTTGCGGCACAAAATACAATGAAAAGTCTGTCTTTGTATCGCTCCCTTGTGAAAGCTGTTTGATATGATCTATATATATTTATGCAGATGACACGTCAAAAATTCGTCTTGCTTCGCTTAACCCAGCCCCACCTCTCTCTCCACCGGAATATGTATGTATGTATCATACTTGCAATGAACCGCATATATTGCATTTTAGGTCGACATAGATAAATGAGACTGGCGCAATCTGTTTCGAGGGTATCGGAATCCAAGTGGTATATCTTTTCAACGCCATGGTCCTAAATAGTGGAGGCACGAATGGCATTAGTTTTTCCCTCCTTTTTTTTTGTAATGTCCATCAATACAGATACAACAACAAACCTTTAAAAGTGTGAATTCAGCAATTAAACTGAGAGGACCTGTCAATTGTGGATCGAGTACGAGACCTTTCTTTCCGCGAACCTACGGAGTATATTATACATGTAAGAACGTCCATTGAATTGGCTTTGGTTTTTTTTTTCGAGTCTTTGTTACTTTACTGTATCGAGAAGTCGTGGTAATTCTTTGCGTGCTACTTCTTTGAGCTTCTCGAGATGAAGTGGCGTGTTGCCCAAATGAGATGCATTGTCTTTGTTGCTCATACTCGTTTCCCCTCCAGCTATATGCAGCTACGTGTGTATGTGTTTCTTCGAGTCCCAAAGGAAACGAGGAAACGGCCCGCGTTTCAGGCAACTTAGAACTCCCTTTCCCCAAATAAAAACTCAGCAGGTTGTAAAGCAAAATGGACACCTAAGCCTTGTCGCTAAAATAAAAATTATTTACGTACTTTGTTACATCGGCTACTTTTGTAAAAAGTCAACGAAATATAACGGGCAGAGGCACAGGATTCTTTAGTGGATTGCTCAACGTTTAAATCCACTTATCCGTGAAAGTGCTTTACGAAGGGATCGCATCACGTGAACCAAGTCGGATGTCCTAGTATAGATATTAAGAAACACGATTGAATAGATGTAGTTATCCAGCTATCAAAAGTTTGAGCTAGCCGCCATGTCGTCAGCGGACAAGAAAAAAAGGTAGAGAAGTACTAACCAGAAAGACGATGAGGATGAATCTGCCTATTTTTATAAAGTCGCTAGGAGAACAATTCAAGCAAGGAACATAGTCCAAAACATATGTAGGCATCTGTTTTTCTTACTATATGTAATATTATCAGAACTATAGCTCGCGCGACACGTCTATCCCTACTATCATGAGATGCCTGATTGACGGAAAGCTTTTGCGTATCATATAAACGACACATACACTATTATGACCTACAGCAAGTCGAGTTAAATGATGCCTATTGATATCAAATTTGGTAGCATTTCAGCAAACGTGTCTCTAAACGACAGTAGTTGTTTTGATGGGATGCTATCCGAGCAGTAACAAGCACAACAATATATATCACAATGAACCTTGACAACTTACGCTTGGAACTTCATCGTCAAACAGTCCGCCTTATTGTAGCTCCCACACAAATGCTAAAGATGTAATGTCAAAAGCGGTCAGCAGTTCTCTGAAGACTCTCTCTTCAATCCAATGGGCTCTATTTAATCTCATCACCTCCAAAAATCGCGAAGGGAGTGACGAATCCCGATATGCGCCAGCTGTTATATTATAGAAATTGATTGCTGTCTTTGTTTTCGAGAAACTGTATAGAACGCTTTTGTAATACTTATGAGATATCCCACATTCAAAGCCCCATTATTTATTAACAGATCTTTCCGTATTCAGTATGTTGATCAACTCGTCCTCATCCTCTATCAGCTCATATACTATTCTCATGCAGGTGGAAATGTCATGACCAGCCCGCGCCCACACATATTCCCGTAAACGTTCCAATCTCCGCGTAGCATTGTAGCTGCCTTGCGGCTCGATGCCTTGTTTTTCTTGTGTGCGTGCAATCACGTTTTCTTCCTTGGCCTCGCTCATGAGTCGTTGTAAATGGATCGGCATGGCATATACATCTTCAGTAAAGTTGGCCTGAGCTAAATACGACCGCATATCTGGTGCTGTAAACAGATTTAGCAGGTAGCTGTAGCCTAATGGCTGCTCGCTTGCATCGATGCCTTTGGAAATGGACAGTGGAGAGTTGATCTCGTCAAGTGGTGGTGTAATGGACATTGTTTTACGTTCTAGAGCCAAAGACAGTGGATCCTCGCTTTCTGCTTTAAAAACATTGACAGTGGCGCCATCGCTGTCTCGTTCTTCGTGGCTGTATCTCGGACTGAGCGGTGGCTGTGCTTGTTGATGATGGTGTTGTGGCGGAGGGTGCGTGTAATCCAACCCGGCTGAATTTGGTGAACTCATAAGAGGAGTGACAGTAGAGCTGTGAAAGGCATGTGGTAACAAAAAAAAAGAGTGGTGCAATGAAAATGGAATAGCTTATACTAGCAGTGAAGTTAATCTCATCATTACATAACCGAATGTAATTTTGTCAATTTTGATTATCGCATGGGTTTTCCCTTTTTGTTCTTTTTTTCGAACCATTTAGCTGTTCTAAGTAATAGCATACATAATGGTTTTCAAGGGCTATTCTATTACGCAACTTGGTGCTGCTGTGATATTGCTGCCGTTTCCTTCTGACGCATCAACATGTTTCCAACGCGCCTGAGTAGACTTGTTCGTCGCTTCACGTTCGATGCTTCGTCATTTTCTTTGTCTGTTTGAGAAGATAGTGAACCTAATGATGCTGTGGAGAACGATGCAAAGTCTTGTAACAGCCGCGGCGACAGAGTCCTCGTCTTTGCTATAGGTGGCCGCTGTATTTGTGGTGACTGGAACATCTGCTGTTGAATAATTTGCTGCTGCTGACGCGACTTGCGACGAAGACTGCCCAGAAGCGATTGTCGACGTGCTGCCAATTGTTGTCCCGTACACTCCATATGAATTTCAGCTGCCAGCGTCGAAGTCTTATCTTCTTCAAGTGTTCGCCTCAACTCTTCCAGCATCGTAAGCATAACATCCAAATTTTCTTCTAATTTTTCATTGTGGCTGCTGCTGCTCCTACTGCTTCCGTTGTTCGTACTGCTACCATCTGATTGGGCTTTGTCCAGTTGTTGACGTAACAATAGCGTTGCCTGGTTAAGCTCTTCTTGTGTTATGGCAACCTTGAGTGTTTCCATGGCAACGGCTGAGTTGGTGAGTACCGCCAAGCATTGGCGACGAGCGTATTTGGCTGCTTGTAAAAGGACGGTACCAGGGTTGGTGCGTCGTGTTTGTTGATCCAAGAATTCGCCTCTTATGCCAACGTCGGCCTTGGCTGAGTGGATGAGCCAATCTAATGCGCTTGCGTGATCTCCGTTGGCTAGGAGCGGGAACAATGGCGATTTTTGTGTGACATCAACTGCATTGACGTTGGCGCCATAGCGATCCAGAAGCTGAATGATTTCCTGTGGGTCTTTACAGAACCGTGCCACATAGTGCATGGGTGTCCAGCCATCACCATCACGAGCATTAGGATCCACTTCGTGCTTGAGTAATAATTCGATCGAGGCGCGCGGTGCAGGGCAGTGCAATGCCACAGCATGGATCGCTTGTACATTGTACACGTTCTGGGAAGTAGCATCTGCGCCGTGGTCAAGTAAAAGCTCCATCATGGGTACTGGGTCTTTGACATTTGGTGAGGATACAACAGTGTAAAGAAGGGTGCACTCAGTTTCGGGGTCGCGTGCATTGACCAGCTGCGCGCGGCTGCCTTTGCTGCTTTCAATGGCATATTGCAATGCTGACAAGTCACCAGATCGGGCCGAGTCCCATATGAGTGTCGTAGAACTGTCGAGCATTGGGAGCTCGAGGGAGACATCGAAACGATCATCGTGGTCATCGATATGGATGCTGGTGCTGCTATTGCTGAAGAGGTGACTGGGTGTCATGGCTTTTACAGCTTCTTGTTGCTCATCCCCCTCCTGGGCAACTAACCGCACCATGTTGTTCGTGCTATTACGACTACCGCCATCTGTAACAGAGGCTGCTGATACGAGTGAAAAGGATCGTTTCCGAGCAGCAGTTATTTCGATATCGAGTGGTGGTGATATTGTCATTGATTTAATGAAACACAATATCGAAGTAGATGCGTCGACGTGTTTTTGGCGAGAAGAATGAAAGAAGTAAAGCAGGCCAGGTATTTTGAGAAAGCGATAGATGAGCGATCTAAATGTTAGTGCCAATTTTTTCCGAATGAACAAGTAAAGCAAAATAACAAAAGAAAAATGTTCCTAACTAACATGATATGAACTTTCGCAGATCCTCTGAGCCTCGAAACGAATGTCGGGACTTGTCGTTCAGATTGACCTTGGAAAGGGCTGCATTCTGGAAAGGGATATGGTTAGAGCAGCATGAATAAGTGTACTGCGCATTATCAGTAGCATGTTTTGATTCTATACCTCTTGATGAGCATTTATAACTGAGCAACGTTGAGCTGAAGACGGGGACTGTATGGTCGAAGTCATTTGTTTAGACGAGGTATAAAACAAAATATAAAAAAGAGAGAAAAAAGGGAAAAGCTGTGCGGTGAAGATGATAGGAATAACAAAAAGGACCGAAATATTATGTCAATTGTTTATTTTTTTAGCATTCTTGAAGAATCAGGCTTCTTAGCAGGAGAAGATCCTAACTTAATTGCGCTCAATTAACCGCCATCCATCTTTCATTTTCACCCCTTTTGTTCACCTCTGTTTTTGGCCAAATTTTCCGCGGGGTCGTCTTCTTCTTTTCTAGCACTTTCCCCCCTTGACCTTCCCATATTCTTCATAGTGACAAGTTCGTGTAATGCCGCATTAATTCAAACGAGAAAAAAAAGAATATGGTTTTTTTTATTTCATTTTTCTACGTACAGTAAGGTATATATGCTCTTCTTTTGTATCTGACCATATACAGACGCATACTTAATAGGCTTAAGGATTTTCCATTTCGTTCCTTTCTTGGAAATATATTTCCTTCTTCTGCTGGTACACCCTCTAAACAAGGGCAAAACATACCTTTGATCGAGAGACAAAAAACGAGTAGCTTTTTTTCAAAAGACTTTGGAAAATAATGTCACTGCAGGTATCAGGCCGAGTGAGGAAAGTGAACCTTCGCTGTGTCACCGTCTGCATGCAGGTTTTAGTATGGTATACGTCGTTGGATTTCTACCAAGCTAGTATATGCTCTATATAAAAGAAGAGCCCAACTATCATTCTGATCATACACTAATGCCACGCGAGCTTAATCTTTTGAAAGCATTGTATGTAACTCCTTATGTTTATATATTAGCACATGTGGGAAGGATAGCTGCTGTTACATGTTCCTTTGATGTATCTCCTCTAATAAAAACTTTTATATAGCACAAAGGAGATAATCACGAGCAGCCAATTATTTAGTCGAATCATATATACGTTATAGCATGTTTGAAGCGAAGAATGTTTCATCTGTTTGATGATCGTGAAAAAACTGAATATGAAGCCAACGAGGGGATGGTACCGGGCTCTACCGCAATTCTGATTTGCGGCATATGACAAGACTGGGAAAAGCGAGGCAGCAGGCGGCATGAAAGTTAATCTTCACCAACAGTGAAGAGCGCACACTCTTTCTCCATTATACACAAGACTTTTATGTTTCAACGCTTACACAAAAAATCGGCGTCCTGCACAGCACTCCCGGCACTTTCTGCCAGTTCGTCCATCTCAACTCAATCACAGCCGCCACCATTAAGCCACGTGCAGCAACAACAAGGCCACAACGATTACTACCATCATCACACTGAATCACACAGTTCGCGAACTGACAGCAGCCATCGAAGCAGTAACAGTAGCAGCAGTAGTAGTGGCAGCAGCATTCAAAGCAATCGATCCAGCAATCACAACTGGACAAAGACAGCATTACCTTCACAAGAGGAAAACACAACAGTACGCAGTGGGTTATCGTCCCTTTTAAAACACAAGGCTTCGCCATTCCCTTTGCCATCAGTATGTATATTTTCACGAAAAGCGCTTCAGAACGAGTATGCGGATCACCAAGAGATTGTGCCGTATGTAAACCCAGCCAGCGTTCCCATCGACCAGGTATCCATGCTCGTCAGTGTCCTGGAATCCTTGTTTCGCACGGTCGACGAAGTCTTATTGGATGGGGAAAATGCTGGGCCTGAACAAGAGCATGAAAAAATGGAAAACGAGGAACAAGAGGATTGCCGCATCATTGGTCTCGGGACATTCAAAGTTGTGTCATGGACGCTTGGAGATATTAAGCATGCTACCGCTGATGATCTTGACATGGCATTGGTATAGTATAATACCGTATTCTTATTCTGATAAATATACTGCTAAACTGACTCATGTATACCAAATGCTATCTATTGATTCAGGCTGTTATATTATCAACTCAATTTGCTGATCGAGTTATCAACGAACACATCAAGGCGATTCAATTTCATTTAGCAAAAATGCTAGATGATGAGGTAAGCTTCTTTACGGATTTGTTATATTTTGCCTCTTTCATTTTCATTCTCATCCTGATCCTCTGATCCCTGATTCTGACGGATAATCTCTTAGAAACCGATTGCCGAGATTGGATCCAAATTGTTCGCACTCGTAGAGCAGTTGTTTATACCACATTAGTCATAGACCTTGACCTGAGAAGTATTTTGTTTCGAAGGTTACACATTGCTCTCTTTAAACTGTCAGAGGGAAAAAGTATTTTCCATTTAACTGATTTGAATAAGCGGAAAAGGATTGGATCAGCTTCTCTCTCTCTCTCTCTCTTTCTTCGATCTATTCTATTATGTTCTTTTGATATATTTTTATTTCGACATTACTACTGTAAGAATACACAGCAACCACGCACAAATACAACAGCACGTTATGGACGAAAAAAATATACCATCTGCGCATGAAAAAATACAAATAGACGGCGGCAGCAGCAGTGGTGGTGATGACGAGCATCCTGCTTCTTTTGTCATTCCTGATGCATCGACTACTAGCGACAATGGGACAGCAGTAGTAAAAACTATGATTACGGTCCACGATAACAATGATGACTACGATGACGATGATGCTCAAACCAAAGCTGCTTTTACTAAGAAATGGTGGGAATTCTGGAAAACTGAACCTTCGGATGTTGATCCGCTTACGTTTTCCACAGCCAAAAAGTACATGATTCTTTTCATTATTGCATCTGCCGGTACAATGTAAGAGCTACACATCAAAATCTGTATTTCTGCTACACTCGGAAGTGAAGAAAAATCAATGAAGACCATGTTTTTCTACTTTCAGGGCGCCAATTTCTTCCACAGTCTATGTATGTAGACAATTTTATTGTGTTGGCATGCGAAAACGATGATCCGGGGGAAAGTTACATGTACTACTTTAAAACGAGTAACGTGTTACCATGCAGTTTACCTGACGTTTTTAAATTGATAACGATGTATAGTATCCAGCACTAGTAAATGTGCAAGAAGCCTTCAACACAACGGATACAGCAGTCAATGCGTCAGGTTGGTCTTACTCATCCATCTTACCATACCGTACAATATGCTACTAAACACTTAGTTCTTTTTGCTTTCTCTTTTAGTGTCGTTATTTGTATTCGTTACTGCAATTTGTGTAAGTGATGGGATTTTGTACTCCTTTCTATGAAACATCTGTGCGACTCATTTACATATACATAACTTATTGTTATAGCCGTTGATGTGGGCGTCATGGAGCGATAGGGGAGGCCGTCGAAACATATACCTGCTGTCGTTTGCAATTACAGTTGTTGGAACAGTTCTTTGTGCAGTATCGGTAAACATTGCCATGTTGATTGTTTTTCGTGGTATCAGTGCTGTCGGTGCATCCTCTGTAAGTAAAGACGCCAATGACATGCTGAACGATTCGGGAAAATAGAACACATACTTCATCGTCTTATTAAATACATTGCCATCATCAAGGTTCAAAGTATGGGGGCTGGTACTCTTAGTGATATATATGATTCACATGAACGAGGTCGTGCTTACGCATGGTATGTCCTTGGACCTATCATGGGACCAGCGATTGGGTGAGTTGCATACTGTTACTTTGTACAAAGCAACAACTTTTCAAGCATTTACTCGGGAGAACGGAATGTCTAACATACATCGAATCAATTGTGTTGATGCTGTTCTCTTTTAATAGACCTATCATCGGTGGGTTTCTTACAGAAGCATTTGGATGGAGGGCCACATTCTGGTTTTCCGCATCCTTCGGGCTCGGTATCTTCCTTTTAATTTTATTTTTTCTACCGGAAACATTCCGACACAAGGAGAAAGTACAAGCGATTGCAGAAGAAGAAGGCATAGAAAATGACAACAGAAGTAAGGAGTTGACAGAAAAGAAACGCAAGCACAAGATTCGGTTCGCAAATCCTTTGAGCCCATTGAGATTCTTGCTCTTCCCAAATGTTTCCTTTTCGGTCCTCTACCTGGGTATTCTGTAAGTTTACTCGTTCTTTCGGTTTGACGTTCGATATTTATCACACCAGATATACACTTCTACTATTGTGAGCTAAATATACATTATGCAAACCCAACATGCTAGGTTCGGTGTGTATTATTTGATGAACACCTCGTTCGCTTGGGTATTTGCAAACCAATATAAACTTGACTCTGGCATAATTGGTGTATGTTACTTGCCTGCTGCTATTGGCGGAATGATCGGCGGTAACATTGGGGGAAGATTATCCGATTTTGTCTACAACAATAACGTCAAGAAAGCTACCGATAACCAGCAAACCACAAACCCTGAGATGCGACTCAGTATACCGCTTTTAGGAGTTGTAGCACTATTCCTTCTAGGCGTGCTTACAGGGTATGGATGGACTGTCAAACAGAATGTTCATTATGCTGCTCCTATGGCTTTCTCTTTCTTTGGTAATATAGTGCTTCATTTCATATCTCATTAAATGTGTTATGTACATGTGACCCGTGTATGGATGTATATCAAGAGTTAATGGTCGACCTTTTTTAATTCAATTATATAGTTTCGGGATCCATCATGCTACCTCACGTCACCTTGACTACGTATCTCGTAGATTCTCATCGTAGCCATGCTGCTTCTGCCACATCATGCAATAACCTATCACGCTACCTATTTGCTGGTGTAGGCACATTGACTTCATCTGATTTGATGCGTGCCATGGGAACAGGCATTCTATTTACCGGCTGTGGTGTTCTAATTGTGCTTCTTGGTCTACCGGTACTCTATGTAAAGATGAAGCCTCAAAAGTGGGCGCAGATGCGTAAAGCCCGTGGACTATAAAGCAACGTCGTTATAAATGTGTATAATAATAGCACATCATTTGTAATTTTGTATTTCAACTTCTGTATATTTTACATAATATAATCTAATGCTGCTATGATATTAGTAAAACACAATGCCGGTTTGTAGTTATACCCACTGCAAAGCAGAATTGAATTTCTTTTTCAAATATAACTCCATTAAACACATAAGCCATACATGCAGAGTTTGCCCGTTAATTTCTATCTGAGTATCCCCTTAATAAAAAGGTTGAAATTACGAAGGGTGAAAGCTAGCGAGGTGTTGGGGATTCGTAGTAGTCAGGGTAATAATTGTCATGTATGATAGCCTTTTAAATACTATTATATGTAGTACATAATAAATATATCTTTATGAAATGATGCCTTTCCAGCAACCATTACACCACTTTCAAGCTTTAAATATAGTACATAATACAGGTTGAATTACACAATTATATGTACAAGTGCAGACAAATCAAAAACCTATTGTCACTGAACTTTATTCTCTGATTAGTTAAATATCGATAAAACGAATGCTATTGGATCCCAGTGAGTAACAGAGCCATTCATTGCTAAACATTTGTTATCTTGTCTTGTAATTTGGGGGAATTGGGTAATGATATAAAAAGCCGAGTGTATTAGTTTGTTGCAATGGATGTCTATGAAATTTTTGCTGGCATTTTCTGTATACATAGATTGAAATGGATAATACGATAGACAGTAATAATGAAGCGCATACCGTATGTATTTCCCTATTTAAATGGTATCTTTACAACATTCAACCCATTTTTCTAAGGATTGAAGAGAGAAATTGAATTTATACAGCTTCACATCTGGAATGGACGGGAAAAACCTGAAGTGTTAGTCCGAGCCAATTGGAAGCGTATCATAATGCTACGGACGACAGTTTCTCTAAATCCCTTCGATCAGACATTTGGCAGGTAAAATCTGGACTGTGAGTCCCTTACAAACAATATAAAAAACCAGCTTATTAAATTAATGTAAAAGAAATAATAATACCATTTAAACTGACAAGCAAGTATATAAACGTACTAATATCAGATTTAAATGATGGATTTAATCAGAAAGCTTCGGTAAATTGCTAAAAGTTTATCCATAAGATTGCTTCTACCTGGCCGCCGATGAAGTCCAATCCCACCGTATCATATTTTCATAGATTGCTCAGGATTTAAATATGCTACGTCTTAGACGATGAGCGTTGTGTGCAAGGGAGTTCTAGGATAATTGTTGATTTTGTAATACTTTGAAACGTCATACGAAGGCCGTGAACCCCGCGTAAAACGCTCCATAAACAAAGATTTAAGCATTATACTGTACTATGTTGAACATGCCAATTTTATGTTCCCTTTCGATGTTAACCGAAGCCTTACAATCAAACGAATTTGACGATACAATTCAAGTGCTACACCGGATATCATTATTGGGTGACACAAGACTAATTATCAAGTTTTCTCCTGCATAAGGTCGATTTAACCCACTGGCATTATATATTTGAAGGAATGACTTTTTGGCCAGATGGTGTGGCAGCCAGCACCACATTGGCGCTACAACAGATACATAGAGAAAACACATGTATATCCTAGTGACATTATCTAATTATGTAAATATCTTCGTGGCTTCATATATACCGATAACAACGGTATTTCAATAAATCATCTCCACCCAAAAAAAGTCGACATAAACCAGCCTGTTTAAAATTGACGTAAACTCACCAGTAGCTCGACACTTTATTTGATGAAATCGTAGATGTAGTGTAGTGCTCTGAGGATTATAGCGTATAATATGTGATATAAAAGCTTTCTTGTAGCATAAACTCGTCTTCAAAGATTTGTGGTTAGAATAGAAAGAATAGTAAAAACGCTCAAGGCTCTGCAACTTTATTTGAACCCGATCGTTCCATGTACAGTACCTCCCAACATAACCTTACCAAATAAGTAAACAGAACGCGTCATTTTTTGAGCAAACTGGAAATGTTTGTTTCGCAGCACAAAACACTTCCAGGTATATAAAACCTTTTTATTTAAATTTTTGCTGACCTTATTATCTTTCCAATAGTAACTACTATTATGGCTCAAACTCGCGAACTCGGAAAAGGATCTGCCGCTTTTGTAAATCCGCTCGGCTTAGGTTGTATGGGGTAGGTCAAGGAAATCTTTCATGACAAGATTGCGCTGTTTTGTTACTGTTGCTGGGCTGGTATGCTTAGTGGGTGATACGAAACGTTCAATATGTAAAAAAAATCATAGGACACCGGATAAGCTCTGATGACTGACTTGAATATAATTGATTACCTAAGCATGAGCGAGTTTTATGGTGCCTCAGACGAAGAAACAAACATGGCTGTTTTGGATCGTGCATTGGAGCTCGGTTGCAGTTTTTGGGACACAGCCAACGTCTATGGGCTGGGAAAGAACGAAGAGTTGCTCGGACGCTATTTTGCGGCGAGAGGAAATCGCGACAAGGTGTTTTTGTGCACCAAGTTTGGCATCGTCAGAGACGAGGCTGGAAAATTCTTGGGCTTCAATGGAAAACCTGAATATGTTCGCCAGTGCTGCGAGGATAGTCTAAAGCGTCTTGGCGTGGACACCATCGATTTATACTACCAACATCGGCCGGATCCTAACACGTAAGCTAAACTTTGAATATGCTACTGTACTATCCATTGCTGTATACCACTAAAGGAATTAAGACTTCTTGTGGCTTACTTTTTCTCAACTTATTTGATTCAGCCCTATCGAAGAAACTATGAAGGCTCTGGTAGAGCTGAAAAATGAAGGGAAAATTCGGCACATAGGCCTATCGGAAGGTGCTGTCGATGAGCATAGTGTAGACAGAATGCGTCGCGCCCACAAGGTCCATCCTATCGCCGCTTACCAGGTCGAATTCTCGCCTTGGACTTTGGATATTGAAACAAATGATATGCTCAAAACTACAAGAGAGCTCGGAATCTCCATTGTTGCTTTGTAAGCAGAACTTCATTTGAAACAACACTTGGAAAACGGACAAGGTTAACAATGACAAGAAGTGTAATTGACTGATCATTTCTACTGCACATATATAGCTGTCCTCTTGGACGTGGATTTTTGACCGGCGCTATCAAGTCGCCCGATGATTTCGGACCAGATGACTATCGTAAAACAAGCCCCCGTTATTCTCCTGAAAACTTCCCCAAGAACCTTGAACTTGTCAAGAAAATCCAAACTTTTGCTGAAAAGAAAGGTGTTCTTCCATCGCAGCTAATCCTTGCGTGGGTGTTGGCTCAAGGAAATGACTTTATCACTATTCCTGGAACTAAGCGAATTAAGTACCTTGAAGAGAACGTTAAAGCTGGCGAGGTGGAATTTTTAGATGCAGAGATGAAGGAACTACGCGAAATCATTGATACCGCCATAATTAGTGGTGCTCGCTATGCACCAGCTCAAGCTGTAAATCCCCCTAAATAGTTAAATTGGTTTATTTTCAAGCTGTATACACATAAAATTTCATTCCTTAAAAATCCGTCCATTAACGTCGATTACCAATAACTTCAGCCTTCTTAATAGTACACCTCTTTTTGTGGCTTATATGGAATATACTCCCGCCAAACGTTAATTCCCGTTAGCGTCAACATTGACTGTACTAACAATACGCCAAATAAAACATGATGACTTGAATATGTAAAGGCAACACACCCGTCCATATCGGCCATCATCCTGCTTGTCGAATAGAGATTCCACATAAAAATATTTTGTAATAGCACATGCGCCGTAGTGGACTTACTTATCACTAAGAGGAAACACCTTTTTAATCTCATACTGTAACAATAATGTTGGACGTCTTCAAAGCAGTACTTGCATTTTTTACTTTTTATGATAGAAATTCATGCGTAATTATAATGATATCATAGCAATAGCTATGCTCCTGCGTTCACGAAAAGGCCATTGTTTTTTCCTTGTTACTGAGTATCGTTCTTTCTACCGCATGTGTATCATATGCGCCAACCATTACAGCACCAGATGGCATTCCTTGTTTATGAGTGTATTATGTAACTTCATGTTGTGTTGGAAGACCACATATTACTGTGCTTTCACAAAACATGTGACTTATGACATAGCAACGGTCTACGGTCTACTTAAACAGGATTGTTTCTTTTAAGATGTTGCCATTAATAATGGTCTCGTCTAGCGAAGGACAAGCAAGTAGTCGCTCGAATACAGTATCGTATGGCATTTCATCAATTCGCTTAAATATATTGAATACATTGGCACAACCCAGACACTATCCGTATTCAGGAATAAATCTTAAAAGCTGATCAAATATGGGACTGTATGTTTGTACTCCATCAGCAATTCAGGCTCATTGCTTTTAGCAATATTGTAGAGTTTATGACACTATTTGATACTTGATGCAGTTTCTGTTCGCGAATAATTCATGGCAATAATTGTTCGTCGCTTTGGGCATATAGCAAACAAGCAATAAGCCGTGAAATTGAAAGTGATGTTATTTTGTGATCGATCGATCGATCAATAAAAGAAGACGAGAATTTATGCAACGATTATAACTGCAACAGACGTTTTGGTATGTGGCAGCTACATTAATCGACGCTGCATACAGGGTCGAAATTTGAAAATGTAAGCTTGAATCATATTCTTCTATTTTGGCGGCTATATTGATAATCTTAACAATGCACACATCACGGTACTAATACTATCCAGAGCTCTTGTATTCAAGTATTGAAGGTTGGTTGTGCATCTTGAATAAAGACTGCCGCTTACAGTGGCAGCATCAACTACTCTGTGGATTTCCTTCACTTCGCCTTCAGAAAGTTGTATTTTGCCACCATTGGCGTTCTGCTCGAGGTACTTAATGCGTTTCGTTCCGGGGATAGCGATAAAATCATTTTTATGCGCCAGTACCTATGATAGGCAAGAGTCAGTTCACCTGTACTGACACCTTTTTTGTCGGCGAGGACTCTAATTTTCTCAACAAGTTTAACATTCTTGAAAAGTTTTCAGGAGAGAAACAAGGGTATCTTCTACGACTGTCATTTTCTTCCGAGTCATCAAGCGATTTGATTGATCCAATTTACAATTCACGTTCAAGAGGGGAGCTTGTTATATATGCATATAAGATAGAAATAAGATTTGAAATATAAAATAGTAATGATATCATAGTGAGTTAGGGAATCGTTGTATTTTAAAAGAACATTATAACTTTCTTCAAACATGATTAGACTTACTAAGTAACAATGGAGATTTCAAGCTCTCTTGCAGTTTTGAGCATATCATTTGTCTCAATATCCAGTGTCCAAGGCTTAAATTCGACTTGGTAAGCGGCGATAGGATGGACCTTGTGGGCGCGATGCATTCTCTCCACACTACGCTCATCGACAACACCTTCCGATAGGCCGTTGTATCGGATTTTGCCTTCGTTCCTCAACTCTACCAATACCTCCATCGTCTCTTCGATGGGACTAGATTATTATCAAAGACATAAATAGTAAGCAAAGTGAGCTCCGGCGACTGTCATTGCTACATTCATCTAGTAGCACGGTTATCCCATTAAATCACGACTTACGTGTTGGGCTCTGGACGATGCAGATAGCACAAATCGATGGTATCTACGCCGAGACGTTCACTACTAGCTTCACAAGCCTTAAGCACATACAGTGGTCCCCCGCTTTTTGCAACCCTATCTTATGCAAATGCTGCGATTTCTGCAACAATCAGTCCGGACTAGAAACTTAATTTTCCCGCAAATGCTCCCCCGGTCTTTGCAAATCTTCGATTTCTGCAACAATTTCTGGGACTTTCCACTGTTGCGAAAAGCGGGGGACCACTGTACTCGGGTTTTCACTCGGGCCCAGGAGCTGACCAGTCTATTAGTCTCGGACGGCCCCAAGCTTAGTACATAGTAACACTCTGTCATAGTTTCTTCTCGAGGCAAAGTATCTTCCAAGCATACGTTCGTTTTCGCCTAATCCGTAGATATCTGAAGTATGTACATTGCATAAATAACAGTATCTTTTAGGAAGGCCCGACTGAAGGAGTCCTAGTGCCGTGCTCACTGACTATGGCTATTGCTACAGTATAATCCTACAGAGGCTAAGTATGAAACTCCAAACGTTTGTCTGGATATGTACTTGATGATGTGTGTAAGACTGATATGTCCTGGGAGAAAGAGGGGCCTACAATGCAGTAATGACGGTGTTGCCTGCTTACTTTGAGGTTGTAGTGGTATCTATGTATGGTCCTTTCTGTTCGGATAGTCACTGTTTTTGTTGTTCGCCATGGCGCGATGTAAACTTTCAAAGTGTGTGTGGCCAAACGGGTATTTCATGTATTAATGTGAGCTCTGTGACTCCAAAAAGAATCTATTCAAGGAGACATAAAAGCAGTTGGCTGTAACCAAACGCACTTTATTCCTTCTTCTCTTGCTACCACTTCAAACACAACTCTTCCACTCTACCTTCCTTCTCACTGTACTCATGGAATCTGTCTCTAAAGTAAAGGAAAGCAAGAACATAACAGAGGAGAAGACTAGCGGGACAAAGGTGGCATCTTGAACCACGAAGCACCCACACCACCAGAACACTAGCCGCAAGGGCAACGACAGTACAAACACGATGAAGAGCAGCAACCGCAACAGCAAGAATAAGAAGAAAATGGTGGTGGTTTTGATGTCCACCTTTAGCTCGACAACCATACTCTAAACACATGTGTAGAAGGACGACGTGCTCGACAATATTTGAGAGAGGCTCGCTAAACTTAATTCGGATGCCGAGATGGCCGATTTAAATGCTCTGCTCTCGGCTTGATTGCCTCAAACCTAAATTCTATAAAACAAGAGACGGTGTTTCGAGCTGTGAAAATAATAAACTGCTCAGATAGAAGTGTTTTGTACAGCAATTCAAGATGAACAAGATGCCAAAGAGAGCACCAACACAACCTTACAGATAGTTGCATGAAGCAAGCAATGTCATCCAGATGAGCAGTGATCTAACGTCAGGTTGAATGCCATTGCTTTGGGCGTTGCTCGGCGTGCCCAGTGTGCTCGTGTAACATGGAAGGACCTGCGTTCGCAGTTGACACTGTCAACTCTCTTTTTTTGGGGGATCAGGGTGTCCCTGCACAGGCTGTTTGTACCCTGCCACCCCAATGATAATAGGTACGAACAGGGGAAGCAATAATAGCTCATATCCTAGATACAAATAAGCACGGAGAGGTACTACTGTACGCTTCTTAAATGGATGCCAACGTCATTGTCTATCGAGCAGATTTTAGACTTTTGCTGCTTGCTAGTCAGTACGCTCTTTACTCATGGTCTTTTTCGATGCAAACAATGCAGTGGCATGTATCCCTCATATGGTACGTAGGCCCTGACTGGATCAGCTTACGTAATATCGCATATCGTATCATAGATCTTTTCAAGGGGACACAGACACGACGTTTACAAACGAGCATGACTTCCATTGTATATACGACATCTAGAGTGTCACATTGCATGGAAACAAGAGCAACATGATTTACTGATATATACGTGCACACAAGACAGATGCTTGTGCAGTACTGTAAAAACATGATGATTTAGGGTTTTTTTCGCAGGAGCGTGCATTGGTTACTCTGCTCTTTTTTCTTCAAAGGATGAACCAACACACACACACACACCCGAAACCTTCTTTCTTACTTTTCCGTTATCTACACAGTTTCTTTTCATCTGATGAACACACACCCAAGTACGACTCGTCATCCAAACGGGAGAAGGAAAGTCTATGTAGAAAAGCCGTCTTTCTGGGGTTACACAGAAATGCACATGTCCAAAGTTACACACGCACCCCCCAAGGAAACGGCCAATCTATTGTTATTGTTCGACTTGTCCACCGCGTCTCTGTCTGTCACTTTGCTTGTCGTTCGTTGTCACTTTTGTTACAGGGCCAACACGTATCTTCGTTAGTTTGTGCGCTCGAGGTAGTAGTAGCTTCTTTTATATTCCCAACACTGAAAAAGTGAGCAGAGAGTAGATAATGGGAGAGGAGCGTTTATTTCTTATCAGTGATTCTATAGTGGATCAGCTGACCCCCCCCCCCTCCTAAAAAAAAGGAAGGGACAAAAGAAGTTGACAGCATCACCTGCCAACCCAGTTCTTGCCAGGTTACACAAGCACACTGGACACACAGAGCAACGCGTCGCTCATCTCCCAAAGCAATGGCATTCAGCCTGACATTTCCCTTTGCATTGTGCACCTTCCAGGCTACATGTACATACTAGTCTCGTCTTTGTACACGGCTATATCAAAGTGTTATGGTTCAGCCATCTTGGCATTCAAGTCGAGGGTGGAGAGGAGCGATCAAGTCGTGATTTTCCGAGCTCGGAGACCCTCCGGCACGACAGATACCCAACGTGTATGTGACGCTACGAGACTGACTGACTGCATAATACGGTGAGAAGCAGCTTCTCTATTGACACTGATGACGCGAATAAAAGAATAGATTTTTATTTATTCTACATGAGGCACGCACCTGAGATAGCAGCAAGGTCGATGCCAGTGTTTTCATGGCAACGATGAGCAAGCTTATGTATTCTGGCCACTTTATCTCCTAGTTACTGTATCTAACGCGTTGCTTAGAGCGTCATCCACCATCATTGGTTCCAAAAAGAAAGGTCAAATGGTTGATAAGCCGGAAAAGGAAATTCATCCAAGATATATAAAAAGAGCCCATTTTTTACTTTCCCCTCCTTTTCCTTTTTCTTTACCTGCTTTCTATTCCGTACTTTTCTACGATGACTTCTCTAAGCAACAGCTACAACCACGCCACCGGCTATTACGACTTTGTGACGACGACGCCACCACTGCCCCTTACGACCCTGACGCGGCTTCCCAACTGTCTTACCACTCGCACTCCACCTTCAACACCATCAACTCGCCTCTGCACATCTCGCCCGTCCTATCCACCAACAGCAACCTCGACAACCCCTCCACCGCTTCCTACCGCTCCTTTGAGCCCGTCTTCTCCACCGAGTCCTCTCTCATCATTGACCTCGGTCATGATGATGATGCGTTCGGTGCTCTGTCGCGTGCGGGTTCGTCCCCACCGCCATCACCTCAGCCAAACCCTTTCCGGTCGCCCGTTCCTCTGGTCGCCCCGTTCCTCTGTCGCCCCCGTTCCTCTGTCACCCCGTTCTTCCCTCCTGTCGCCAATTCCACAGCAGCAGCATCACCACTCACCGCAACAGCAACATCAATCACCACCGCCACAACACCAAGCTGCCCCCACCACTCCTCTTTTCGCCCCAGCTCCTCTCTTTCCGCCCCTCGGTGTCCCTAGCAATGAAGAAGAAGAAGACGACGATGATGCCATGGATACTGATGAGCCAATGGACATCGACGAGTGGTGCGAAGAAGAAGATTCCGACGAGATGTATGTCGACTGGGTAGGGCCAGCGCCAGCGTTCCCCTGGTGGTGCTAGTGAAAAAAAAAACCAGAAAAGTAAGCACCACCGCCAGCTCACGCTTGACACGCTCTCTCATAGAACCAATAGAAGCTAACCATACTTCTTTAACTTTTAATGTAGACCCAAAAAAAGTTAAAAATCTCTTAGAAAAGTAAGTATCTCATATGCGCCACTTGTTTTTTCTTGCACGCGATCATTGACAGAGTTTCTCCTATTCGAACTTATAGCCCACAAAAAAAAAACCAGAAAAAAAGTACTTGAAAAACCTACAAAAAAAAGAAAGCTCTATGATTATTGGTAAGCCGAGGACGCTGCTTTTATGCGGACACATACAAGGCTATTAACATTGCTGTCGATTTTAAATAGGTTCTCCTCTTTCCTCCTCCTGTCTTCCTTTCCGCTCGTCTCGTTCTCTTCAATCCGCGTCTGCCTTCTGTTCCGCCCTCCTCTGGTTCCTTCTCTTTCGCCAAACTCGTGTTCCTCTGTGGTGTGTTGCACTCTGGGCCGGTACTTGGGTGCATTTGGGTGCGCGCTCGTTGCGCACGGCGGCTTGGCTGGGCTGTGGTTGCCGTAAGTGATTAAAGAATGATATTATACTACTATCACGCCAAAAATGATATACTGATGAAACCGAGTAGCATTACAGGTTATGCGTGGTACGGCCACGGTGCTCGCGGGTGTCTGGCGGTCTCCGCCTTCGTCAGGCGATGGGGTGCGGCCCGGACATCTCAGTGGATGGTTTCTTGAGGTAAAGGCGGCTGGGGCTGGCATTGGCGCCGGCACTGGCTGCAGCCACCGGGGGTGAAGGGGTTGGAGGGGGCATATGGGGACAGCGATGATGGTTGGGCCGGTGGTGGGGAGGTGAGCAACGCTCTGGTTGTGTAGGCAGCAGGAATCCACCATCGAGGCACATGTACAGCGGCGGTTCTTGACAGCAAATGACAACCCAAGGCGCCAAGCGTGTATGATTACGGTACGTACTATGCTTACGGCCATTTTAATAAGAAGAGGCTTACTAACTGATACATCCTTTTTCCTTTCCTTCTTCCCTTCTTCGTATCGCATTCAACACGGATGTGGTGTGAAGAAGGCGAAGAGGGGCCCAATATTAGGAATTTATTCCTTTCCCAAGGTTGTCATCCCAGTCAGTTCCATCTCATGTGGATGGTGTTCCTGCACAAGTCCTTGCAACTAGAGCAATGTTGCTCACCCAATCCCTGCCACCGAAAGCTCAACCGGAGTTGTCCTCGCCCTTTCCATACCCTGGATCCTCCACCGGTTGTAGTCAGTGCCACAGCCATGTTAGTCCAGCCTCAGCCTTCACCTTTGCCTCGGGATTCCTTGAAGCTGGGGTGTCCGGGTTGGGGTGTCCGGCCAGCGGCGTGGGTGGTACGCCGTGATGGAGAGCGTCAGCTTTCCAGGCTAGCCGAGTAAAAATTCGGGGTGTTGTGAGAATCCCGTCTTTGGCTTGATCACGTCGTCTCGTGTGGTCTTGGTGGATAAAACATGAGGGTTATGCTGCTACAGATGGCGTCGGATTTCCAGGCTAGCCGAGCAAACATTACAAACCCCTCCCAGGTGGCATTGAATTGGCGATGCTATGGCGACAAGGACCCTTCAAGTGGGTGCGGATATCTGCTCTCTCAAGTGATCCAATATGACAAATTCTCATTCTCGGCGGAAAATTGCATGCATTTAACACGTGCGTAAGCGGACCAAGTGCAAGTCGCGGTGGAACAGCCTTTGGCATCAACTATCTTCAGCGGACGAAAAGTGACAGGCGGAAAAGGCGACCTATGATTTATGGGCGAGTCATACTCAGGCGCAGCAGCAATGAATCATTAATGATACATCTTTACGAGGAATATGCAAGCTGGTCAAAAATTCCAAGCTGTGTGGCCGTAGACGGATCAAATCCACAAATCTTCACTGTTACTGCATGCGGGCAAATATGTGGGATGGTTCCAAATCAACGGCACGATCATCATCATCATTAACCATCCCTACTTTTGTGGTGAAAACACAAAGAGAAGGCGGCAACAAAAGGAGCAGCGGCAAACATCGTATCGACAAACAGTGTCCGTCGCTAGCTATGGTGGCCCCATCAAGCAAGATACTTCAGCGACAAAAACTGCACCAATTCACACGACTATTCGACTCCATCAGAATCACAAGGTGGCAACTCTTCTTGGCGACACATTATAATCAACCAGGAATCATTGCAGCAAATTCGAGTGCGGTAGCAACCAAGCACAGGAGGCTGTTGCGGCAAAGAAGCACGATGGCAATGCAACACATCTGTCAATCAATACTGGCAACAAAGCATCTATGGAGCGCCACGCATACGAGTGTTTGACACTGGACCAAGAGATATCACACCGTAACCTTGATGCATCTGTCCATGATGAACAAGGATCATAATGGCGACAGCCCCTGGTGAACAGCGTCTAAATAATGTTGGCGACATAATCCAAGCTTAGCACGGGAAGATTAGGCGACAAGATACGAGGAGACATATTTAATGACAACATTTCAACCGCTAGGTGGATGCAAAGCATATAGTAAGTTCTATCCTAACAATATCAAGTCGGACAAAACATGATACTTACATTCAAATTCTTCTTAGGGGGGAAAAGGCGGCGAACAATCTGAAAATTGCTCATGAAAATAACAAGCAAAGTCATCAGCATAGGCGGGCAAAGAATATCAAGGACAGCGATGCACACGGGACACAGCTATTGGATGGAACAGTATCACATTATTGTGGCGGTTTTAGTGGTGAAGCAGCAATGGGGACAAAAGAAGGGACGAGAAGCACACCTGTCCAAGACTCATCAAGCAAAACACTGCGTCTAAAGTCACTATCAACAAGGGTCACATGATTGTCAGAGGGACCCGACGGCATTCTGAGGCGGAATAAAGGCGGCACTATCCGTATCCAGCTTTCAAACTCATGGTGACGAACTCACGTTAAAGGCACTGAGCGCACAACCGATAAACACAACTCGACGAGAGAATCGGTCACGTTTTCCTGTACGACACAGCACAAATGACACCGCCAATTTCTTCACTCTCATGCACTTACCACACAGTACATGACACACGCTGGAATGCATGCAGCATGGACGTCAGTGCCGATGTTATACCATCGCAACACTTTGCCATGTGCCTTGGAGTATCATCTGCTGGGGCGCCGATGATGGCCTTGCAGGCCATGGGTGGGCGTATGGGGGCCCACAGGCCGGTGTAGCATGCATATGCTATTCTGGTGAAGGCAGCGAGTTTATATCGTCTGGGTCGGTGATCTCGTGGTGCCACTCACTGAAAACACAACCACGGATCCCATCGCTGGCTTGGGTTGAACACTTGGATCAATTGGAGCAAGAGGAACACACTAAAAAACCAACGAGCAAAGTATAAAACTAATGTATACCATACAACTGGGATAATTAAAGGAGCAGCAACCATGAACTAAGAAGATCTCTTTGACATCAATCACATAAGCATCGCATTAGCACATACCTTCAACATACATCATCAATGGTAAGTTATTCTCTGAATTATCTGAACGACATTAAAGTTTTGGTTGACCGATTATCTAACGCTATGTTTGTTTCGATCTTGTAGGGGAAGCAACAGACAAAATGAAAAAAAAAGGATGGAGCTGCCGACGCATATACAGTGCGGCTTTACGATCCAAAATCAATAAACAGATGTAATCACCGACACATATACAGTGTGATTTACAATTCTGGATGCTATTTTCCCAAATCGCAAAAGCAAGATGCAGTACATACAAAAGGTACGTGAGGATTGCGAATACAAGAGGTTAAGACGAACATGTAAATGCAAAAACTGACAGGCGATCTTTGTTTCTCTAGGCTTTTAAAGCTATTAACATCAAGTTAAGAGGTTCATTGGTCATGTTTGCCGCTCCTTGGTTTATTTCAAAACAATAAATCTGCATATGTTTTGCTCTCTTTACTATTATTACGCATTATAAATGAGCTTTTTAGAATGTGAAGTGTCAATATATTAAGTTGAATGGTATCTGTGTATGCGACAAGTCTTTTATGCAAGGGTAGAAGCAGTAGCAGCATTAAAATACAACGTATATAAGCGACAACAGCGCCATCAAGGGACCATGGAGACTCTTCATATCAGAAAGGCACACCAGCACACTGCCATCACTTGATAACCTTGATAAACTGGATATACAAAGACAAATCGACCCAAAATGAGTTACGGCAGCTGTCAAACCTGCTGTTTTTGAATTCGGTGTATGTGTCATAAATGTACGGAGCCTCTGAACCAAAGTTCATTACACTGCTGGCGTGTTGCCCGTATTCGACTTCTATGCTCTTATTATGCACTGTATGTATCTTGTTTGTAATCTAGTACTGTATGCATATAGATTAATCGGATATCATATTGTACAAAGTATAGCGATTAATTCATAAATCGAAAAACAACTTTTGCTTCACCCATCCGTCTTTAGGATTGATTTTATATACACTTACCATACTGTATATTATGAACAATCCACAGCCTCCACCGCCGAACTACATCAGTCGAGTTTATTGGAGGTATCAGACAAACAACAATAGCAAGGATTACTAGTACAAGCTGTTTTCGCCTACTTTCAACCCTCACTAATTTCACACAAAATTTAGGAATGCGCGCTATGTAATTAACGAGGATCTACTGTACTTCAGTATGGCAACCTAGGTCTCTTGGCAATCAATAAGATAACTTGCATACATCAGTTTGACGAAAAGGCGCTCGTTGTGAACCCATTTGGATATGCTCGTATCTTACGATGATAATTCTTGCAACACATCAAGCATTTTAGATAGAGTAGACTCCAAGAAATCAAAGATAATGAAGTGAAATTTGATACACAAAATTTGGATTTTTTTCTCTTTTATATCTTTTTTGCAGAGACCGGTTAAATATTTTTTCTTTAGAGCATATGATACTCCCTTACACTTTTGTATCAAATAAATGTCTTCTCTCACATTTTTGTTTGTACTCGTTAATCTGATGGCTATTATATCAAAGATCCAATATCTTTCTTTCACACTCTATACTGGAAACCAGATGAAATCTGTAAATGGGCTCGCTGTCAATTTGCCACACATTCAAACAATAAGAGAGCCTCTATGCTTTATGTTTTATTGAATCACGGGTTATCCATTGTTAATCCTCTAACAATTCAAAGGAACAAATTGCATACTGCAGAGGAGAAGTGTACCATCGGACGCTTAGTTCACAAAACATCAGTCAACTATGATATTGAATTTCACGCAAATTATGTCACCGCACACGGCAAAGCGAACAAGGAGCGATCGTCTTCATCACCATCATTTCTGCCACCAATAGCAGGCAAAACGGATACGTATTATCATAAAAGCAGCAAACCATCCAGCTTACGACGTTGGCTCGATACCTACGTCACCAATACTTTCAACGATCGCGCCACCAACACTAGGACAGCAACAATTTAAATATTGACCAAGATGGCCATTGCTTAAAGAGAGAACTATACATGACAGCATACAATAGCTGCATCAAAGTTGTAGTAATTGTGTAATAAATATATGTGTATATTTACAAAAAAATGTGAGTGAAAAAAGGGCTCATGTAGTAATCTAATCATCCCATTCATCATCTGCGACATCCTTCTCTTCTTCTGCAACCTTGTTTTGTTCTTGTTCCTTCTGTAACCGTTCCTCCTCCTCTTCATCTACGCGTTTTGCAGTAGAAAACATGCGATTCATCAAATTCTGGCGTCGTTCCTCATCGCTGACCATCTTTTTGCCCATCTCGAATTTGGCTTTGGATCGGGCCGCTTGTGGTGGTGGTGGCGCCTCGCTTAGCGGAGTCATGCCTTCAGGTTGCAGCGAAACTCGCTTTAATTCCGTGTCTTCTCCATCAAACCAACTCTTTGCGTCTTGCGCAGGATGCTCATAGTCTGGCGTGTCAATAAAGATGTCGTCTTGGAAATATTCAGGCTACACACAGTTACAGTTGTCATTTAAAAATGAGTAAATTTACAAAATCATAAACAATCATATCGCATTATACTCACTCTTGCTCGTGGTACACGCACGCCATAAGGTTCGATCGAAGTTGGCGTCAACCGGTAGAATCGGGCAATTTCTGTTTCCTTGACGTGACACAGTCGTTTTGGCAAAAACACTAAGCCTTGTTGAAGTGTTGTGCCTTCAATCTTTGCCAGTGGTTCGAGCTCCTTTGCGGCATATGTATGAATGATACGATCACCCTAAACGTGTTATTTGGAGACGAGGGATAAGTCAGTATTCCTTATCCAAGAAAGCAAAAAAATAAATAAATATAAACAAAAGACAATGCTGTCCTTTCTTACCCGCCCTGCGACATAGAGAAGATCACAATCCGGATCATAGTACACGCTCATGACACTGGGAGAGACATCGATCGATTTTTTCAAAACAGGCTTTTCCAATTTATCGATATCGAAAACGAGGATTTCACGCATCGAACCAAGACCAAATCCAACACTTGCAACACGATGTGCATCGAGCCAAACAATACGTGAAGGACGGATACCATCATGAGACTTTGTTTGACCCAGCACATCGCCTGATCGAGCGTCCAGTACGTGTAACTGCTTGTCTTTGCCATGAATGGCGACTTTTTTGCCATCGGTGCTCCATGCACAATAAAGAACACCATTGTTGGAACCAGCCGGATATTTGAATTTCACTTCCTGTGTATCCAAGTCCCATATACGAATCGATGGCTTGCCGAGGTCATTGGATACGCTCAATAAGACATTGTTGGTAATGGGATGGAACTCAATTTGACTTGTCTTGTCCATGGATGGATCTAATTTTGGTAATCTTTCTGTATTAGCAGAAAGGAAGGCTGATGCAAGAACATAAATATAGCTCGATCATAGCATTACCTTTCAATGTCATGAATGGTTCACCGGTATCTTCTTCCAGACCGTCCTCTGGGATTCTCCAAAGTCGAATACAGTTGTCCTCAGATGCAGTAGCAAGAACATGGGGATCGAACGGATCAAATTTAAAGTTGGTTACTGTGGATCCACATAATATGGATGGGATCTGCGTAGGAAGTCGACCAGGCTTGTTAATAGAGATTATGCCGACACGACCACCAGCACCTGAAATCGGCACACCAATAAGTTTCGTGCTGGCTTGGATCAAGTCGAAATTGCCGCTCTTGTCGATGGACAGACCACGCAAGTCGTCATAATGTGTGCTCGGGTGATATAGCTTTCCGGAAACGTATTTGAATGCAGAAGCATGGGCCGATCCATACTGAGGAAGCTTCTTCTTTGGCTTAGGCGCTGTTGCTTCCTGCTCTTCCTTTGGTTCCGTTCCTTGAGCATCAGCTGACTGTTTTTCTTCAGTAGTTGTAGATGGCGACGATTTTTCTTGTTCTTTGACGGAAGCGGATGACGGATTTTCTGAAGCAGTGCTGGTTGAACTACTGGGAGGAGTCGAAATAGCAGTAGCAGCAGCAGCAGCAGGTGCAGCAGCAGGTGAATTTTGCATAACATCTTTGGTGATAGCAGCTGGCTGACTGCCGTTTGTGTTGGCTGTCGTGGGGATGCTCTTTGCTTTTGCAGGGTCCAAGGAAACTTTTGCAACGGGCTTGTTTTCACCAGCCAACCATTCCGGCGCCGACAAACCAGGGACTATATACAACCAGTAATTTCAATTAGCCCTCCGTTTTTCTCCATAACCAGCCCGAAAGATGATCAGACATAAACATAGTACCATACCAGTGCCTTTGGTTTCGGGGAACAAGTCAGCGTGGAAGTCCAAGTATTGCTAAAAATTTCATCAGCAAGTTGTACAATTAAGCATAAGCATACCTTAACTAGAGAATAGTAGAATTTAGGATTACCTTTCTGGGAACTTCAAAAGAGACAGGCATGATTGCATTTTCAACCACGGCCAATACGCGAGCAATTTCAGCCTGCATGACATGCAGGGATTGTTTCGGCACCAATGCTGCACCATACACGGACGCCACCGTGCCACATGCCATGTTCTCGTCAATGCTGGGTCGTGTGATCAGGTCTGACATCTGCATAGATCTGATCGAAGCATCGCCACGGCCGATCAGATAGACTGTTTCTGTGTCTTCGTCATAGAGCGGTAACATGATACCAGTCGATTGATCCAGCGAGGCCTTTTTGACTGGCGATGCCAAGTTACGCGAGTCCCATAATCCATATTCCCGGCTACGGAACTGAAATGCGATTGGTGAGCATGTACTTGGTAATATATTTCTCTCTCAACTTTTTTTGTTCTTTTCAAAAGCACTTTGTCATTACTACACCGAGTGATTACCTTGCTCTGACCCACTGTAAACAGATAATTGGTTTCTCCAAGCCAAACTACACGTGAGCCCTTGATGCCTTCGTGGCCAGCACCTGTCTATCTCGTAATTTCTTCAGTTTAGTACTAGTTATTCGAATTGTACTAACATACTGTTTTCACCCGCCGTATATGAGTCAAACATACCGAGATTTGTTCAGCAGCTCTAGGATCCCAAACTGTAACAACACCTTTACCGGACGTGCTTAGCAAGGAACCATCCGACTTCCAAGAAAACGAATGGAATGGCTCGCTTGGAGAAGCAATCTCCAATGCTGCTTTGTCGCTCTTGTGTGCATCCCAAATACACACTTTCTTGCCTTCATTTCCTAAAGTCGTGACGATCTGTATAGTACGAATTTAATCAGTCTATGCTTGCTCACTCTCTGTGGTTTTTCTGATCTGATAATTAATTGGGTTGATCCCAAAATATACCTGGTCAGCTGTAGGATGAAAAGTGACGACATCGACTCGACGCGAAGGGATGGACACTGTTGATACACATGATGGTTCCTTTGATGCTTCAACATTCCACAGTTTGACCTATACCACACATGTAACGATCATTAATTTTTTCGTACTAGATTATCCCCAGAGTCCGTTGATGTGTTACCATGCCATCCTCTGCACCAGTAGCCAGCAGATCGTCATTGAACGGTGAGAAAGCCCAGTCAGTTAGCGGGGCACCATGCGCATGAAATACGCGAGCTTCACTTGCACATGTTTTCCCCGGCTTGTCCAGTGGCAACAGTCCGATCGATCCGCCGTCTAATTATAGCAATCGAAGGTTTTTGAGGAGAATGATACTCGTACAGTGCAACAAGTCCTCAAAAGAAAAGGACTTACTTCCAGACCATTTCACGGCCAGTGAGGTCCGACTTGCTTGAACCAGACCGGCCTTGTCGGAAGATGATGTCGTTGCTGCCGGAACATCGGCATACCATTGCTAAAACAGAGCGAATGATGTTATTTCCCCGAGTATATAAGAAATAGCTAAAGAGGGGAGTATGTATAATAAAGAAAAGGAACATACCTCTTTCTTTTCTACTCGGCCCACGACATTGCGGTACTTGTTCACGTGTTGAAATCGTCTGCTCATTGTTTGACGCGGGTGCATGTACTATATAAGTTAAAACGGAAGGGGTTGCTGGAAGGTCGGTGTGTGTGCGTGTATAGCGGGGGGTGATGGGGGAGTTTCCAGGTTTCCAGCAGTATAGGAGTGTTTTACGTATCAGTGTAGTCGCAGCAGCAACAAGAAACGAGAGAAATGCTTGTGCGCATCCTTTAGCAGTGTGGATCTCCGCCCTCTGTGTGTGTGTGTGTGTGTGCAACCACCACTCTTTATTCGTGACTCTTTAATACAAGCAGCTCTTTAGTTTCCTTTCTAACCTCATTCTTTTCCCTCTCCGTCTCTCTCTCTCTTTCTCTCTTTCTTACTTACTTTGCGATAAACTCGGGTTTTGGAAAACTCTTCTTAATGAACGCACATCACGAGAGCAAGCATTCTAAATTCTTTCGCGTGGGAGGTTCAGTCGGTCTATGCGTCGGACTCGCTATCGGGGCAACCAGTCTGTTCGGGTAAATAACTTTGTTTCTATGCTTTCTTTGGTAATAAGAAAACAGTGGACGTATTGCTGACAAACGGCTAAAAAAAAAAAAAAACAGACATAGCAGCAGCCGATCTGCAGGACCTACATTATCACACTATATGGCGAGCTCGGTGGTCTCAGTAGCAGCATGGATGAGTAAGTGTTGTGTTTGTGCGTACTACGTCCACTTGAGTAGATATGTTTCGTTGATACTATGCCATATTTGGGATGCTCAACGTTTCATGTTGCAATTACAAATAGGTCTTAGGGGGCTGCTGCTACAACCACGGGAAAGATTTCCAGCTTTGCTTTATCAGACAGGAGCAGTCAATGCGAACACACCGTTGGAACATTTGCGTCTACTGAACAATGCTCCCGATTCCATATCCAACATGTATCAGACCCCACGGACCTTTGTGCACAGTCGCTGCAACTAGTGATTTTAATGGACCATCCCTGCCTTGTCCTTTCAACATCGTCATGATCATCCTCCTCCACCCAACCCCACGAGCAACGCATAACATGTATAGGCAACCCCTTCTTCCAACCATCCACAAGCCATCTATTCGTCCTTTGCTTTCCCATTTCATCTTTTCGAGTTCAAAAACCTGTGTACATTATTTTGCTTTGTCCTTTTCTGGCGACATCTGTAGTATACGCGATATCTTTTTCTTTGCTCTTATCATATACCAAAAACAAAAAAGAAAGAAATTGCATATTCATCAATCATCATCACATGAATTACCACCATTAAAAAGGTTCCTTTTTTTTTGGGTTCATCCCACACCATATCATAGATGTATATCTTTCTGGCCCCGTGTCTCTTCTTCTTTATTCAATGGCGGTGGTGATACGTACCTTAATTGCTGGATCAGTCTACGCAGCTCTTTTCTAACGTGTTTCACTCCACGGATATCCGATTTCTCAATATGCATCACTTTTTCCGGCGGAGGCACTCCCGAAGATGACGGAGATATCATTCGTTGAACAAGGTTATCTGTAATAGCAATGACATACACTATCGTGGTTTTTTTTAACAATAGCATAAAAAAGGAGTAAGCACACTGTAATTAGAACTTTGATTTTCAAGCACGGTCTCTTTCTCTCTCTCCATTTATGTGCACGATGTTCGGTCGTACTATGTGCATTCACTTTCCATCCAACCCCCTCTGCTCCGCACACCCCTCAATATCCCATAAAGAAAAGCATACCTCCACAATCAGCTCCATTGGCTTGGCGTGGTGTGTTCATATGAACGAGTTTGGGCGGTTTCCTGTCAAAGCCAAGAACAGACGTCATCTTTCGAGCCGTCATGCGTGCATCGGCCACGTTCGTTTCCCCCATACTGTCGTAGTAATAGAACGCGTGCGCTCGTCTCAAGAACACCAGTAACGACCAATGCGATCCGCTGTAGCCCACGTGCGGCCGTGAATCGTTGACTGGGATAAATACCGCATGATACTGGTTTATATTAGGCGGAAGTGCCGAAGAAAGATAAGTGGCATCTAAAATCACATACAGAGGTGGGTCCGTAGATGATTTTAATTTCATTTGTTGTCAGGGCTCAATAAGAAAAAATCATACAAGGCCGTACCTTGAATATGGGCAATGAGTTCTACCATTCCAGGACGTAAAAGCAATATTTTTGCAGTTTCAGGAATCACACTGCGCTCAAGGTACTCTTGGTGAAACGCAAGAATGGTGTCATTCAGCCATTGCTTCTCTTCTAGAGTTTCATAATCCTATCAATGATCCGCCACACACACACACACACATGCACACAACATGTTATATACGCAATTCAATGTATCAGGTGGCCAAAATAGTATAAACAACAGGCTTTTCTCTTTACTTGTTGCTGAATCACGACATCGTGGTAATGGAGTAACATTATCAACGTTCAAAAAGGTTGAAGGGCAAATTGAGTGAGAGAGAGAGAGAGAGGGGTCCGACCGCGCAGCTCAATTATTTTGTGTTCCCGGATCGGAAACAGTTAGCCTGGTTGCTGTGCGACACCTCACATTTTGACCCTATTTTCCATATCATGCTAAATTTGAGAAATAGCTAGTGGCTGTGATGATTGTACAGCACTCAAAGTCATCACTTGCCGTCTCCAATGCTCAGATACTTGGTTGCATGAAATACTGCGTTTGTCCGAGTACTGCGTAGTCACAGCAATTGTAAGCAACATCAGCTATGTTCCTTCTTGCGTTTAAATATTGCTTTTCAAAAGAATCCGAGCTTGCCAGTACGATTACTAGCTATCAGATCTGTTTTCCTTCTTCAAAATACTTCGGCTTGCTTAATTTTGAGCATGTGTTGTTCTGAATGATCAACGACTGTCAAGCTGGGTGGCGGATCTGACCTATTCTGCCAACAACATTTTTCTCGGCGAGGATCTGAAGCAACGGTCAGTCAAGGATGCACGAGTTGTATTTTAGACACGCTGATCATTACCTGTTGAGTAACTTTTTGTTTCTTTGGCATACCGTCTACGTTTTTATATGATGTTGGTCGCTAGATATGGCGCCTGCACTTCACTGCATATCGCGATATAGCTACAGTAATTATCGAAGCAACCCCGATGAGCGGGTTCTTGCTACATTGATCTTCTGATAGCGTGACGAGAGGTGAGGAGTGCGTGCAGCCAGTATTCATTCGAGTATATGCGGCAACGCGGTGTAATAACTACAAGGCTGGACAGCGACTACGTACGCTTCGCGCAAATACGTATGGGGGAACATAAATACAACATCTCTTCGTGGCGGTCCTTGGAAAAGATGGCGCATAACAACGGCTAAGAGCGTGTCGGTTTTCGAATGATCTTGTACTTCACCCCCTTTATGCATGTCCTATGTATGTCTTTAAAAAAGCGTTTGTCGACAACGTATTGAATTTCTTATGTGTATGAAGCGTGTAATATCAAAAGGAAAAACATTGAGCAATGACAACATAATCACGTATTAAACTTGGCCGCACTGAAAAGTAAAAATACATACCACCATGTCGATCTTGATGGGGCGGCTCAAGCCATAGACTTGCAATACCCACAGTACCAGATACAATATGCGAATGAAATCTGCTGGCGCCCCTGAAACTTGATCACGCCACAGGTCTCAAGATGGAACTTATGGGCCAGCTTATGTAAGTGATTTTTTGTAGAAAACAAATGTTGACGAAGTGCATATAGAAAATGACGACAGCATGTTTACAGACAAACTATATTGTTACATAGCTCATCAGTGCTTTGGTGGTTTAAATAATATAAACGGTGCGCTCTGTATGTGATGATCGTTAGTGTGTGCTGTTTCGGTAATACTGTAGATACGAGCAACATGTACCATCCGCGCTGATTTGTATTTCAAAGGCAAATCCATATAATACGTGTTCAATACGGTATAGGTACCTTCTTCTTTTACCGCATATAGCACTGTGCTGTTGCCATCGGTGATAAATCAAGTGAAAGCTTGTCGTAGAAAAAAGTATAAAAAGAGAGACAAAAATCTTGTCTCTTGCTTCCAGTCCAGTTACCAATACCACCCCTGCATGGCGGAATTTTCAGCACCAACGCATACAGGTATCATATCCGTAAAGTATTGATTTCGTGACAATATAAGAGTGCCTAACACACAACGGTCATGATTATCATTCAATATGTAGCATCATTATCAGGTTTTACTGACGAGAAAGGTACGCACAGTATTGACCATGCTGCCACACTCATTGACTGCGATCGCTCACAGGCTGGCAGCTCCTTTCATGCTTATTGGAATATTGTATGCTGTGTTTGCGGTGTTGGTATGTTGGGCTTATCTCAGTCCCTGAGCAAAGGGGGTTGGGGTGCGTTGGCGCTCATCATACTTTCCTGGTTGATGACGCTTGTAAGTAAACATCTTGGCCATTATTCGGCACTGAAGAAGAAGTGCGCTTCTTTCTTTAACCTTTTTCTTTTTCAATTTATCGATAGTATTGCTCTGTTATTTTGATACAATGTCTATACCATCCTCGTAACAAACAAGATCCAGTCCGTCTTGCGTCCATCCCTGCTGTCGCCCAAGACGCCTTTGGCCCAATCGGAGGCTGGTTTGCTTTCTTTTTCCAAACATGGATCGTCCTTGGTATACCCATTCTGCATTTTGTGCTTGCTGGTGCTAACATGAATCAACGTGAGTCAGGAATCACCTTTATGTGTGTGTTTATGAAGAAGCCAAAAGTCTATGGACAAATATAATAATCTCATGATGCTGCTCCTCTTTTCTTCTTGGTATACTTTGCCGTCCTTATGTATAGTTTGCCGCGGTACTGCAGCAGAAATTGGACAAGTACAATGGACCATCATATTTTGTGCATTGGTCTCCTTCCCATATGTCTTTTTCAAAAGCATGAAGGACACAGGTTGGACTAGCGTTTTTGGCGCGCTAGCTATAATCATCACAACACTCATCTGTGTGATCGTGGCCGGTATCGATGAAAACAGCCGCCTTGGTGATAGCCCACCTGTCATCCACAACAGCATCATTTGGCAAGGGTATCCTGCGGCTTTATCCAACATTTCCGTCAGCTTCAGTGGTAACGTTGCGTTTCCCAGTATTGAAGCAGCGATGAAAAAACCACAGCATTGGACCCGTGTCATTACTACTAGCTTGACAACCTGTGTCTTCCTTTACATTCTAATTGCCGTCCCAGGCTATTACGTTTATGGAGCATCAGTACAAAATCCAATGTACAACAGCCTTCCCGATGGTATCCCACGTACAATAAGCATTGCTTTGATCACGATTAGTGTGATCATGTCCGCTCCGATTTTTTTGATTACATTTACGCTCGAATGCGAAGAACGAATGAACATTACAGTCGAACGTTGGGGTCGCAGACGAGAGCTTGTCTTCCGTATCGGTTTCCGTTTGTTGACGATGATCGCTTGTGCAACGATCGGCTGTGTGGTTCCGTTTTTCGATCTTTTGATGGCCCTGTTTGGTGCTGTAGGCTGTTCTACTACTATCTTTATAATCCCCGTCCTATGCTATTTTCGCCTTACAGGGTTTGGTAACAAATCCTTATATGTACTTGCCTGGAACTTTCTTATTCTAGTCTTCGGCACAGTAGGTCTTGCATTCGGCAGCTGGTTTGCTGTTGAAGATCTTGTTCATGCTTTTCAGAAATCATCAAAATCTTAATACAATATAAGCAGTTAAAGCTGCCTTTTCTGTAATGAAGAGTACTGGTAAATGTCACTGGTGTGGTTAAATGCGTATAATAGCATTTCCGCGTTTATACCAATGTATACACAGCAGCGCGCACAAAAATATGATACTTTGATGCTCCATAAATTAAAATGACGTGCCTTTCATATTTGTACATACAATCCACCTATGACCCGCCAAAGAGCTGATGGTTTCAACAACACTACGCACATCAGACTTAATTAGTATGTCAGTATCGTTTTAGCCAACAGGTTTGAAAAATCTTCCCTTCTGTGTTGATGTTGTAATATATAATCTAGCAATCGATTAATTGCTCTTTCACGACTGTTGGAGAAAGGCACTCGATCCATTATACTGTACCTTACATAAATTTATGGAGGCAATACTATGTAGTAATAGGCGCTAACTGTCACATTCTGAAGAAAAGAAACGTTCTTTCTCAATATCAGGCGCTGCGAAAATTGTCGCGAGCCTGTGATTGCCTTAGCTTTTTAAAGAGAAAAATCTTTATTGTTGTTTGCATGACAAAACCTGTTGTCCTATACGCTTCATTGTTAACATGTTCAAAGAAAAATTGGCAAGTAATGAGATGTTTAAGCTGATTTTGACACTTTAACACCACTTTATTCATGAAAATGTACATAACAAAATTTAAGCGCGCAAAACATTCATGATTCCGGTTACATGCATTGTTTAATTTCATTCCCTTTCCCTTGGCATTTATGATCGAAGCAGCAAGGAGTTGGACTACCAATATAACAAGCTTCACCACGAGCATAGCAAGTGTCATCAGCAGAAACCAGCACCGAAGCCAGCATCGAGGCCAAAACCACGGAAAGAGAAAGGCGTTGGAGAGAGAAAACTTGAACCATGTTCGTCTTGTTTACTATAAGCGTGTACATGTTAATAATTAATGAATAGATTTGAAGGTGCATAGTAGTGAAACAATGAAAAGACGACTTACAATGAGTGAGGATCACAAATTTATTTGATATAGAGCAAAGGCGTTCTGTAGAAAAGCGAACCTTTTATACTAAAAGACTGACTATAAATCTACCTCTGCAATGTAAAAGGGGCTAGGAACTGTAACGCTTTCGGTAGAGCATGGTGCATTGCAACTTCCTAAGACACAGAAATGCATTAAATCAAGTTCAGCCCTTCCTTATTACGCCACACAAGGATTATCAATTAAACACATCTGGCTATACATTAATATAGAAAAAGTTGACGAAAAAAGTACCACTACATACTACCTGTTAGTTTGACAGCTCATTACACAATGTTGAATATAGATACTATAACTCTAAATGTGCTGACAGTTGATGCATTTCTTGGAAAAGAAATCTAATGCCTTCTCTAAACTCTGCGTCGTATACTGTACAAATTTTCAAAGATACATATTTGAAAAAAATAATACAACAAGGGTGGAAGAAAATGATAATACTAAACAATATTTGGAAAACCATAATAACTAACTGTATACATATATTTAGAGATGGACCTAATGACATATTACTAGCAGTGGAAAAAGTTTGTGTATATGAACAGCATATCAGTCAACCCATATCGATAAAAAAGTTATATTATCAGTTTTGACTATGATAATATAACAGTATAGTGACCTACTGCATAATGTATTTTATCTCGATCCAATTTGACGTATCTATGAATCGCGCCATGATTCACAACCCAAACACTTTTATTTACATTCCTATCATACATTTACCAAAAGGCGGGTTATCGAACAGCTGCTGCTCTCGCACGTTCCATCATTGGACTCACCGTTTTCAATTTTACAGGCAATGCAGTTGACGTTATGCACAACTTCAAGCTTTCTATCTCGGTCTTTCTCACGATGGATCAGTATGTACATATTTGTTGATTGGTATCACAATTCCAAGCGGGATAAGCAATATTTATATGCACTTAAAATGTTAATGTGTCAAAGAAAAGGCTTCACGAATACAACCACTCAAATCCTTTTAAAAAATTTGACCCGAACAAAAACTATTCTATAAGATCCATCATGCACTGATATGGCATAGTTGGAGATAGTGGGATCGTTATCAGATATATTGATTGTTTTTGAAAATCATTCTATGACTTGTGAACATGTTTCTCGTCTTGATACTGTCGATATTTTTTCATTGTTGTAAGCAAGTGACAAGAGAAAAAAGTATAGTGATAGTGTTCGTGACCAACTACTAACTACGTAAAACTATTCTGCCAATGGAATCATGACTTGATGGATCAATTATCGTAAGCATAACCATATTAGTTGACATCACCTAATCACAAATATGTAATAATGATTAACCCTAACTCAGGATGCAAAGATACAAATCAAACATCAAAAGTAATAAAACCAGCCCAAAAGCGAATACACACCTTTCAAAGCTACCGCTAATGAACCACGACTATACTGCCCCAGCATCACAAAGCACATTTCTGAGACTACCGTCAATAGCCACGTCTTTGCTAATGCTGTGCATCCGCTGGATCATAGTTTAGGTCGTGTACTATTAAAAAAACAGAGAGAGAAATTAAATGAGATATGGGAATCAGTATCGTAGCAATCCTGAATAATCCTAGTTTCCATGTCATCGCATTACCTCGTCAGCCCATGCATAATGGAACCAGCCCGAGCGAATACATAAAGAGCGCACAGCACATTTTTCAAATCTACCGCTAATGAACCACGTCTGTACTGCCCCAGCATCACAAAGTACGATTCTGAGACTACCGTCAACAGCCACATCTTTGCTAATGCTGTGCATCCACTGGGTCATATTTCGGTCTTGGTCCTTGAATGGAAAGCAACTGATGGGAAGAGTAGTCCCTCTTTTAGGCGTTCCATGTAAAGTATGAAAAGCGCCTTCTGAAACAGTAAGAACCATGGCTTTTACGAAGCATTCGAGAATGCGTAAACATTAGAAGGATCCACTAGATCCCTGTTTGTGGTGCTACATATGTATCATTTGCATTCTCTTTAGCTGTCTCATATAACTGCCTTTGTCTAGGTTATAGGCACAGAGTTACTGAAGTAGATGTGACCCTGAAGATTAGCAGACACTACTCAGACAACAAAAAAATACGCATCGCCATCCTTTTGACAACTTTCTTCGTGTCTCTCTTTCGCAAGTTCTGTAAATTGGCGCACCCTAGATGTAGCCCTGAGCAACTTTGCGAACGAGGAATATACGTCAGCAAAAATCTCGTGCAAGAAGAAGGGCCGCTGAGGGTGATGCATTTCGCGCAGCAGATCGCCAAAGACAACGCCGTGCGCGGGAAGATCCAGAGTATAAAAAAACTGAAAGAGTATGCATATCATTTGCGATCCCTGCTGTCATTGCTACTTCTACTCCACGACCTTTCTTCTCTATTAGCAATTATCACCATCTTGGAAGTAACCCAGCCCTCATTATTCTCTTTTTTCTTTGAAATTTTTCAGGAGCGAGACCGTATTGCACAGCAAGAAGCCCGTCCAGACGAAATTCGTCGTGCTGCCGCCAGTATGTCTGATAAATATGAAGGTGTATGGAGTGCAAGCGATCAAACGAAGGCAGGCTCATGCACATACAAGGGCTTGCAAAAGGAGGAGTCGTCCGAATGTCGAGTGCAGATTCGGTATTCCGATTATGCCGATATACTCACTCATTGTGGTGAAACTACACTACTTTGAGTTTGATCCAAATAACTCAACCCACTCCGCCATCTTCTTCGTAACCATTAAAATGCAGTAGAGAGAACACCACACACATGGATGAATCAAATATTACATAATTAGCACCATATTGATAATCTCTCAAACATGGATCACAATTGAGAATGACTCAGGACCAACTATTTTCAATACTTCGTTGCAATATAATAAGGAGTTCACCCTATGCTTATTTGTTAACAAGAATGCATCTTAACACTTCAAACAACCATAAAACTTACCCAAATGACTATGGGTTTGATGTACGCCAACTACCAATAGCAGCCTTTGATACAAGAGTAAGGAGTAGTATGACGGGCAGGGCGGGCATGGAAAGAATTTCGACGTCGTTGCTATACGTGTCTCTCGATCGAATCTCCTCCTTCTTCGTCGCCTTGAGCGTGTTTTTTTTGTTGGCCTTGGCTTTCTTTTGACCGATGGGTCTTTTGACCGATGGGACCTGCTGGCCTTCACCCATCATTTCGTTCTCGCCAGCCTTTTTGGCGACAATTGGTTTGGGCGTTAAATAAACTGGTTAAATTTAACATAACAGGTTCTTAACAGCGACCGCTGCAGGTGCTCTTAACAAGAAAGTTCGCGTCAAGTTCGCGTCAATAACCGAAATAGAAAACTCTCATTTATGCCAAACATTAAAAAAGAGAAAAACTTACACTTGTTCGCTCACTAGCCACATATAGAAGACGTTTAATACGTTCGGTCTCAATTCTTATTTCTCGATCCTAAAATCATTTTATATTTTGTTGTTTCTGCTAAACATTGTGCAACTAAGCCTAACTTCTTTAACCACTTACTCGTAATATTCGCAGTCAAAGAATCCCAATCGATACCCCGTTTGCTCAAAATATACTTCTATAACAATGCCTCGGGTTATTAATACCATGTAAAAAGATAAAACAAAAAAAGGACAACTTACCATTATATTTCTGGATTCCATTGTATCCTGAAATGCTGGAACCGTGTGCGATTTCACGTCGTAGAGTGATATAACCGCGGAGGGGTTTCTCCAGATTTAAATCATCAATTATATCGTCATACTGGGTGTCAATTAGGGATCCGTATCAGAACCGTAGAACCGGAACCGAACCGAACCGAAACCGAGAAAATACGGTTCGGTTCCTGTCAAGAACCGAACCGGAACCGAACTGGTTCTGTATAAGTAGAACCGAAGAACCGAGAGGCAGAAGATTGCAATCAGCGATTTTGGTAATTAGTATAAAGTAGGCTATAATGGAAGTTACGAACAATGTTATTCCGAAAAGACCACGAAGTAGTGTATTTGCAAGCCATACTTTATTGAAAAACTTAACAAAACCTGCAAAAGCAGAAGGGAGTAAAAAATAGTAAAGAAGAGAAGAGAAAAAAATAAAAAAAACACTTCTTCTGACGGCAGCTTGCTTTCTCCGCCCATGACGCACATCATTACTTGTTCCTCTACTTTGCTACCCACAATGCATTTTTCTCCATGACGTACTACTTAACTAGATTTATCATGGCTTCTCGATCAGTTTTATCAAGTTTGTGCATTCCGTTTGAGATTGCGCATTCTGGGGCTCATAACAGAATTATCTTACCCATTCACCCTTTGCCTTTTATGAGACACTATACACTATACACACGTAGAGACACAGCAGCTGTATGTACTGCCGGTTGTGGTTCAATTCCTCCAATGTTACGATAACATATTGTACTAGTAATACTAAGTCGCTCTAAGTAAGTACTATAAGCTCCACTTTTTTTTGTAAAAACTGTGCTTCAATCTTTTAACCATGCAATGACCCACATCGTATGAGAATGTTTACATTCTGTTTCTCTTATTCATTTTGAGATCGCTGTTCAATGTACAATAATAAATTATTCTTTTTTACTGCAGTATTCAAGTATACCGCGACATTTGAACACACACATCAGCTTTCATTTAAAGATACCGAATCTTGCCTTTTTTATATACATGATGGGTTCGGTTCTTCGGTTCGATTCTTCGGTTCTACGGTTTTCGTCGGTTCTAGTCGGTTCGGTTCTTGCTTTAGACGGTTCGGTTCGGTTCCCTTTAAGAACCGAACCGAACCGAACCGTGCGGATCCCTAGGCCAAGTGCATCTCGGTGAGTAACGAATGGATGCGTGAATGATCAAAATTCTGAATAGTCACACTTAATTTTGTACTTAAAGCTGTGGACACCGTAGAGTCCAAGCTTGTCGCTGCCAAAGTGGAAGCTAAAGAGAAGAGCTCGCTCTTGTACCGCGAGTATCGATGCTATGAAGATCTTGTTGCGAGGGGGACCTGCCAAGCACCCAAGCCGTTGTACTTTGGTACTCAAGGCAAATATAACGCTCTAGTTATGGATTTGATGGGTCGTAAGTACACTACATAAGCGTCATAAACTGTAAAGAGAAAAGACATACGCTGAACAACAACTCCCTGCTTCTAGCCTCTCTTGAAAGTCTCTTTGAGATGTGCGACAAGTCGTTTTCCCTACGAACAGTTAGTATTTTGGGCTTGCAGTTGGTAAAGTATTGTAGATTATGTTTGTTTGATATGGGTAGTTCACAATTGAAATAGACGACTAATATGTTGACATTGGAAATTTAGTTGCGGCGGCTGAAGTTCATTCATTCGAAGGGCATCCTGCATCGCGACATTAAGCCCGACAATATTGTCATGGGGGTGGACGGTGATGAGAACAAGGTTTACCTTATTGATTTTGGGCTATCAAAAAGGTTTATGGTTGGTGGAAAACATGTTGCCTGAAGGGAAGGTCTTCAGTTTGTCGGCACGCCACTATTCTCAAGCGTTGACGCCGACACTGGAGAGGGTAAGTCAAGTTGCAGCAACGATTTTTTACTGTTATTTGTTATCTATTTTGTTTCCACCACTGACAATCTCACTTGTGTTGATATAGAACAATCGGTCCGCAGTGACCTAGAGGCTTTAGGCTATGTCTTGTTGTATCTTATGACAGGAATGCTGCCATGGTATGGCTTGTCTGTAGAAAAGTTGATGAAGAATAAGGAGCAACTCGGGGACGATGTAGACACTATGTGCAAAGGTGCTCCTGCTGCCCTTGCTGAGTACTTTGCATATCTGTTTGAGCTTGACTTTGGCCCAAAGCCAGTGTACAGAAAACTTTCCCAGTATGTGGCACAGATGGCATCCAAGGACGAAAAAAATGAGCAACAGCACGAGTTTGAATGGCTGGTATGTTTCAACTCGTCTTTCAGTCTTATTTTGTTCTTGTGTTCTACATTTGGAGCCGAACGTTTACGTAACAATCCACTCATTAACATTCTTATGAAGTGTTAAGATGCATTCTTGTTAACAAATAAGCATAGGGTGTTGAATTCTGGAATTCTAGAGTTAGTCACAGGAGCAATGGCGGTACTTGACAACAATCTTGATACTATTTTCATTTATAATTCCGGATATACATGTTAGTCAAGCATGTGTATCTGCTGCTAAGAAAACTGCAGTTGAAGTTGTGAAGGGATTGGTAAGGGAACCTTCAAAACGTGATAAGTGTCATGTTTCCAACTTAAAACTAATTGCCTGATCTCTATAGACTGTAAAGACAAAAGAATTGCTTTATACTACGGTCATGGCTATTGCACAGGCCACTACTTTCTACAATGCTTTAATATCCTGTGCTGAGGGAACGCCGAGTGGCTTACAAGTTCGTCATGCCTTCACAACCTCAAAAGGTGTAAGCTGGTAGGTAAAATTGAAATAAAGCAAGATGGATCAAGTGGAACCTTTTGAAGATCGACTTAAAAAACTATACGATATGCCAAGAAAAACAGCTGTGATGACAACAGCAACAGCATAAACAAACGAAAAGAAAGAAAGAAAGACCGTCTTAGAAATATATAATGTTTAGTAAGCGTCAAATGAAATTGTTTTTGGAGGATCGTTTGGGTGTCTAACTTGAAATATTATAGTCGACGTCGATTAAAAAATGGAAGAAACCTCTTGAAAGGAGCACAAAAGGAAGAAAATTATGTCGCTTTTCTCCTGGCACCTTTATGTGATCGACTTCTGCATGATGCGCATGAAGTAGACTGGATGTGGTATGATCATTTCACTCTGTTTCGGTTTCTCGCTTTTTCTAATCATCATTTTAGGGGTGAAACAAAAATGAGATCGACGCAGCAAATTGACTACGACGTATCGCATGATGGAGAAAGAAGATCTTCAGAGCCGTATGGGAAGTTAGCATAGAGCTCTATGGTAAATAAGGATAAAGAGCCGTATGTAGGTGCTTTGAAAATGCCAATGTTAATGGGAAAGTGACCTTATCTGCAACTGGCATCAAGGTATGCATCATTGAAGTATCCGGTCCACTTCAAGTAAAAGACTACACCGACTTTGTCAGTGATCGAAGAAAGCTTGCAGTAACATGCTGCAGCGCGTGACTATATATGGCTTGCACTTATATGGTATGATTATAACAGATTTAATATTGATGTGATGATATGTAACTAAAGAAAAAGTTATTAAGTGCCTTTCTTTTTTTAGTACATAAAGAGTATATCTACTCTTTAAAGATGCCGCAATGCGGTATCTATTTATTCCAACAAGAAAAAAAGTTGCAGATGCCAGTGGATCCAGCAACAGCGAAATCGGACGTTCCCCAATGGTCAAAGCATTATGGCAACTTAAGGTAGATTATATGATACATGGCACAAGTGACAGAGTAATAAAACTGACCCCAACTTTTTATTATGTAGTGTAATCTTGTTCAAAGTGTTGTTCCACAAGACTTTACCCACAGCATCGAAAATTCATCATATCGTGCCATCATTTTGCGTCATCATGCTGCCGGATCTGCAACGCCAGCATAGAGGACACCAACCGCTTTTTGTTTTTTTGTCCAAAGAAAGAATTGGTCTGGCGGCAAACATGGGCACCGATTAATTTCGCGGACCCTGACCTTGTTACAATCAGCCGAGTTATTCAGAATGCCACTTTCCCAAGACACAATTCGAAATTAACCGCACTCCTATGCATCGCCATCATCCAAGCCATATGGTGCGCACACTGGGCTGTCATCTTTGATGAACAGCCATTCACACCACAGGCAGTGGTAGCTCATGCCTCTGTCATATTTCGACGAACAAATATTTAGCTTTATTTTCTCTTTGTCTTTTGCTTCTTTTATGTTCATCCTCTGTCCCTACTTTCACATATGTGTATCGGTACCGATAGTCAGTCACTCCTCCTGGACACTCAATTTGCCTAAGGGCCAAAAAAAAAATTTGTTCCAAGCGCTGCGACAATCACAAGCTACCTTGAATCCAATGATGATGATACCTCCTCCGATAGTTCCTAAGCCCATGGTACGCCGACCCAAAAACAGGAACGAAACAAAAGTTTAAGCACTGGTTTTTCACGACGTGATCAACCCGATGCTGCATAATAAAGATCAAGTCATACATTATCGGCTTTACAGTGTACAGAGTGTAAGCCATCTTATTTCCTCATTATCGACAATGCCTTTTTTAGTTGTGTGCATGGGATGCGTAATCACCAATGTAAACAATTCTTTTATGTCACACGATTGGGTTATTGCATAATAATCTGTTTTCCCTCTTCACTTTCTTTCATTTCTTCCTCTTTTTGTGTCTCTCTTTCATTACCTAAGAATGACTGTCCCAAGCATCCCAGTGGTTGATTTTTCTGACTTTGATGCTAGACGCAATGTCATTGCAGAGCAAGTCTTTAATGCGTGCAAAACGCCGGGCCTCTTTTACATTATCAATCACTCGTTGTCTTCGTCCCAAGTCGCACAAGCTTTTGATCTGGTAAGATACATATGATATTTTTAAACGCTTAAGCTTTTAAAGTTGATGACACCCTATTATAACTGGTTACTATAGAGTATGGAATTCTTCGAGTTGCCGGCTGAGAAGAAGGCTGAATATACCAAAGTGGGCGAGTCCTTTGAAGGATACCTCAGTCTTTACAACCAGAGGTATGAACATATTCTTTGTCCTATTCATGCATTTTTATAATGCGTACAACACAATCATCTTGAACAAAGATATTCATCTGATGATTGATTGTACTTTGTACACTTCAGGTCGGATTACGGAAACAAAGCACAGCCAGATCATAAGGAGTGAGTACTATAGAAAAAAAGCGGAAACCGCGTTTCAATCAACATGAGGGTTTTGAGCAAAGAAACGTACTATAAACAAAGGGGCTGATTATCAACAACACACTATGATATCATAATTATTTTGTAGAGCGTACGACTTCATACCTTTCAGAGACGATAATAACCCTAGTCATCCGATGCCAATCACGTTCTTGGAGCATAAAAATGACATTGAGGCGTTCTCGAAGGTGTGCTGATACTGGCACTATTGAGAAAAAGACCATGTTTGCTTGTCACACTCACATATGCACACTGCTGTAAACAACACACAGGACCTGCACGCCGTGGCTTTGCAAGTATTGGAGTTAATTTCAATGGGACTCAAGGTAGCCTATACTTTACGCTATGCAACATAAAAAGTACTTTCGGCATCTCTCTTTTCCAATGATTGATATTTATTCTGGTTTGTGCAAAAAAATAGCTCCCCTTTGAACAACAGCAGCCATCCAGAGATGACGGAGGTACAAGTGATTGGCTAAGTCAGCGGCATCGCTACAGCATGCCCAAAACGCCGGGTGTGCTCCGTCTCCAGCGATATCCACGCGGCGATGCAGAGAAACACAAGGATGAGCTCCAGGCTGGCGAGCACACCGATTTTGGAACAATCACCTTGCTTTTACATACGGATGTACCTGGCTTGGAAGTGAAGTTGAAGGAAAATGGTGAATGGATCTCTGTGCCTCCTCTAAACGGGAATGCTATGATAGGTTCGTATTATCACTTTTCTTTTTTTTGCAGTGACGAAAGCACATCGTAAACAGAAGATATTGGGACGGGAAGAAAAGAAAATTAGACACTTTTGTACTAAGGCATTTTGTTGTTTCTAGTCAATGTTGCCGGCATGCTGAGCTACTGGACGCATGGTCTATTCCATGCCCCTTTCCATCGTGTTGTGTTTACACCAGAGCAAGAGAAAAAGGATCGATATTCTATTGCGTACTTTTTGCAACCTGAAAGTGGCGTAAAGTTGACGGATATGCCGAGCCCAGTAATTCCAAAGTTGCGACCCGCTAATGAAGATGTACCACATGATATTATTGCACGGACATCCGATGATTACTTGGAATATCGCTATCGAAAGTCTGTCGAAAGACAGAAAGACGACCATTGAAAGCGCCATTGGTCGTAGTAGCAGTAACTTAGTAGTACAGTCATTTGCGAAATAAAAAAAGGTTGTCTTTGGAATGACTTGTAAGGTCGCGTATGCTCTTATACTTAAATCCGTTTGGATAAGAATGCTATTCAAATCGACAAGTCATCTAGATTCCGAGTACAGCATTGATGAATCGGCAACAGAAGCACCACTGCTTAAAATCAGTTGATACGGCATCGCCATCCCCTTACCCACAAGGACACACCAATATCTCGTTTACTCTGTTACTTCTCTCTTCTTTCTATCTTTCTGACCTCGTGTTATTTTCTTTATCAGCACATTTATCTGTTTTGGCACTATCTTTCCGTTAAAAAGAATGTAGATCTACTTTATCCGCTAACTTTACTTTAGTAGTTTTATCCTGTTGTTTGAGCATCATCACGATGCATCTTCATGGGTGACCCAAGAGACAGGAGACATTATCCGATAACGAAACGGGCTCTGTTGGAATCTCTCGACTTATCATTGCTGACAGTCTTCATACAGTGAAATAAGTGGAAAAAACCATTATTAAAATGCACTGCCATTGTCAGATTTCATAACTGGTTTGAAAATGGTTATGTAGTAGACCTTTCTTAACAAAAAAGCCTCGGACGGGCATATATACAGTATGCGCTGTGTTTTTAAGAACGGTGCAATAATACGATAAGCACAACCATAGCTCCTCAGTTGATCTCACCAATATCCACACCACGTCTTCTAGCTTGTCCTTTCTACAGCTCCCAAGTGATAAGGGACTAATCAGAAATGTCTTTTGCTCTAGTCAACTGCCACCTTAATAATACATTCTTCTGTTTCCGGATCATATACCGAAATCAGGGACAAAATTTCTTTATTTAGAAAAACAATAGTGTAACAATGCTAAGCTAACGTGCTTTATGCGTGGGGGAGGGAGTCAAACCTTTCAATTTTCTACAGTTGTTACAATGGTAATATGTACGTGTCTGCATGACAACAGTATAGAACTGAGAAGCATGCATTCAAACGAACTTCCATACCGTTTCCGGGGAGGCCTGAAGAACGGTATCATGTATAATAATCAATCGAGAACACAGCAGGTTTTGCTCCGATTTACCGTACTATTTTTCTGTGTTTGTGTGGAGTGTGCATGTGTGGCTGGGATGATTTCTAAAGATATCTTTCTGCTCACGTATGTTGGCTTCCGACCGTCCGCTTTGCGGCTCTGTGTATTACCAGGTAAAGGCACCAGAAAACCTTCGCCGTATTTTCATTAAAACTTTCCTTTTCTCTTTCATACATCAATGACTTTGCGTCGGCGACATTTCAGGTCAGCAACGTACCTGCTGTGTCTCGCATTACTATTGCTGCCTTGGGCTCATGGTAATATATTCTGTGCTTATTATTATCTCTATGCCTTTACTGCTCCTGCGTATCACTAAGCACCGACTCTTTATGTAACTTTAGCTCACAGCGTTAATAACCGGAAACTTGCAAGAGTTGAAGGATTGCAATCAATTCAGTTGGATATTGCAACACGTCCTGAAAACTTCTTTCGTAAACGCGACTTGACCCCCAATCCCGCATATCAACCGACACATCCTCGAGCTATTGAACATGACGACATTTTACGACTGTCCGTGTCGGCATTCAACCAGACATTTTACTTGCATATGCATCCCAACGACGAGTTGTTCCATCCCAATGCAGTTATCACCGTCGCTGATAAAGAGGAACGAGTACGACCCCACGAATATCGCGTATATCGTGGCTTTGTCGTTGAAGAATCCTATTCTTCAACTCGTTGGCAAGAAGATCAAGCAGGTATATGGCGAGACGATTATGCGGCTGAGGATGAGTCAGGTGTTCTTGGCTGGGCACGCATCATGATTCGCAGAGATATCAAGTAAAGAACTATGCATGATTTTGTTGTTGTGTTGTTGCAGGCAGAGGTTATTTGAAGTGCTAATTGCCCTAATAATAAATTCGATACATACATAAAAATCAATCAGACACGACCTGCCGTATCCAGTATTCGAAGGGGCATTCCGTACCGGAAATGACATGTACCATATCAAAGCAACCAGCAACTATCAGATGACGAAGCGATCCGATGATGCCGAGCTCGGCGAGCAACACCTTGGTGCTCATATGGTTATTTACCGCGACTCGGATACAGTTTTGACATCATTACTGGATCGACGAGAGAACCAAGATACAACAACGTACATGCCCGCATGTGGATTTGATCCACTTGTTCATGGTGGTACTCCAAGAAGCGAACATGGTCTGACGAAGAACATGATGATGAGCGCTCCTCAGCAGCAAAATGCTTTGGGTGGATTTGCCGATCCATCGAGTTTCAATGCTCTTCAGGGCTTTGATGGAGGGATGCTACGCAAAAGAGCACCACCAGCAGGATGTCCTACCTCAAAGAAGAGTAAGAGTCTCTCCCATTACATATGATGGTCCCAGGAATTAATTCTTTTACTGAAATTTCACCTTAAACATCATCTATTATGACAGTTGCCTATATTGGAGCAGGTAAAGAAAGGGATAAAAATGTTGCAGCGTACATGTTTTATGTTTTACTCACACTAAGCAACAATTTCAATGTAATGCAGCGGCTGACTGTACCTATGCGAAATATTACCAATCTGCTGACCGCGCTCGAGAGCAGATCATCAACGATTTCAATACTGCTTCGGGTGTCTACGAACGCAGTTTTAATGTCCAACTCGGTTTGATCAATATCACCGTCAAGGACAACGCCTGTCCGTCTACTCCGTCTTCCAGCGAAGGGTGGAACCGGGATTGTTCAACTGCGTACACCATCACAAACCGACTGAGTGATTTCAGCCAGTGGCGTGGAGGTCTTGGTAACGATGGTGCTAGTTTATGGCATCTTATGACAAGCTGCGCGTACGTGCTTTTTTTTCTTCCCGTATTCTGTGTGGGTTGTTGTATTGTGATTAGATAGCTGATATTGCGGATGACAAACTAGGTCTGGCATCGAAGTAGGCGTTGCATGGCTCAATCAATTGTGCACCACCGATGCTGTAGCCACAACTCAACAAGGTCAACGTGTCTATACCTCCGGAACGGGTGTTTCATCCATCAGTAAGTTAAGCGTTTCCTGTTTTGTCGTTGTTTTGTGTCATAGGACACCTTGCTTATTGCTTATTCTTAATCGTAACTTGGCGATTTTTTTTCCATTTAATATAAATTTTATTAGCTCGCGACGAGTGGGCTGTGGTTGCGCATGAAATTGGCCACAACTTTGGTATGTTATTTTTATTTATCTATCTAATGCGACCATAGACTAAATTAAAGTTGTGAATACGTGCCTATAGGATCGATCCATGATTGTACCCCAGATACCTGTCCTTGCAGTGGGTCATCTTGTCAGTGCTGCCCTCTGAGCTCAACGGAATGTGACGCTGGAGGCACTTTTATCATGAACCCATCCAGTAACATATCTACAGACGATTTCAGTCCCTGCACAACCAGCATGATCTGTGAGGCTTTTCCTCAACTCGGTTCTTGCTTGGAAGGTAATGGATATATAAATAGCGTCGGTTTTTGTTAAGTTCATACTAGATAGCTTTTAATAATGCTGTGTAACTATTAGATCCCGGTAGCCGTACAATAGCAACCTTGCAAATGTGTGGCAATGGTATCAAAGAAGACGGCGAGGACTGTGATCCAGGAGGAAACAACAGTACCTGCTGTGATGCTTCTACCTGTAAATTTATCAACAATGCCAAGTGCGAGTAAGTTTTTAGAAGAAAAAAAGGGTGTGGAGATATTTGTCAGATCATATTGGGAACAAAGCTAATTTATCACCACGGTTGTCAATCATTAGTGATAGCTCGGATCTCTGTTGCGAAAACTGTCAGCCTCGTCCTAAAGATACTGTATGTCGAGCTGCAGTGTCTCAATGTGATGTAGAGGAAAAATGCCCGGGTGACTCTGGTGATTGTCCCAAGGATGAGTACAAAACAGACGGTGAATCGTGCGGTGACCATTTGCAATGTGCCTCTGGCCAATGTACATCGCGTGACCAGCAATGTCGACAGCGTGGCTCAGACATGAATATCTCTAGAGCCTGTGGATCAGCATCTGGATCCTGCCAAATGATCTGTGATAACCCCGGTAGTTTCTCGTGTTTGATATTTAACGGCTATTTCATTGACGGTACACCATGTGGTGTTGGCGGTGCTTGCAAGAACCAACAATGCAGTCTGGATAACTTTGGTATGTTGACTACATACACATCAGCAGTTTTGAAAAAAGACAACTGACTAACCCTTTATAATAGGTGATAATGCCAAGAACTGGATCGAGAACAATAAGCAGATTGCAATTCCAGTTATTATTGTTGTGGGCTTGTTGGTGTTGTTCTGCATTTTCCGATGCCTGTGCTACGGTTGCTGTGGTTACGGCGGATATCGAACGCTTAACAACAAGGGTGCCGTCTATGTTAGTACGGCAGCACCACCGCCTTATGCGACCAACCAGCCATACTATGCACATGGACCTCCACCTCCTCAGCAAGGCGGCGGTTGGGTCAGCCCTGCCCAGTACAATGGCCAATACAGCGTGCCACCTTCTGCACCGCCACCCACGTATACACCTGGTCCAAACCGCGAGGCATATGAGATGAACCCGCGTGGTGGCAGCACCTCGCCTTCTCCAGCTCCACCACCAGAAGATAGTGGTGGCATTTCTGGACGTGTGCGTCGTTTTGAAGAACGTATGTCGCCTCGGTAAAACCGAAAGCGAAAGTGAATTTACAACCAAACAAACAATACCATCTTGTATCTTGTATTATAACACATCTCTTTCTTTTTTTTGCAACAACAGAGACAACAAATACATGAGATTGTTATCTTATTTTATTTGCAGATTCTGAAGAAAAGGAACAAGTTCTACGTCTATATGGTACACATTTTTTCCGAAAGAGTTGAAGTTGAGAAGGAAGAGTGGGAATTGAAGTTAGAGTAGTGAATATAGCGAAATTAAGAAGTATCTTTGTGTGTGTGTGTGTGTGAAAGGAGTAGGGGGGAAATTTTGAAATAATTCTGAGCTAGTGATTTTTTATGTACAAAAGTGTGCGGTTTGTGTGGTATGTCTTTGCTGTTGATATACCCAAATTATATTGTATTTACTGCGATTCGGCCACGACACCAACCTGAGCAGGACGCAAAACACGGCCCTTCAAGGTGTAGCCCATCTTTTGCACGACAAAGACTGTGCCAGCATCCTTGCCAGGCATGGGGGTCTGGAACAGAGCCTGGTGTTTGTTAGGATCGAAAGCTTGGCCCTCGGGGTTATCCTGCTCGACACCATGGCGTTTCAATGCCTTGACCAACTCGGTCTCGGTCATCGACACACCGGTATACAAGTTGGTCAATTGGTCAGCCAGCTTCTCGGTATCCTTGGCCAACTCGGATTCGAGAGTGGCCTGTTTGGAGCGCAAGTCTTCGGGAACAGCAGTCAAGGCCATGCCCAGAATATCGACGGTATCCAACAAGTCCTTGGCAAACTTTTGAATGGCAAACTCGCGAGCACTTTCCATTTCTTTGCGGGTGCGTTCACGAAGGTTTTCTTGATCGGCTAAGCAGCGGATATACGCGTCCTGGGAGTTCAATCGGTTATTCGTTAGTTTCACAGTTGTTGTCAAAATTATATAAAGGACCCGTTGCACACATATACAAGCACATAATCCCCCCCTCTCTCTCTCCGTGCGTTTTCCACACATTTGCTCTCATTAAAGCACTTTAATCACCAAGTAGTCTATTTACCTGAAGCTCAGCAATTTTCTTGTCCTTCTCAGCCAACTGCTTAGCAGCATCATTCTCTTCTGCTGCGGGCTTGTCATTTTCGGCGGCTGGCTGTTGCTCTTGCTTCTTTTCTTCATCGTTGCTGTTTTCGGTAGCATAAGCACGGCGAAGGGCAATAGGCGTGGCTACTCGAGAAAAGTTGACGGCAGCGGATTGCCGTGCGGAAGCAACAGCAGCATTACGAACAATGGAGAGCATGTTTATATGTATTTAAAGTTGTGGAAGAGGGGGAGAGGGAAAATTGTTATACCTGCAATTTCAAGCCCGGCAAGATGAGAAAAACAGAAACAAACGTCACGTTTTCGGCGCTAACTGCTTTTCATAGTCGCAGACAGACGTTTTTTACTTGACAGTTGGTTTTAAACAATTTTGAACCGTAAGCTTTTCCTTCCATCCATACCTTGCGTATAGGGACAAGAGACGTTAATATATTTTCTAAGATGAACCGCCACTGGAATTAGTCCGTGACAAAAAATATTGCTAATGTATCTATAATTGGCTCCGAAACACCAATATAATGACCACTATCTATTGCTCTCTATATTCATAGTTTGGTAAACATGTACTCTGTCCGTGTCACTATATACAAATGACGCTTGCACTGAGTCGGGAACAAGGGCCAGGCAATCTTGAGCCAGCGCTGCCTTTTGAATGGAATTAATGTATGGGATGACGAATGCGAGATAGAAGAATTGGACGGCTTTGTCAAAAGTATCTCTTGTGATCCGTATCGTGTGGTCACCGAAATTGATGTTGATAGTAGTAATGGGGCGCGTTATCCTACAGCATTGACTAAAACAACCAGTTTTTGACTGATAACGCACATAATAATAAGGCTTTTGATATGAATGAAAAAATATGGAGGATAAAAAGTAAAGCAGCAGTAGAAAGGTGTACGCTACAATTGGCCGCATCATCATCCCGTCCAATACATTGATAATTCCCTACAACTTAATAATAATCTTTTGAAGTAAGCTTCTTCGCCCTGTCTATCCTTTCTTTATATCCAGCCTACAATTCAGCCTACAATTCAAACTAAAAACTACAGAGGAGTTTTAGCAAGATAATATCATCTTTCAGACCGGAGTACAGTATGGTTGAGGGTATGACATACTTTTTGTATGTAATGCATACAAATTCTAATCGATCAGAGCCATCGAGTAAGCAAAACAGTATATGCCGTATATCTGAAACTTGGTGACTGGACATTTCCCACCAATTTTTATGCCATGTTCAGCACTTCTTGTGATTTTAGAACTAAGGCGAGCTTCTGAAACCAGGGTCGGTCTTGAAGCAATCTCGCGTTTGTTACGACCGCAACCTTCGCAACTTCACCGGTTGCGACTTTCATTTTAGCGTCTAATTTGCCAAATAAGTTAATGCAGACAAAACTATAGCCATTAGCAAACGGAACTGTCCATACGTCTTTGTTTTCTTATGACTATAAAAGCAATACATGTTGCGTATTAATGTGAAGTATGTATTTATTGCTTGTAATGTATGTATGATAGATTAATCAGGTGCTATTACTACTACTGCTACCAAGCGGTTGCGCCACCATGAACCAGAATCTCAGTTCCCGTGCAAAAGGACGACGCCTCCGATGCCAAAAACACAACGGTCCCTTTTAATTCGTGTGGTGTCCCGACGCGACCAAGTGGAGATTTTGCTTTCCAGGTTTTCACCATATTCTCCCCGCCTGTGCCACAATCAGCGATCAGCTTGTTTGTCATTTCCGTCGCAAAGTAGCCAGGGGAGATGGTGGTTACACGAATGTTGTGTGGTCCCCACTCGCAAGCCAAACATCTTGACAATTGCAGTACGGCCGCCTTAGTCGCATTATATGGTGCATGGAATTGCGGAGTGTTGAAGATATGAGCCGACATTGATGCCACCGTGACAATTGATCCACCTCGTCCAGCATCAATCATGTGTCTATCAGGTTTCATAACAAAATTTGTATACACGTTAGCGCTCTCTCACATTTATGACACTGATACTATATACGAATCTCTCAAATTCTTACTTGGCGGCTTGCTGCATACAGAAGAATGTACCAGTGACATTGATATCGAAGATCTTGCGCACATCCTTGCCCGTAAACTCGAATGCTTTACCGTTCTTATTGATGCCAGCGGCGGTAACCAGTACATCAATTTGGCCATGGTGCTCGACAATCTTTTGAAACACGGACGCGACCTGATCCTCATCGGCTACATCGCATCCCCAACCACTTGCTTTGACCTTGCAATCAGCTGCTACGATTTCAGCAGAGTTTACTGCCATATCACTAAGAATATCAATGCATGCTACATCCGCACCGGCTTCAGCCAACGCGAGCATCATTTCGTATCCAAGACCGCGGGCACCTCCGGTCACTAAACAAAGCATTAACTTACGATGAGCGTTTGTTTATTAATCAGTTCGCGATTTTGGCATCACTTAATTCTGCCAAATACTTACCAACTGCAACCTTTCCTTTAAGAGACATTAGGTCAAAGACATTGGGCGATTTTGTGGCAGTCATCGTGATAAAGTTATTTTGTTGATGTGATAAAAAAAGAAAGGGGGAAAAAACTATACAGTGAGAAGGAAAAGAGTCAAAAGGGTCAATACTATTTATAATATTTATAATGCTGCAGGTTTTAAGCAGTAGCGCATAGTACTACTGTAGTAACGGATCAACCTATAACAACATGTACCCGAAGCACGAAATACAGTAAAAAGCTTTTCCGATCCTTTCATTATGTACACGATGCTGTATAGCAATTAAACCATTCTTAAAGTCTGTACATGTCTTGTGAATTGTCTTACAACCATTTTCACAATGCAAAAACCAACAATTTCTAAATTAAAGATATATATGATATCTTCTATTTTTGCCATCTTTGTCTTTTACTCTTCTCTTCAGCATTAAGCGCAAAAGGACTTATACTGTTTGCATAGGTTGTATCATAGAAAGTGTAATTGATACTTTTTAAAGTGAGGAGAGCACTCAGCGATATGTGAGCGCAGTCTCGACCATCATCATCTCCGTATAATTGCATTAAGATTAACTATACTTCCGGTATCTGGCCCCAGAAGGTTAATACTATTATATACATACTCAGAGAAGATTCTGCAGGTTCCGACTACCGTACTAGTACTGGTACATGCTGAAATTGACGCGCTACCATACGAGTTGGTGCGTGATAGAGAATGCTCGGATGGTGAGCAAATAATCACACTAGCTACTTTGTCATAAATCACTGAAATACATTGGCCAACTATCGTCATTACATGCTTGTACCATGAGTGATATGTGTAAATGATACATTTTTCAAGAGGAAGGTTTTTAAACTTGATCATCAAGTGGGATGGGTTTGTATTATTAACAAGCCTACTTCGATGCAGAAATCCTCTCACGTTCTCCACAATCTGCGATAAAAAATAAAGTTTCTGACTTTTTCGCATGAATCGAATTCCACGGAATCATTAAAACCCTTTCACAAGGTTTCCTCTCCTGCCTAAACTACTTCCGTGGAGACATGAAAACCCGTGCATCTAATCAGAATTAAAGAACTCGAGAAATCAAGGTCTTTTTAAAAATGAAGCTAATAGTGGCCCTATGAGATTGTTTTCCGATGTCAACTTTGTTGACGGTTAAACTTGCTACCAGGGGGCATGATGGTGGGGAGACGCCGGACAACTCGTCGCTATAGAGGGTACACGCTACGTTTGCCATATAGTGATGATAAAAGGTTTTAGAAAGGGAAACCTGACCATCCAAGCCGGGACTGAAGTTTCACCGACAAGCGATGCGTTGTTACTGTTCTACAGGTATGTCGGTTGGAATAGCTGACAGGAGTTGTTATGTTGTTTAAATTGTGATTGGCTTTGGCGCGTATAGCATCTGATAGCTGGGTTGCTGTGCGTGTTGCAACATTGCAGCAGAGGTGAAGTACTCGATGGATAAAGGAGAAAGGCGTTAGCTGACAATTAGTTGTCGCAGTTGTTGTTGTCGTTGTTGTCAATGGAGCCACCGTGAATGCAGTTATCAAAATATACCCTATGATTTATTTAGTCATACATGTAGTTTCCCCCTTGATAATTTCTCCCATCACACTTTTCTGTTTTTCCTCACCTCTTTTTCGCAATTTGATATTATGTGGCATTTGAGAAGTATGTACCCTGCTTCTAGCTTTCTGCAAAATGATCATGTTACTGAATAAAAACCTACAGCTAAAAGGACGTAGTAAAAACGTCAACATTTTGAAACAAAGAAGAACGTTTGGCAGAACTACCCTTCTGTACTAGTAATGCTGTGACTGAAGCTTACAACCCCCTTCTCAATACAATAAACTCGTCCTTCTGCTATATGTCGTGGAATTCTGCTTTGTAGTCTTAGTAAAGACAAAAGTCGAGAGGGTTTGGCCTTTTGATGCCACATATCCTATATTTAAATTAGTAATGATCATTAACGAATCGAGTTGTTTTACATATCAATTATTCAGATATATGTTTTAGTACTGTATTACATATAACAGTTATCTGTGATTTGCTACTTTAGACGAGCGTCGTTATGACTACATACTGCTAGCAGGCGTATATGGTCTCTGTCAGTGATCCTTATTGGATATGGTCGTCAGTAAATCTTGCTTGTTGTTGCTGGTGTTAAAAATGTAATTACTGTGTATGTTCGCCATACAATATGTCTTTTGTAGTGTCTTTACTATTTAATGCGTTTGTTGTACTGTACATCGTCCCCTGTTACAATGGAAACATTGTATACCATAACCACCGTCGCCCGACACGAGCCATCGAAATATTATCGCCACAGAAATCAAAGTCACTAGAAGGCAAAGTAAGTGTATTTTTGTTAACTTTATATAGCTCTTATGATAACAAGCTAACCATTTATTGTGTTCTTTTATTTTATTTTGTAGCTTTTATCACTGTGCAAAAACTATTCATCTCTGCTAGTAGTAGGACTACTACTGTCACCTCCACCGCCCTTACTATTGCGTACATGCTATCGACAGCAGCCGTATAGCTTATCCTTTTGGATAGACCTATCCGGAACATATTCTTACAAGGTGCATTATATTGACCCAGATCCCGTCAAGCACTTTGACAGCGACTTCAAACCACGTAATTTAATATCAAACAGTCATAGAACTTTAAAAGTATAATATGATAAACAGAAAGTTAAGTAGTAGTATTGATATATATATCAATACAATAGAGCTTTATACTCTTTAGCTAATGTGTTATCTGTAGAAAAAGATCACAGAATACATAATTTACATGCATATAAATGATAGAGTAATCGTTTGCTTTATAATCACAGTAAATGAAGCATTTAAAGTACGTAGGAGGTGGATCGTCTATCATCAAGGAATGATAGATCCACCATTAAAGATAAAGTTACTGACAGATTTACACTCTATAGCAACTCGCCCATGTTTCATCCAATCCTTCCAATTCCCCGAAGAGTCCAAAATTTTCAGATCTACTGATGTCTTTTTTAATGTCTCTTTATCTTCGCATGCTTCCGCTGCTGCTATCGCTTCCTTGAATTTCTCAAACTGCTTGATTTTTTTTATATGCTTGTCGCGAAGTCGGCGCCTATGATTCACGTACCACCGTGTTGCCTGGACTTTTCCGTGATGATGACTGTCCCGCTTCGCCCATGTCGGCTTGCCCACTTGTTTCAATGAGCATACCACCGTATACCCAACTCGTGACGCCTCCAGCTCCAAATATATCTCTGTCACGTTGATTTTGTCAAATACATGATCTGGCATTCGTAAAGTAAAGGCGGTCGAGGCACCGAGTTGTTGTTGAACGCTGCATATCACAGAAAGTTGAGATAGACGCGGACACCGTTTTTCCAGAACTGTGAACAGCTCAGGTGCAAAGTGAACACGGTTGAGAAGGAATGACTTTAATTTACAAAGAACACCACCGCGATTTATTGTTCCTGTTGTTACTTTTTGAGAGGCAGGCGTCGATGTCGTTGCATTAACACCCATATTGCTGTTGTCGACATGGCCACTGTCGCTGCACACAACGTGGGCATTGTTAATTTCCAACCGCTCCAAATTTAACAACTTGTTGAGAAGAATTCCAATATCGATAGGGCTGCGCAGACGACGGCCGAAGGCCAGTGCTGATATCTTCAAGTCGTTCAATGATGGACAAGATTGTGTGATGGTTGCAACGAGTCTAGAAACGTGAGGCAAGCTCCAGTAGGCCGTATGTAAATGTAGCATTGTCAATGATGATCCAACCGCCTGTAACATTGCGTCATATGTTTCCTTGTTGTACCGAAGATAATGCGCGCTACCACCAGGGAGCAATAGCTCTTGTACACGGCCCATCTCCAATGCTTTTAATTGTGTACCTGCAGTTTCTAATGTCTCAAAAAAAGTTCGATTGGGCGCAAGGAGTGCGTCGACCCCACGCAATCGCAGCGTTTCAAGCTTTCGGCACTGCTGTCCCAACGCGATAAATGTCTGTATCTGTTCTTCTGGTGTAGTAGCTACTGCTCGGCGGAATGGCTGTCGTAGCGCAAATGTATTGATCGTGATGAAATTGATGTCGAGTGTAACCATATTGGGAAATGCTTGTGTAATATAGCGGATACAAGCATATTGAGAACTGATGGAGGATTTAGCGAACCCAATTTCAAGTGTCTGAAGTTGGTCGTGAGTAGTATAGGATGATGGTGACGATGATTCTATCGGAAATTGATCGATAACTGCTGCTACTGTTGGTTCCTCGGCCAGTTCGAACCGCATGACCACCTTGCATAGCACCTTGAGTACCGTTAGATGTGGACAATGATCCATAATTGAGCGAAAATGATTGGCGTGTATCGGCAAGAGTGAGTTCATAACACCATCGCCGCCATCGATATTAACATGGTTGCCTTGGTGGTGGTACTCGTCGTTTGGTAGTAGAACGAGTTCCTTTAAATGAGGCGTATTTGCAAATAAGCTGAATGCCGGTTGGGACAATACAATATGTAACGTGGTCAGTCTTGATCCATAGGTGGGGAGAAGTCTAAGTGCGGCGTGGTAGTTCATGGGTGGCAAGCGTTTTAGATTGCCGCGCTGCCAGCTTTGTGAGATTTGTTGGCGTCGTGGCACGTAGTTCCAGATACGTTGGTGGAAGTATAGTACTTCTAGTGCAGGACATAACACTGCAAGTTGCTCGAGCTCAACCCAAGTCATGCCGACATTGTCACGTAGAACGAGACTTTTGACGTGCTGACCATATGGAATCCCTTCAATGTCGAGTTGCTGGATGGACCGAAAGAATCGTCGAAACCGTTTCCGAGAATCGATATGGATTGTTCGGTAGAGATGTTTCCGCATGGGGTTCAGCCAAGATTGGCAGACAAGACAGCTGGTGGCAACAGCGGGTGTTGTTGAGTATGAAGCAATGAGCTCCAAGATTTCGAAAGGGGCATCTGCCATGGTACCCTCTTTTTGGTTGCAGTAGCTTGTTATGCAGCAAAGTGTATTGCGTTTTAAGCTATGTACTCAGCGCGCGGTTTTCTGAGTTTACTGGCTCTATCGTATATCGTAGCATCCATGTTATTAAGCCATAATGATTAATATCGGTTTTTTTGAAGGCGAAAGACTAAACTGTAATAGATAACAATGCGTCTCTCAAATTGTTACTCTTTCTAGTGAATAGATCAACGAGCATCATCCTACGAGACACATCACGACTCGCTCTGCCATTTTGCTTCACGTTTCAAAACCACTCTTTGTATAATTTCATGCTACGCAGCTCTTGCGTTTTTCAAATATACAGTGCGTAGTGGACAACGTACCGATGCTGAATGATTACAAAAGAACCACGTCTGTTTTGGATTAGTTTTTATAGCAAATATCTAGTGTGTAAACTATAGAGCTTGGTATTCTTATGCAGCTTCCCATACATACAAGCTTACTCCTGCCATCACATAGACCACATTATTTCAATCTTCCTTCAAGCATTCAGCCGAGACATCCCGTTTTCACCGATCGCCTGTGCATGTACCATGGACGGAACGGCAATAAGACCTCATTGTTTTTATTCTGCCGTATTGTACCTAGTATATTTTTAGTAACCAAGCGTGCATATAGCTCACAAAATAACAAATTATTTAGGGGCTTCTACTATAGCAGCATGTACACAGCACAGATATGTATCTTAATGTATTCTTTTCAAAACTTATAGTGTGGTAGTCCATCTTTGATATAAATCTCATCCACTTCAACTATGTAGCCTAGCGCTTCACAAAATCCGCGCTTGTCAGCCACGCCTTGTATCATGATTGCTTTCTTGCCTTGATTCTTTGCTCCATCTTCAAGTGCAGCTACAAGTTTTTGTCCTACTCGCATTCCTCGCGCCTTTGTAAGAGCCGCCAGTCGACTTAACACACCCACAGTATCATCTTCTTCATACGGCAGCATTCGAATTGTCCCTACAGGGATTGTCTTTACGGTTCCATCGCTGTCAACATGTTCGCATGCAGCTATCCATAACGTGGCAACTGTTGTATCCAGAGTACTAATAATTTATAACGCTGTAAAAATTAGCAAGATCTGGCTGCAATTGCCCGCAATGATGCTTAGACCCGGTAGCTCGGAGAACCGTTAATTTGAAGAAAAAGAACCGTCTTACTCAGTACTTTCAAGTTCTGGAGCGCAACCTAGTTCATTCACAAAAACTTGGACACGCACATCAGCACATTTTTTTCTATCGTCTGGAGTTGTTGCAAGATATACTTGAGGGTTCTGACAGCTTGGGCTATTGGACATTGGACTAAAAAGGGGCTACTGAAGAAAGAAAGGGGAAAGAGCTGGCAACTAATTCCTTGATATGGTTGGTCATATATGATTCATAGCATCTTTGAGTCATCGATCCAACAATATGTAGCCCAGGCACCACAACTGGGGTTAAAAACTATGATTTGCATTGGTACATAGTATAGGTAAATTACGCTCAGGTTTCGCAGCAATGTTCCTAGAGGATCCATCACTTAGATATGTCATTGCATGGTTTACCTTGCGATAAAGAATATCGTAAATGTGAGCACCGTACAAAAAGAAGCTCTATTAGAGAAGTATTTGGTATTGCCACGTGATATAACCATTTCATCAAAAAACTTGAGATTGTAGTCGGATGCTTTTTAAAGACGTTAAAAAGCCTTTGAAACCTTTTTTGAAGATTTCAAAAAGCATAAAGTTAAAGGCATGATATTTTTCGACGCCTCGTAGAGCTTGTTCCACGTCTGATATTGCTACTAAATTAGTATCACTGATCCAAATAGTGATATATGTACAGTACATACAAAGAAGAAGCAAAACCCTGCACATACCTTGCCAGGATCAAGCTACTCGAAAATGCGAGCAATAGCCTCCCACTTCCCGTATTTTTTTTCAACTCACGTTTCTAAGCTGTGCAACTGGAATAAAAGCTTAATTTAGTACTGTATAGCTTTCATTTCGCGCAACAGGTCCTTGTACCCAAAGTGGTTGCGCGTCTTATTCACAAAGATCTTGAAGTATGTATACTATGTATGCTAAAGCATCACAAATGCTAGGCAGTAGAGATTCTGGGACTGTATGTAGATACTCTTCCTACAGACTAAAGTGACAGTGGCAGCAATGAATAGTTCTCTACATTCTTTGAGAACTTCTATCTCATATTCTACATTAATTTCAGGATATCATATGTATGATAATCGTTTTTTGTTTTTAGCCTTTTTTTTCTCCAAACTATGTATTTCTTTCAAGTACAAACTTAATCGTCCTAACTATACAATGCTGGTTAAAGTTGAAGTAATACCCATCTATGTTACATAATGAATGAAAATTGTATGCTCCTTTTGATATTAATCATCTAATGAAAAAACTTTCGCAATAGACTGCAGCAGCGCATTTGGTCAGATCTTGCAGCGACAAACAATGATAAAAGAGCTTTGATATAAGATAAATGTGTTTCCATTGTCATTCTTTGTCAGGTAATATACTTCAGCAAGATTGTTGCTACAGTCGAAAGTACTATGATATGATAGGAGTGGCTTTGTCGTCAGTCATCCTTATCTGCTATCTGGGTGTTTAATCTCGTCAGAAACAGGTATATGCAACGATAACACAACCATACTTTTGGTAACTTGACCACGATCATAGTCGTCAAAGTGGTGCCAGTAAAAGTGGTGCCATGCATCACTTCTACATTATCTACGTTACTAGCCGAACAAGGATATCATACTCTATAAGCTGGCAGTGCCAGAATACTCTGGTAGCATAGTATCATAGATGTTGTTGCCATGCAAGAAAAAGAAAGGAAATTGGGGTGAACGCGTGTGTGACGCGTCGTTCTATTTTTCTCTGTTCACCATTTTTAATTTTTTACTTCTTCTCTTCTTCCTCTTTTTTCTTCTTCCCTTTTTTCCCCTTTATTTTAAGAAAAATGTGGCAAGATTCAGAAAATAACGGGTAAGCCTCATCTCCTAAAAATATAAAGTTTTGAATGGTGAATATAGGCCTTGAAAAACCGCCCGCCATTTTGGTGTAACTTGCATATTTGTTTATAGACCGTGGCATCAACAGATAGCACGATCCTACATTAACAATGAATCAGATGAGCTTAGTACAATGCCAAAGTACAACAGCAGCCGCTCCAACAATAGCCATAACGAAGAATATTCACGTATCAGCCGATGGCTTGATGAAGAAGAAGCGCTGCTAGACGAGTCGATGCAGACAAAAAAGCCGACGATATTTCCAGAGGAACCTTTAGAAGGATCACCTCTATCGATCAACACATTGGCCACTCATAGTACTGGCACTAGCAGTAGCAGCAATAAGAGGATGCAGACGACAGTCCGTGGTGGAGGTGCTTTACAAAGCATTGATGTATGGTATCTCCCTTCTCACCTTTGCACTGTCAAATAAAAGAGGCTGCTCACTTTTCATCCCTTTTCACAGAATATTGCACATCTGCGAACACAACAACGACCGTCAGCATTTCCATCCGCCACCTCTTCGAAAGAGAATACGGGTAAAAGTCTAGTACGACCGTCACAACAAGAGCAGCGGTGTCATCGAACTACTCCTGTTCCTGCTGCAGCAGGGTCGTTTATCGAGCCCGTCTTTGATAAGACAGCCGCCCTCCGTTCTACTAGCGAAATACGTAAGTTCATTGTTGTCGTGTGTATACCACTAACTTTCATTATAACATCGTGTCGCACAGCGCAGCAACTGACCAAAAATTTTTGCAACACATTACAGCCTTGGCTTATCAATCCATCTTCAAGTTCGACAAGTTTAACGCGATGCAGTCCGCGTGTATCGATCATGTACGTTTCGATGTATCTCACCCGTTCTTTAACTTTGCTGCTACATCAACAATACAACAACAACTGCTACTGCTACCCTTTCATTCTTTATCTCTATTATTTTAAGCCGCTGGTCCAGCAAGTTTTGATTGAACAGCGCTGCCTTTTCTTTTTCTTGTAGGCATTTTACAGTGAAACCAGCTTTGTTATCTCAGGTAGATGCGTCATTTTTTCATCAGCATGTTTCTTGTTGTCAACAGTTTTTGGATTACTTACAACAGAAAGGTGGTCACCTTTCCTGTTGCCTCATATATACCGTAGCTCCCACCGGTGCTGGAAAAACGGCTGTGCTCGAATTAGCGATTTTACGTGCTTTAATGAATGGCAGCGGCGATGCCAAGGTTATTTACATGGCACCAACCAAGAGTCTCTGCTCAGAACGGACGAAAGACTGGGAAAAGAAATTTGAACCGCTGGGTATCGCATGTAAGTCTTGGCGACTCGTCAAGTTTTTGTTTTTCTTTTGCACAGATATTGTTTTGTATTAATCCTCTTCAATTGGTTATAAATAGGCAAGGAGTTCACTGGTGATACTGACTATACCTCTTTTAATGCGATCAAAACCAGCAATATTATGTAAGTGGTCATGGCTTTAACGACAATCGAGGTGATGCTTAATTATTTCAAGAGAAAAGAAGTGTCTAACATGTTGGAAAAACGTGGCGGCGTAGTGTGACAACACCAGAGAAGTGGGATTCAATGACGCGTCGATGGACTGATTACAAGAGCTTGATGCAGTTGATCACCTTGTTCGTGGTAAGAAGTTTAGTGAGCCTTGGAGAGACGATGACATGATCTTTTTTGTCCTCAATAAGCTGATACTAATGCTGAAAAGTATACTTCTTACTACTTAGATGGATGAAGTACATATACTTAACGAAAGACGTGGTGCTGTTCTTGAAGCATGCGTTAGTCGGATAAAGGTAAACTTCATTTAAAGACCATAGTTAGGAAGAGGAGTTTCTTTTTCAGATTGCTATAATTAATCTTGTTTCCTTGCTCACATATAGACAATGGAACAAACTGTTAGATACGTTGCTGTGTCTGCAACTGTACCCAACTTACAGGATATTGCTGACTGGCTTGGTGCTATTGGTACGTTAATTACTATGATTACTACCATCAAAGTATTACATAGCAACATCCAGTACTCTGTACCTTTAGTTACAGAAAGTATCTATATACTGACCGTGGTGTCTTTAAATATCTACTGTTAGCCATCTCATTTTCCGAAGAATTTCGACCCGTTCGCTTGGAGCGAGTTGTCTATGGAATGACATTTAATGGCGATAACATGTTCAGTTTCGAGAACAAGATGGATTGGAAGTAAGTAAAAAAGAGTATAGAGGAGCCGGTCGATAATTCTTTCTCTATAAATACTTATACGCTTTTTCCGCTCTGCTAAGATTACTCGACATGATTGACAAGCACAGCATGGGAAAGCCGACATTGATTGTACGAAATTCTGAAAGTTTAACTGCTCCTCCCAATGCTGTCTTTTTCTTCGGTTGGTTCATGGTGGAATACCCATATAATCACATTTTTTTTTTTAGTTTTGCTCTACTCGAAAGTCAGCCCAATCATCGTGCGAGGTTCTACTCAAACTGATGGCACAAAGGAATATCAGTACCTTGGGGTAAAGAAATCGTCTAGCATTTTTTTTTACAAAAGGATAAGGTGTACATTATAAGCAGGATCATGCTAAATTGTTACAATACAACAGTAGCGCCGGTATGACAATCGATACGGCCAATGTCAAAAACAGAAAACTTGCCGAGTTTCTCGAAAGAGGCATAGGGTTCCACCATGGTATGTGTCGCTATGCATTCAGTGCCAGGGTGTGACATCCACTACCACATCATTAAGTTTTGGTCTGACGCTTTTCTTATAACACAATAAATATATAGCCGGTCTAGAAAGTAGCGATCGTCAGCTTGTCGAGCAACTTTTTATACAACGTACAATACGTGTCGTTTGTAAGTAACTCTCAAAAGGTTTGCCCGTAGACGATGTAAAAAGCGACAAGGCAATCAACATTTTCTAACTGACATACTATACCAAATAGCTACCACCTCCACATTAGCACTTGGTGTTAATCTGCCAGCTCACTTGGTTATTATTAAATCGACCAAAAGTAAGTTGACATATCTACTCATCTGCTTCTCACCACTATTGTTAGGATGTCAATCACATCCTTTAGCTAATAACTCCTATTTTTATGTTGTTCTCTGGTTTAGCCTATCAAAACGGATCATTGGTAGATTGTTCAGATATTGAGCTGTTACAAATGATCGGCAGAGCAGGAAGACCAGGTCTTGAAGATTCTGGGTGTGCCGTTATTCTGACAACACCAGATATGGAGCAACGGTACAAGACGATTGTGTGTGGCTCCAGCCACATTGAAAGCTGGTTAGTGAATTTTATTTTCTTTCAATATTACAAAGTAACAGCATTTGGCACCATGCCATTATCTCTCTCAACTGTACGTTTTTTTTTTTTCAAAAATTAAACAAAGTCGTTGAGTACGTCTTACTATTCCATGTTTAGCTTACATGCAAACTTGGTGGAGCACATGATGACTGAAATATGCTTGGGCACAGTGACAGACACAGAAACATGCATAAAGTGGTAAGTTTTCTTCTTCCTTTACTATTTATTCAATAGGTAACATATCCACATTACGTGACAGATGGGCTAAGATCTATATATTGGCTATACCTCGGAACAATAATAAAGGCTTCAGTCAACGTTCCTATACGTTCGGATCAAGAAAAACCCTTCACGGTATATGATTGATCACCTGGATGAGGAAGCATCTGATGATAAATCGCGAAATCCGCAACCAGAGCAAGTTCTTCGAGGTAAAGGGATACAGTGTATCTTCTCATAATCACTTCTCTGCTCTTTTTCACAACCCCCATATATTTACATGTTGTGACTGACTGAATCGCTCTTTTGACATGGCAATGATAGATATTTGTACAAGGAGCATAAAGACGCTCGTCGAGAACGATTTAGCAACGAACGTGACCACCAATTACGGAGCAAAAAGACTTCAGGCGACAGGTTAGTCCAGTTATTGAAATTGAGAGGGGAAAATGATTGATGATAACACATTCTGGTGTTTCATTAGCGTACGGTACAGCTATGGATCGCTATTGTATCAAGCTCGATACCATGATTACCATTCTGAAAGCAGAGCGTTGTTCGTCAATAAAAGACGTGGTCAGTACAACCACTGATAGAACTACTTATAATGCGCTTGGCCATCATTGGCAGGTACTAGTATAGTTTATTGACAGACTTTTTCAATTTTTCGTTTCCGGTACACGCGTGTGATAGTTGGGCCTGGTAGCAGAAGCAGAAGAATTTGAAACGATGCGCTTTGCCGCGGGCGAGAAACCATTTCTAAATTCATTGCAAAAGAATGCAAACATCCGTTTCCCTATTTCTGGTAAAGTGGCAACCATTGCTGACAAAGTCTTCCTTGTAATTCAGGTAATATTCTTTTGCGCCTTTTCTACTTTCTTTCCGTGTCTTTACATCATATACAAAATTATATTTCACATACAGCCTTACTGAATGTCGATTTTTACCAATATCTCCATAGTGTGTCCTTGGTGATATATCTTTACATGGAGGATCTATGGGAAGTTCACTCGCTTTGTCAAGTTTTCAAATGCTGCAATATGCTTCAAGAATTGCGAAATGTAAGTATTATACGATCATTAACGTTTACTGTCGTTTTTCTCTTCCGCTCTTCCTGGATACACGCATGTGTTTACTAAAACAGACAACCCATAACTTATTATCTGTATCCCGCTTTTACCCTCTCAGGTATTATCGACTGCAGCGTGCATGATCGCGATGCTATCCGGTTGAAGCATACCCTGGAGCTTTACCGCAGCATGCAGGCAAAAATGTGGACTACATCATCATATCCGCTCCGCCAAATTGAACGCATTGGACCCCAGAAGGCTAAAATGTTGGCACAAGCCGGAATCTCGACATTTGACCAGTTGCGTGGAGTCGATGCAGCTCGAATCGAAGTGGTATGAATCGAAAATTGATATCCTATGTCATGGTGCTCGTATTGCGTGTTTTTGAAATTTTTGTCGAACAATAAAAATTATTACTGTTAGATCCTTCGCCGCAACCCTCCGTTTGGAAACCAGGTACTGTATTGTTATTTTATGCTTAAATTGACGAAAATTGTTGTTGCATTAACAATTCTCTTTTTTCTCATTTCGTTACATGTACCCGCTCCCCTTTATGTCTAATACACTAGATCAAAAATGCCGTGGATATAATCCCGCAATTCAACGTGAACGTCCAGCAGGTACCGCATTGGTCTAAAACCATGGCAGCAAAAGATTTATTCATCATCGTCAGCAGATCTATTACTCAATTGCATTATTTCTGAATTATTTCTTTACAGTTTACCAGCGCCAAGCGCCCAACAGGAATAACTCTCAAAATATGCGTTAGTGTTTCTAATACCAAAGCCATTCCCCGAAAACGATACGGAAAGGGATACTACGCTCAAGTGTGGACAGAAGCCGGCGAAGATCTGTTGGATTTCCGCCGAGTCTCGTAAATAATATTATACTTATCTTTTAATATATATCTTGAAAAGATAAACCAAGAAATGCTCACATAGTATATGTGCACATGTTTACAAATACTCAGGATTCAAAAATTGCAGTCCAAACGCCAGCAATTCTCGATTCGTGCTACTTTACCTGGTCCCTCCACAAAGGTGACCTGCTATGTGCAAAGCGAGGATTACGGTAAGTTATTGTATGCTTATAATGGTATTATATGCATTATCCCTGCTATGTTTGTCATTGACACTATATATTAAATAACTTTTCAAAGTTGGTGTTGATATATCCAAGTCGGTTCAGGTTAACCTAAACCCAGCCGCCTTTCTTCCGTCAACACACGATACCACATCAGCCTTATTATCTCTAGAAGCAGAAGATGGTACAAGTGCGGCTGCTCAGCGGCAACAGAACAACAAGGATAACACTACTGTTAGACCAACAGGCGAAGAGCTTGTAAACAACGATGTCCGCGACGACAACGATAGAAATAAGTCCACAACAAATCAGGGGCAGGTGTTATCCTCGCCGTCGTCCAGCAAAGTCAACGAGGTAGAAATCAAGCGTAAACGGCTGCAACAAGCAAGTAAGTATCAAAGAGACACAAACCGGACAATATAGAAAAGTTTTTCTATTAGAACTATAATTAACTATTTATCATGTGTCGATTCTTTAGGCCGCGATGAACAACAAGGTCCATCATCGTCTCGTAAAAAGAAGCAGCGCACCACAGAGTAAGTCTTTGATATACGCTATACTAATAAGCTTGATGTTATCTTGATCATTCATAATCCTGTAATGTATCTATAATAGGTGTAAACACACATGCCGTAATAAGGATAGGTATTAAAAAAAGTCTATCGATGTATATGAGTGGTTTACGTGACCTTGACCGTCTAATCATGTTCTCAATATAGCTGCAAGCATGCGTGTTGCAAGGTAAACCTTAGCAGCCAGCAAGATGACGATCAACCCCAAGAGACATCAATGTCCAATCTTCCGGAAGACTCCAGCTGGAACGATAGTCTCATCGAGCTATTCAATGATAATAACACGCAGCATCATCTTGTCGACGATATTGATACATACGGCGATGATAACAATGAAGATAAAGGAGAGCCGGTTGATCTTACAGCCACAGCAAAAACCCACGCTGACGATCAACAAATACCCCCGCTGCCACCAATGCCTATATCAATTTCTCGCCTACAGACATCCTCATCTAAGAACCTTCGTGACAAAAATGACAATGCTCGCATCAACAACATCATCCCCACTACAAAGGATCTCATGTCAAGCACAGGCGACTATGATTGGGACGATAGTGACGACGATGACTGGGCTCAGCTGGCAGTACAAGCCGTTGACGAGGCAGAAAGTACCATGATCTACTCGCCCTCTGTTACTGCTACTGAACGAAACAAACCGGGACCCTCGTCTACTCTTCCCATTGCGACTACTGCCAGCACTTATCGCAGCGCTCTGAAAGAAAAGGAAGAAGAGGAAATACTAAAAGATCCTTGTGACAATATGTGGGATGAAATTGGTAACTTTGCGTATAAAGCTTTCAGCAATTCGTTCAACAATAGCAACAAGGAACGGTTATCTTCATCATCATCGCTACCGCCACCGTCAGCAGACAAAGATGATAAACAAAAAGCGGGTAATGATAGCAAAACATCTAGCTTCCGACGTTGGTTGGATACCCATGTCGTCGTTGCTTCTGAAGATCCCGCGACCAACGGTGATGAGAATGACAATGGAAAGGAGGAGTAAGAAGGACTACTGCAGCAACAAAATTGCCAAGATAGTAACTGTATAAAAATAGGGCATATATTAGTAGCTTCAATCAAGCTGTAGTAATTGTACACTTTAGTGCATGTATGAATTTGAATGTGTATATTTACAAAAAATAATGTGTGTAGTAATTTATTCAATTCTTTCATCATCTGCAACTGTGTTTTTCTCTTGTTCCTTTTTCAGAAATTCCTCCTCTTCATCCTTACGCTTTGCGAAAGTAAACATTCGGTTTGTTATTTTAACGTCGTGCTCATCCTTCACCCTCCTTTTGCCTATCTCGATTGTGGCTTTGGATTGCGCTGCTTGTTGTGGTGGTTGTGGCGTCTCGCTTAGTGGTGCCTCGTACCTCCGGATTGATACTAAGCTGTCTACTCCATCAAAATAAAACTCTTTGCGTTTTGCGCAAAAATCTCCTAGTCTGATGCGATAATAAATATATTGTCTTAGAGTTATTCAGGCTACATATATATACATATCCTCTGCTTCAACATTCAATATATTGTCTGTCCATGCGATTTCATCCGCTAGCTTCGCTCTAACTTTTTCTGAGTGATATACGGACAAGAGAATAGTCGCAATTGTAACGATAGGTGGGGGAGTAGTGCACAAACCGATGCAAATTATAGATAATGCTAAACTTGGTTATCCTTGTATCATTAGTGATTAGATTATTAAATATTTAAAAGAATACACATCTAGGCTAACATTTATTTCCGGCTTATAGTATCCTTTGCAGCCTTGCAACCTTTTTGTACAACTTCCACGTCCGTTTTGCTACCCAGAATGCCTGCACATTTGTGTACCACCGACTCTTGGAGGAAAAAGAGGATACCCTGAGCAAGCGTCCGTAACTCGATGATTTTGGTAAAGACGGTGGCCACGGCCCGCGTGTAGTCTGCTTCATTCTTGAGCTGCAAGAAGACGTTGATAAACAGTATTTGCAGCCATAATCGACCCTTTTGCCCCAACGTCATAAAGTTGACACTTCTTAGCACCGCGAGAGACATGCACTCGTGTGCTATTAATGCAGCATAGAATTTGGCAACATTGACAATGCGACTGGATCGAACGTTTAATCCATCGTTGTTCGTATCCGCGCTTTCAATCATAGTTCGTTCTAAACCGCCAACTTCTCGTTCACCGCACTCGCGCAGGAAATCCCATAAGCAGTACTGGAAGGTGACCTTGAATGAGTGGTTATACTCGCACAGACGTTTGGCGACGAGCATGTAGTATGGATTAAATGTTTTTTCCTAACAATTATTGCAACGAGTTCAGCTACAGCAGTTTTACTTAAGGGGGCAAAAGCAAAGAAGTAAAGCCTTACATTGCCAGTACACTGTAATAACACACGCGCAATCTCGCGCTGTTGCACTTCACTTAGACCGAGTTTCATTAGTCTTTCAAATGCATCCAGATAATCCTAGAACAAGCAGATCAAATAAGGTTATTACACTCAGAAAATATAGAAAAGACTATGATCTCAAAAGAAAAAAAGCGTATAATTCACCTCTGCACTCATGGTTGTAATGAATATACTTCGTCGAATATCAGTGTTCATCCCTTGCTTTCTTGCCAATTTAAGCAATGCTGCTTGCATGGACTGATCCTTCTTCAAATCCTTGGCCATTTTGGCTGGTTCCTTGCGTTTGCTTTCGGTACCGACCAAGTTATCTTTCCAGGATGCGCCAACCAACCACCATTTACCTATAACACAAGAGTTCCTGGATTAGCAACCAAAGTTCGAAGCCTTCATAAGATATGTTTCGTTTTCTTATACCCTTCATGCTTGGGATAACAACTCAACATCATGTAATCCATACTTACCCTTTGTCTCGATTTGGTGGATATCTTCCAAACTGACACGCAGAGGTTCAGCAATCTGCACACTACGCTTCTTGCCGAGACTGTTCAAGAATCGCTTCATTTTGTTCACGAGCTCTTTATCGGCCTGTCCTGAGGCAGTAGGCCCACTCTTTATCTTGTTGTTTTTGATGTTAGCGAGTGTCTCCAGCATAAATTTGTGACGAGTCCTATTTGACCATTGCGTTAGATATTGGCCATTTGTTAAAACGAGTGCGATCTAGTGCGCATTCAACAAAAAGAAGGACTTACGAAATAGTCTTTGGATCACGCTTGGCCGTTTCTTTTTGAATTTCATCAATGATATCTTTCAAAGCTGCTGGATCATCTGCACGTAACTGGGCACCCGCAGCTATTTGTCATTATCATCATTTACATGTCAGTAACATTTCCGTAAGAGAAACGCAGCGTTCAGATTCGTAAGTCCCCTTCCCCTTCATTTTCTGCTCTTACTTTTTACAATTTTAAGAAGCAATTCCACACTGTATTCGTCAAGATGGCCAATCAGAACGCGGACAATGTCGTATACCAAGACACAAGCAACCACTTGAAAGTTGTATAGTTCGAGCAAAAGCGTCAACAAATTCTTGGCTTCTCGAGCACCAGGGGTCACTTCGTCGTTCAAACTCTCACCGCGCGCTGCTGCTTCCTGGCATTTTTTGTATTCTTTTTCAAATGCCTCGACCAAGCTCTGAACGAAAAATGCAGCTATTTACCGCAGAAAAAATGGAATCTATCTTAGCATCTAACTCTTCACCACTCATATACCCGATATATACTGGTCCCAAGCACTATGCAACCATTAAAACTTACCACAATCGACACCTTTAAGTCTGTAGATGCCGCTTGCAATAGATGCATACGATACAACAAAGGAATCTAGCAGGTTGGACTTTTGTGCGATAGAGTCCAGAATAATGTTTGTGATAGTCGACGTTACGTCTATCGTAAAAAAGAAGTAGGGTTACAACAATATTCCAACAAATTACAATACAACAGAACCCACAGCAAAAGGGAAAATACGTACCATGACGAGGATAACTTTCGTAACATTCTTCAATCTGTAACAGAATAGCTTCTATATTGCTTTCACTCAATCTGTTAAGTTGACCTTGTAAAAGTCGATGGAGTTTGATCTGCTGTTCTGACTTGGTCGCAGGGGCTTTTCGAAGATGGGGAGGAACGTATTTCGTAGCTGCACTGACAGCAGCTGGTTTTGCTGGCGTTGGCGTTTCTGGCTCCTTGGATTCAATTTCCTTTAAACGTCCATTCAGATTAGTGTCAGTTCAAAAACATCGCTCTTACTAAATGATGCTTTTTGCCTTCGTTCTATCTTGGTATACCTTTTCATCGTTTTCACTTCCTTCTTCTTCTTCTGGATCCGTCATATTTTCGTATTCTTCTGAAAGTTCTCCTTCGTCCTCTTCGCTACCTTCGACCATCTCTTCATCCTCCAACTCTTCAACTTGGTCCCCATCAGAATCACTTTCATCGTCGTCTTCTTCGTCTTCAGACATGGCATCTCCATCTTCGAGCAATTCTTCTCTGTCGTCTCCCGATAAGTCCCCATCGTCCTCTTCCTCCTCACTTCCATCCAGTCCAGCAAATAGGTCATCCACAGCCTAGTAACGGCACAATCGATAAGTAAGTAGATCCTCGCGCGTTTGCTATATCAACAAAAAAGCAGCAAATGGTAATTACCTCCTCGCCCTGTGCTTCAATATCCTGCTGCATCTTCTTCTTCTGTCTCTTCTGCTTCAAGTACTCCTGATAATCGATGTCTTCATCATCATCATCTTCCTCGTCGCCTTCACCCATGCCACCGAAAAGTTCCAATAAGCCGTCGTCCTGAAGCGCCTTTTTTAGACCGCTGCCGCTTTTCTTTTTGCTCACACCAAGTTTCTTTTCCCAATAGGCAATTTCTCGATCATCCTCAGCAAAACTTGGATCGTTCGTACTATTGAGCAAGTTATCGGATTCCAAAAGCGAATATAAGTGTGGATTTGATTTTGACAGCCGTTTGAGTGCACTAGCATCGATGTTTGCTGTCTTGGTGGTGGCTGCTTTTTTCTTTTGTGCTCCATTCGATTCGGCAGCAGTGACAGTGGGGGCTTCAGCGGCAGGTCTTTTGTCAACTTGTTTTTTAGTAATTGCGGTGGTATTATGATTATTGTTTGCATTGCTGGTATTGTTGTTTGCTTTTTGACGTTTGGCTGCAGGAGCAGCATGAGTAACGCCAGCTTGGTGTGCTGCCTTTCGTTTTCCTTTATCTACACGTTTCTGTTTCCGTAATTCTTTGCGATTACCGACTTTGTTGATAAAGTTCTTTGTAAATTGACGTTTATCGGTTTCTGAAATAACATGCAGAATCAAAGCGATCACGTTAGTGAATAGATCGATTGAACTACACTAGAGATCAACAACGAAAAAAACCAGTTTTATATACCTTGCTCTTCTAATTCTTCCTGAATTTTCTGTGGAAGTCGAGATCCAATACTTGGATCGTGTCTTGGCTTCCGATTATTGAAACCACCTCGGGATCCTCCTCGACCACCTCTACTACCGCGTTGATGCTGACGATCCATAATAATAATTTTATTTTGTGTGTGTCAAAGGCAATCCAAAAAAAACTTTATTCCCGCTTTTTTGTAACACAATAAATTTTGTACTCTTTTAATGCCGCTGTTCTTGCTGTCGTTGCCTACTCTTTGCATAACGGTAACCAGGCGACGGTGGGGTCCTGCTACGATGAGTCGAGTTATCGACTGGCGACAATGCACCAGTCCAATTGACAGGTGGAAAATAAGGGAATCTAGTAGATATGCTACCAGGATCTACAGGTAGAGCTCCGACTGGAGGCGAATGCATCGATTCAGCAAACTGACGAGATTTTCGATCATAGTCCGGAACACGTGCAACGACGTCTTGGAAAGACGGAAGCGTAGGACTATTGTAATAGGCGTTGGTCAATTGTTGCTGTTGTCTGCTTGCGGAAGAAGGAGTAGTAGCTATGTCTTGTTGTTGCTGTTGTTTCTGACTTTGCTTTTTACGTCCTCGTTGCCGTTTTGTATCACTTTTAGACGGCGGTGGTGAGGGCGCTCGTCCGGGGGAAGAGGAAATCATCATAAGATTACGAGCTGCTCGTTCCTCTTCCTCTCGTTCACTGCGGCTACTTCGAGGTTGCGTTCGTGGAGGAGTAGGCGGGAATCCGTCTTGATCCATTGGATCAATACCTTGTTTATTGCCGCTCGTGTTACTGTTAATCGATTCAAGATTGGATAATCGACGTTCGACCGTATTTTCCATCTGTTCCAGGCTTTGATTAGCCATCCCTGTTTGTACTTTGAATCGTGCGTACTGAAGTCGTGCTCTTAATTGCTGGGCTAGCTTTTGATTGTGGTCGTTATAATATGTTGTAGTGATACTTATATCAGAGCGAGAGTAATCAACGCCTCTTTCCCTATTCTGCTTTTAATCATACCTGATTCATATCCTTATCAGGTTTTTGTTCAGCAGGTTGTTCTGTCAAAGAATTGCTATCCATGTTCGCGGGAGTAGGAATTTGAGTGAAGTAGAAGGTTAGTTTTCCCCAAATATCGCCGTTGGATCGATATGAATTGAATAACGCCGTGGTTTCAGATACGAAATTGATCCAACCAGCAAACACATTCCAGTGCATAGTAGGTCGGATAATGAATGAATGCTTCCTATGTACTTGACAGCAGATATAGGTGGCATTTCCACAATGCCATACAAGCGTGAACATTCAAGGTTTGAACCAAAGGATGCACACACAATGTTTCAAACAGGTGTGCACAAAAGACGCATTTTAAAAAGATGAAGGCAATGGAGAATCGTATAAAGATATTCCGGCCGCCCTTGACGCTAAAAAGATCGATTCAGTGATAAAATAATAAAAGTGATTAGCCATGTTGTGTTCTCGGTGGAACACACGGTGCGCCGGCTGCTGTGATCTTAAAAAGAAAAAACATCTGTCCTAAAATGGATACTGCTACACATAGAAAAATAAGCACATGGCGCCCTTTTTTGCTTCGATTGTTTTTTTAAACATCATTCTCTTTTCTCTCTCTCCCACCCAACAACATCGATCTTTACCTACATTCAAGCTGTCTGCAGGGGTGTGTGTTGTGAGTTTTATAACTATATCTACTACTATAACATGAGTGATCTATCAGCAGCAGCAGCAGCATCAGCAGACGACGCGTCATTGACATATCCTATGAATAACAGCGGCCTATATAAAGGAGTGGGTGTTTCCTTGGCCATTGCCAGCGGTATATAATGTTTCTCTCTTTTACATGAAGTTATGCATGATTCAGGACGATACAGCAACTTGACACATGTATATAACTGTTTGCATAGGTATATTCATCGGCACTAGTTTTGTTTTCAAGAAAAAGGGACTTGTTCAATCGATAGAACGCTCAGGTATGTGAATTCGCCATTCACAGCTCATATACAGCCGTAATATGATTAATCAACGTTTTTGTCTCTATTAACGACACTGTCACGTACTTTTGGTTTTTATTTTAGGAGGAGTTGCCGGAGATGGTTACGCATATTTGACCTCTGCTATGTGGTGGGCAGGAATGGTGCTAAGTAAGTATCATACAGTGAGCCCGGCCTTCTCGGTTTGCCAGTCTCTTCCTTATTGACATATTTGCTCCATAGTGGTAATTGGGGAGCTTTGCAATTTTGTCGCATACGCTTTCACACAGGCAATGCTAGTTACTCCTCTTGGTGCATTGAGCGTTGTTGTCAGGTACATAATAATTATTACACGTAGCAGCAGCATCAATTATACAAACTAAGAACTGATCGGCCTTTCTATATCACAAGTGCTATACTGTCCTCCATCTTTCTGAAAGAAAGACTGTCTCTGACAGGGAAAATCGGTTGCTTTATATGTATTGTCGGGTCGATTGTTATTGTGCTACACGCTCCCGAGGAGGCTGCTGAGGACACATCTATCGAGACTTTTAAAGAGCTCGTTCTTTCTGTGGGTAACGTCTCGTGCTTCATATTCTGGCATACAATTTTCCATGCACAATGAATTCTTTGCCGCTGACAAGCTATTCACCAACTATATTTTTAATAGGCTTTTTGGTTTATGCATCCCTCTTGATTCTAGTCGCGTTGGGTCTTATTTTTTTTGCCGCACCGCGGTGGGGCAAAAAGAATATGCTTGTATACATCACCATTTGCTCTGTCATAGGCGCAATATCTGTCGTATTTACGCAAGGCTTGGGCATGGCTATTGTGCACTCGGTCACTGTCTCAAACCAATTCAACAACTATTTTATATATATCGTGCTCATCATTGTGATTGTGACGCTGGTGATCGAAATTGTATATCTGAACAAGGCATTAAATTTATTCAACACGTCCCTCGTAACGCCAACCTACTATGTGCTCTTTACGACACTGACGATCGTGAGCTCAATCGTCCTGTATCGACGATTCGATGCGACACCCGTGGAGATTGTTACAGTTGTCCAAGGTTTCTTCTGCATCTGCTCAGGCGTGGCTTTACTCCAACTTAGTCAACGGAAACAAGGCACCGCTAAGGAACAAGATAAGGACGTGTTGTCATCGTCGGGAACAACGAGGATGGCTCATGGTGAAACAGCAAATATTATGGAACCTGGTCCAGCTGAGCTTTTCCCATTTGCTGGGATTACTCGTTTTGCTAGCACTACACGACGACAACCGCGCTCATCATCACTTTCTATCAGATCGACAATTTCTGAAAAAAGTTACCTGAACCCCCGTAAAAAACGAGCAACGACAATTGCGGGTGCTACTACCTCAAGCAACTTGCCTGTAATAGTGATTGATGACGGTGACAACAACAACAGCACCAGAGAATTACCTGTTGCGGTAAATAACACCATCGGTATCGGCAACACGAATCCAGGTGAAGATGGTTACACTCGTGAAACACGATGGAAAGATCATATACCACAACCCCCGATCGCTCGATACGAACCATTGATAGATCATCGCCACAGAAAAATAGAAGCTGCTGCACGGCAAAGTAAGTGTAATCTGCTATCATTTTAGCCCTAAGGCATTGAACTAACTGTTAAATCTTTACTGTAAAATAGTCTCTATCACGGTACAAGAGCCTGTCATTCCCGTTGTCACAGACATCGCTACTAGTGCTACACGCCAACAACCACAACAGCAGCCTGCATCGACTAGTTCGTCCTTTTCAGATAGACCTATTCGCAACAAATTTTTGCAAGGTGTACCATTTCGATCCAGATCCCGCCGAGCGCAAGATCGTCTCAACAAGTTTAGAGCATATAGTTTAGGCCTGCATAACTCCTCGTCAGAGGATTATAGCAATTTAGTGGTACAACCATCAGGAAATTCATCCTTGTATTAGAAAGTTTTTTTGATTAGTATACAATATCCATTTATTATAGCAGCAGAGCTGTTATAGTCATCTTTAATTACACAAATAATAACAGCGCTTATCCAATTATAAAGCATCTCGAGGCTAGCACTGTGCTATTAATCTTTTTATGCTCGCCAGGCCACAATTCAGTTGATCACTTCTGGTCGGTTGTTACGCGTAAAATGTAACAAATAGATTTCCAAAAATAGGGTTTTTGTACGACAGAATCGATGAAGCTTCCAAAAGCTTAAGGTCAGTGATAGTGCATAAATGAACAAAATATCGGTGTAGCGTGAACAGACATACATTGAAAAATGGAACGTCAATGCTTTTCGCCTATTGCTGCTTAGTGGTTTCTCAAAAAGCGTACAAACCGACGTGCACGTTCGCCATGTTTAATACGTATCTAAGTTTTACCTAATTAACTGCTTGGAATGTCATAAAGTGAGGAAGCGAATAAGTAAATGCTCATCAAACAACTTTAGGATGATATCATCATACACATTGAGAAGATAAAGAAGCGTATCACTTAACGCTAATATTTCTTATAACTCCTTTTTTTGTTACGAAATGTTTCTCGTAATCATCAAAGATTGTAATGGTCATTTAACCCTATAATCACCTCAAAGCATCCTACGCCGTTTAAAAGATGACATTGATTGCCTAGTAAATAACAATAAACAAGATGCATTCATACCTTGTACTCTTATCCTGGTCCTCCCTCCTGCCTAAATGTTCCTGAAACTCCGTTCCGGCTTTTTGTGTATCCGCGCCCTTTTTTTTACTACATATATCCTCGGTTTACACAAAGCTTGGCAGCAGCGACCCGAACTTGCACCTGAACATACCATTTACAAAGGGGAGTTGTCGTCAGTCGAGAGGGAAAGTCAAAAATGAGTTATACATATTCGCTACCGACGACAGGCGCAATGTCATTTGTCGAGTTCCTCAAAGACGTTGGATCGTACTCGTCCGAAATTTCTGATGCAACCGCTCAACGAGGCAGGATTAGGACAGTACTAAAAGAATTGAAGAAAGAAGCTCAGGAAGAACGCGACTATCGTCATATTGTGAATGTGAGTATCTACATTGAATATGATATGTGTGTTTGGTCATATCACAAAGAGCAGGGGAGAGAGAGAGAAGGGGAAGGGAGAAGGAAGTCCATAGTATGGCTGACTACAAAAATCGGTTGAGTTGCATACATAGTGGAAAAACCCTAGACCAAAAAGAAAGTCATATGCTTATCACCATGTGTACGCTGTTTATTAGACGATTGAAGACTATTTACCATACCTAATTAGCGTTATCAACTGCCTTGAATCCGGAGAACTCAAGCTGAAAAAGAGTATTGGTAACTAGGAAATGCCGTTGAGACACGTGATTGTGGGGCGTGCGCCAGTAAAGCAGAAGAATATTCCTAATGTTTTAAGCTTTTTTTTCCGTTCCAGAGACTTCTTGGCGATCTACTCTCAGCGACCATATTATTCACACTGGTAGTAATGCTCCGCGGATAGCGTGTCAAGACATCTACTATGAACTTTTGTTTGTCCTGATGACCTATGGTTATGCATGTTCTATGCAAAGCAATGACATCTTCAAAACGATACAAGAAGGGTCTAGTACAGCATCGGCGCAGTATAATAAGGTATGACGAACATGGTAATTTATGCTGATCTTTGTGTGAGGAATTTATCCCGTGTCTTTACTTATGTCAACTTCTTCTTCTTCAGGCAGCCGACTCTCTAAATACGGCAGCTAGTGTGTTCAATTACGTTGCATATGAGGTGATTCCCAAATGGAAACAAGCACCTGAGAGTCGACCTGTGGAAACCATCAAGGAACTGCCGGTCGCACTATCAAAGTAGTAATAAGCATCATCTGTTTTGCTCTTGTGGTGGACATGGCCAGAATGAACTTATCTGTTTACTGTCATACTAGGATGGCACTTGCGGATGCTCAATACATTGCGATCAATAAGGCCTTATTAACGGGAAATGTATCGAAATCGCTCGTTGCGAAGCTCTATATCGGCGTGGCGGGACAATATGAGATGGCTTATGGACTTGTTTCATCCATCAGTGGAACGCAAGAAGTATCAACAGATCTCAAGAAATACATTTTCGATGGAGCGCAGTTTTACAAGGTAGAAATCAATTTCTGGAATAGGATGGGCGTATATCGGTGGGGAAAACTCAAACCATTAATTTCTTTAGGCAATGGGAAAAAAGTACCTTGCTCTGGATGCGAATGATAACCAGCAAGTATATTCTTGGAAAGATATTAATGGATTGACAAAGAAAGAAGGGTAGTATGTGTGGACTCATGCCAAAGTGGATTACTGCTTTTTCTAGGAAAATGGGTGAAGCAGTCGGATTCCTCCGTGAATGTAAAGCGGATTTAAGATCGATACAGCACTCGAGTTTGTCTAAACCGCATTTGCGCAAGTCTGCAGTAGCTTCACGCGCATTTAAAGAGGAGGAGGCGGTTTCTGAGTTATTACAAAAATTCACAATGATCAATGATACGGTACGTCTAAAAAGAGGGATGCGTCTTGGTTTGGAACCACAAAATAGTAGTCTCATCCATTATTTTCCATGGGGAGAAATAGGTGACATATCAAAATATACCCTCACGCCAGGACTTGCTGCGGATTATTCCCAATGGTCGAGGTGTTTTGCAAATGAAACGATACCAACTTCCGTCTCCTCGATTCGGTCCCACTCAAGAAGAAGAACATAGCGCAAACTATGCACGGTCTGGTGCTTACTATTAACCAACAACAAAATAAAGTGTAGATATGCCCTTTCTTCCGCTTTGCTCGTTCATAACAACATGCGAAAGTGTATGAATGCTTGGCTCGTGTATATCCACAAATATGTACGAGGATACCAGGGAAGGAGCCTTGTTGGATGAAACGATGAATTTATGTAGATAGCAAAAATTGACCAAAAAAGACAAATGAGTACTTTGGAATTTGTGAGCCCGCATAGACTAACTCTAAATTCAGGCTGCCCTGCTCTAACTCTTCCAGATTCAATACACATACAACCAGTACTCTACTTCCATGACATTTCGTTTATTGACACGAGGATCGCGAATCTCACTGCCTACTGTGCGAGCAGCTCCTCCAGTAATACGCATGCGCCCGATCCCTGCGACAGTGCCAATGGCCTTTCGTCGCACCATGAGTAGCAGTGGACGACGACCTTCGGCTAACACACCACGCGTACGAACAATTCCGTTCCACCCGATCCCAGCTCTTTTAACACTGACAGCATTGCTTTGTCTCGGTGTCGGATTGTACGAATACTTTTTATCCGACCTGCAAAAATATCCACCCCCTGTGCGACACGCCCTACGACGAGCACTCTACTACCAAAACAAAAAAGATATTCCCTTGGCACTCAAATACTTCCGCGAAGCACTGCAGTTGGGTGTCGAGTCGCCAGAATTGGAGACCGACGGTGCACCACTGACAGGCATTATGATTCAATTGGGCACGTTGCTTGAGTCCCTGGGTCGACATCCTGAAGCCAAACAGACCCTGACACTGGCCATGCGCCACTTGCTTGGGCTGGAGAACAGCAACGCAGAAGGAGGAGGAGAAAAGAAGCCGGATGCAGCCATGTTTGACGTGGATATAAGCGCACTGGATCCTGTTGTACAAAAGAAGGTTGTCGGTATTGCGCAAAAGTTGGGTGATATCCATGCTGTAATGCGACGGGACGAGGAGGCTGAACGCTGGTACACTTGGTCGGTTGAACATTTATTGCGCATCTCGTCAAAGCCCACATCCGAGTATGGTGATGACGGAGACAAGAGAATATTCGACAAGGAGCACATGCCTACATGGTTGACACATACGGAGCTGGGTTCTTCGTTGGAGACGCTGGGTCGGTTTTATGCAGATCGTAACAAATACACGTAAGGAAAAGTGGTTGTTGGAGTGTTTAAAGTCCTTACAGATTGGCTAATATGAACCAAAAGCTATGCTATGCCACTGTATCTTCAAGCACTGACGTTGGCAGGTGTAGACAGTTGTCACGCAACGGTAATCATGAACAACTTGAGCGAAGGATTTGCCGCCATGGGTAGAATGGAGGAAGCAAAGAACTGGGCCGAGCGAGGCGTCGAATTAGCGCAGAATCCAAACACGCGCAAGGCCAATAAGGATGGCGAAGTATGCGACGACACATGTGGAGTGTTATTATACAACTTGGGCATGATCCACGAACAGCTAGACGATAAGGCAGGAGCAATGGTGTTTTATGCCAAGGCGAAGAAGCATGGACAGGAACACAAGAGTATCGATGTAGTGCAGGAAGCTGATCAATCTTTGAAGCGACTCCGTGCCGATCGGCAGCAATAGCCATTATTGAACGTTATTGAATAGAGTTAGATATACACTTTTTGAGCCTTTTTATTAAGATGATTCTGCTTTTCTTTTGCGAGCGATTGGATGCGAGAGGTGTGACGAACGAAAGCAGAGAGAGAGAGAGAGGGAGAGAGAGAAAGAGTAAGGGAACAAATGATATAATTGTACATACAGCATAGAGGAAAGCAAAAAGCAAATGATAGAAGATGGTTTATACATGATGCAGATTATTAGTAAAAATAGAACAGAGATGGCGAGTGCACGGTGAACTTGAGGTAGGCATTCAGTCCAACCGCAAACATCAACGCAAAGCAAATGACAGTGGGTCCCGCGATCTCATCATATGGACCTGGCGACCGAGAGCGAATCAGCTCGCGACGACGATAGTAGAGACCTACGCCATAGATCAAGGTGGACAGCGAGACGAGGGTATAGATGACGCCGCTGACCTTGCCGACGGCGTCGCCAGCATTGAACAGAGCGAGCGAGAATGTAGAGAGGAGTGTTCCGAGCGACATCCACGAAAAGTACGTGCGCTCGTTGGCGAAGAACACCTTGGGCTCCACGCGCAGTGGCGTCACCACCTTTTTGGGCACTCTGACACCAGGTGGCAACACTACGGGCTCACGGGATGGCTCACTGTTGTCGTCCTTGCCGATCCATTGCTTCCACATTTGGCCGAACTTTTGTGCTACTGGTTCTGATGCTTCGTCTTGCGCGGCGACAGCAGCAGCCGATGTCGAAGCACCGTCAGCTGGTGCATTGTTGATGCCCATGTACGAACGAGTAATTCCACTGGAGCCACGGTGTCCTAGCAACAAAGTGCGTTCCGTAGCAGCTGCAGAGGGTGGTGTGGTAGTAATCGAGGAACGTTGAGGCAGAGTATACCGTTCGTCCTCTTGTTCGTCACCTGCGACCAAGGTCAAAGGAGGCGAGGCCTTATCCTTGCCCTTGGACGATTTGTTTGTGACAGACGGTGTTTGCGATGGTAGCACAGGCAGCTGGTCGACCACGTCTTCGTCAATTTGAGCAAGCCAGTATGGAAGCAGTGCCACACGGGCATCGAATATGAGTGCAATGCCATGCACAAATTTACTGAAATGATGCGCTTCCTCAAGAATACCACTTTCCTCCAAGTCCACGATCCATTCAGGCTCTGGCGTACCCGGCGGCAGGTCGAGTTTGATTTCAAAGGTAGCGTAAGGATAGCGATTGACTTCGCTCGAGGCGAGTTTCGGGAAAGGATACTCAATGTCGGCATCGGTGCGATGCCACTGACCCTCTGGGCGACGGACTGTCTTGTCATCAGCAAACAGACCCGAGTCTTCGCGGATAAAGCACAAATCCGTGTCGAGTGCCATACGAACGCGGGTGTCGCCGGGGATCTGGAAGGCTGTGCGTCGGTAGTAGGTGCGCAGTACTGGATGCATGTGGTTCTCCATCACCATGCGTTGGACATCTTTAGCAAGCTGCTCGAAGCGTGCAACGTCCTGTTCGGATTTGCCCATTTTGTTGCGCATCTTTGCGACGGATTTCTCGATAAACGTCTGCTCGCCACGCAAGAACCCATCCACGTACTTATCCTTGATCACAAAGCGATCGGTCAACTCCCTGTGCTCCTCGTCAGCCAGCGTTCGCCGCTCGACAGCAATGGTCGTGTTGTTCTTGGCACTGCCGTACCATCGCAGACGGATCACCTGGGAGCCCTCGGCTGATTCGATGCGGGAGTTGTATGTGTCAAGGGCGGCATTGTCGAGATAGAGCGACGAGATGGGCGGGTCAATGTTGTCTTGCTTGAGGCTGTTGTCGCGATAGACGAGGACGGGCAAATGCCGGAGTACGAATGTCTTGAGTTCCAGGATGTTATCTGTGTGGACGAAAAACCGTTTCATCACTGTGTTGCGCCGGCGATCTATTGCTGCTGCTGTTGCTGCTGCTACTGTTGAGCTGCTTTCTTGCGACTTGACGGTGAGAGGCTTTTTAAACGACATCTCCTTTCCACCCTGGCGTGCTTTGCTGAACAATTCCGAGAGCTTGATAAGCAATGCGTCGTCGTCCTGCTTCCAGAAAGGGCATTGGTTCAGTCGGACCATGAACATCGGGCGCAAAATGTAGTTGGTGTGGCGGTCGTGCTTCTTTACGATCTTCAGAAAGCCGGTGTAGTTGAGGCGAGAGAAGCGTGCCAGGCGGTTGACGTCGTCAGCAATCTCGTTGATGTTTTCCTGGACGCGGGTCATTTCGGATGGCTCAGGCTGAGAGGCGATGACCTGGTCCCAAGAGTCGATACGGCTGGTGATTTCTTCCAATTTCTGTTGATGGAACGCATAAATCTGAAACGACACAATAGTTTTTTTTGTGTTATTGTTATGGGTCGCGCTGGGTAAATAGAATCCATCCAAACACTCGCGCGACACACCCTCGCCCTCCAATGGAAACGCCCTCACGCTAACACAGCACAAGACATCATACAAGCAAGACAGAAACACGATACACATCACTTCCAACAAGCACACCGCTGAGCAATTGCCATATCAGCCCTTCCCTTGAGCCCATCAGCAAGACTGCCACTTACTTTTTCCAGGTTGCTGTCTAGAACTTCAACAAACTCGGTTTCATCTTTTTCAGTAAACGGTCGGTCTTTCTCGGCTTTTCGAAGCTTCCTTTTCAGTCCGTCGTAATCAATGTAGTATTCACGCCATTCCGGGTAAATGGCGTCTTTTAGTTGTGATCCGAACTTCATGACGTTGTGGGATCCCCGAGGTTAATGGAGGGAAAAGGGAAAAACCAGCAAAGAAAAAAAATAAAAGATAAAAGAGAGAGAGAGAAAAAGAAAGGTATGCAGTGCCAAAGCGGAGCTTTATGTATGCGGTGCTCTTCTTTCTGATCTGTATTGCTGCTGGCAGCTGTTTTGACCGTTTAGAAACAAAAAGGGCAGCAAGCGACAGTAACCGTAAATGATGTCATCTCACCAACCTTTCCATACACAATCCGTTTGATTTTCCTCTTGCAAACTGGCTCTCGAGAAGACTACTACCAGCTTAAGCATCCACAAACAAAGGGTCCCTTCAAAGCATGTAAACAATTTCAGTGTTTTGTGCTGGGTTACACAGGCCCTTGCTTTAAGCCAGTCGCATCCATTTGTTTTTCCCTCGTGACCTATCCGTTGGCTCACAATGCATCTCAAAAGGTCACAGGAACCTTGGAACGCGACATTACTTGTCACTTTTTTTATGGCTCCTTTTAATTCAGGTATCATACTTTATCGTTGGCTTCTTAAATGTCCCGACCGCCTTGGCAAGTACATATGATACACGTGCTGGACTATACTGAGTCCCTTGTAAAACACTAGTTTCCGTGTCTGTGTGAGGAGATGAAATATTTATCTTGTATGGCACTATCGCATAGGCTGCACACAAACGTTAGCCATGCCTTCTTTTCGTAGGTTTCACAAAGAATAAGGGTTGATAGATCAGTAGCGCATTGTGTATCTGTCACCCCAGAGTTTTCTCCTTGTTTACGAAGCAGCAACATAGCCAGGAAAGTCCTTCCGAGTAATAAGACGCACTTATCTAGTCGTAGCTGATGACACGGCGTTACCTATTACACGCAGCAATAATATTTATTTACAAGTAAAAACTGTATACAAGTCAGAAACTGCGAAAGCTTCTTCCAAATGGTTAGTAAAATATAAACAATGCAATAAATGTGGGAGGATGAGTGCAGCTTACTACACGTAATAAAAAATGGCAGATATCTTCAAAAGCTAGATATCCTTCCGCTTGGCCACTTTGTCTCTTTCACGCTTTTCTTGTCTTTTGGCTTGTTTGCTCGCGTGCTCTAAATACATGTCGGACAGATCTTCGTACTGAGTCTGTCGCTCTTGCTGTGCTTGATCATATTTCATGTGTAGCGTCGCCTTTTGTTCCAGCTGGCTCGGATCCTCGATACTAACGTCTACATCTTGTCCCGCAATAGTAGATCGCTTTAACGATGATGATAATGGCAACACTGTTGTTTCTGTTGCTGGTGTTTGTGATGGTATTTGATATGTATGCTGTGATGGTATAAAGTCGGACGAAGAGGTACTGGGGATCTGGGGAAGCAGTCGGTATAGTAGGTTGCCATTGCTATCGTCGATGCCGTCGCTGTCCTTTTTGGTGATGGTTGATGGTACTTTCCGTAGCTCAATGGCATCAGGCACTGTAATTTCACTCAGATATTCGTCTTCATCAGCCATTGAATTGTCCTGTGTACCTGTAGCTTCGTCGTCACTCTCTTCGTCACTAGCCAATGTAATCTGATCCCCTTCCTCAGGTTCGAGTTCACCCCACAAGGTGCGATCCACCCTTGATATCTAAAATCATAGTGAGTTTTCCATATCCCCATCGCATGCGGCCTGCTAATCCATTCGCTTACCTCACTCTGATCTTCTTGAGAACATGATGACACTGCGAATACATCACCATAGAGTGGACGATTTAACTAGGAAACATAGTGCAATGATGTCAGAAAATGACTAAATTATACAGAGTTAAAAGTTATGCATACCGAGTCAACCGGAGGACGACCCCATTGCCCTTTTTGATAGCCCCATTGACCTCCTATTGGGATCGGTGAATTGACACCGGGTATCACAAGATGTGGATAGCTCGGCGGTGGCCCATAGCGTTGCATACCAAATAACCACGGCGGTGGATCAGTTTGATCCAATGCCTCTTTTAATGACGCCGATAATTTACCCGGTTTAAACTGGTTTACGTTCTCCTTCCCTTCATAATACCTAGAGTTTAAACTTTTAGCATCAGCTGTTTTGCGTAGAAGGAATTTAATGGTTATAGCCTTAGAGTAGTACTTGTGAGTACGTGTGAGCGAGCAATACTTACAAATCGCCATGTCTCGTTAGTCTAGGTGTGGTCTGGAATCGATAAAATGCATCATGCAACTTTTGATAATCCAGATCCATCTTGCCCAGCTTTGGATTGAGACGTGCTCGTCGTCTTGCACCACTCCTGGCTGCTGCCTCTTTTTCTTTGATACTGTCACGGATTTCTGCAATTCCCGTTTGCTTGAGGAACTCTGTCATTTTAGATTAATAAAACAGATTGAGTCCTTATTCCTTCTTTGCGACTGATGGGTAAACAGCATAAAAAACCGGCAATCTTCTTTCTTTACCTGGCAGTTCCCATCGTTTCCTTTCTTTACGACGTTGCAAGTAAGGTTTGCGCTGCCACCAGTGGTTTGGCACCGGGATGGTGTTTCGGTAGGCTTTTAAAGAAACCAAGAGCTTGGGATCCATGGCTGTCACGTCCCACGGCTCGACGACATCGGGCGTATCGGACAACTGCTTCAGTTCATCAACCTTCAATTGTGTCAGTTTTCTTATCCGCTTTTTCGAGACACGCGGTTCCTCATTGTGCTCTTCGTTTTGGTGAGTAGTGTGCTCGACGTCATCAAGATTATAGTTAGCGTTGACGCCTTGGGCCGGTGTTGTTGTATTGTTAGGCGCAGGAAGATTAAAGTGATCAAGAACGCGTGAGAAATGTTGCAAGATCGTTGTATCGATTTCTAGCGGTTCATTATCGATACTGTCGTCATTGTCTTGTTGCTACGTACATTTTGAAAAGTCAAATGAGCATTCGGGTATAGAAAGACAAAGGAACGCAGTATAAAGAAAAAGAAAAGAGTCGATCGATCCAACGTTGGTACAAACATTAGGTTGTTCATTTCCTTGAGTAGCGATGACGGCAGAATCTTTGCGATGCTTTCTCGCCTTCTTTTTTGCTCTTCGTTTCTGTTTGAGTGCTTTTACTCGTTCGGCTGAAACATCGTTCTTCGTGGCCATTGTTCAAGTCAACGAGAATACAGAATTAGAATAATCCTGTAGGCATGAAAGAATCCCGACATTTCTGTTCAGGTCAGCTGACATTGCTTCGATATTTGATACGATATAAAAGGGCCTTGATAATCATTACTACACTTGTTGAAATTATTACAAGGCTCATTATTTATAAAGTGGTTGCGATGGTTTTGTGTTAAGCATGTCAATGATTGCAGCTACATCGAGGAAAGATGCTTGCTTAATGTTTCCTAAAGCAAACAAGGAATTTTTTCTCCCTTACAACAATATTTAACGGTGACAAAAGTAAATAGGATGCTAGCTTATCACTTCAATGTAAATTTAAAAGAGATCTTAAGTGAGTAGTTATAGTTGGTTTACTGGCGTGATCATGGTTTGAACGATGACAAAGCAGCGCCAAGGTCTATTATGATGCCAAAATGGCTCCTGTAGCATTCTGGGGTGCTATGATGATACTAGGTCGCTTTTTAGTAAAGTGGTGATTATCATGGCGGGATGCTGCTCTTAGTAACGCCTGTGGTAAGGCAGCCAAATGCAGTGTGCTCCAAGACATAGTAATAGACCCGTGTCTAGATATTGCGAATGTAAGCTGGTGGAACGTCATGCAACGTTGCATTGACGACATTTAATATTAAAGATTCACCTTTTCTGTTTCACCAACTACCATATCTAGCACACATCGTTCCATGACAGCCTTAAACAGCCTCTAATGTATGTTCTTGTAGCTGTTGCTGTATGTTGGCGTTACTCCCGTGTTAGCGTTTTTTCGAATTAAAAAAAGTGTTATTGACTAGGCTGTCACTATAGAGACAGACGCACATTATTCGTTGTCGAAAGATGGAGGAAAGGCATTACATGAGTGGATAGCGATTGGTCTCATTTGGAGAGTGGGCTCAATGGTATAACTATTATTTGATTAAACCGATCACTGTTTACTCAATGTACTATGGTCATAATACCATATATACTCATTTTAAATTTTTTATTCTATATTTCAGTGCTGAAGCGCATCTATGATAGATTCAGCTGGTGCTCGCTCATAGATAACTTTATAGACAGATGTCAACAAGGGAAACCTTAACAAAGAAAAGAGTTTCGTAAAATAATTAGTAACCCGATTTTACTCATTATAGTTGTATGTCTTTGTGATTATATATCATACTCATTTGTCATCTTTTTGGCCTCCAAAAATCGATGTACTTCAAGGGCGGTAGTGGTGCCTTGACTTTTCTGGCCATTGAGTAGCTCTTTTTCTACTTCTTCGATAGTCTAATGGTAAAAGATGTAAAACCAGCAAAATATATTGTAATTCGTTAGTGATATATATATATATATATCGAGTCTAGGAGTTTGATCGTTGGTAAAACTTTACCTTGTTCGAACCAATAAATGCTTCAGCTACTTTACGATTCCTAGATTAAAAAATAAACTTCGCTTAGTTTTACATAATAAAACATTTACTGCCCGGAGCACAACATAAACAGGTGTCTAACCTTCCACCAGCGCAAGTAGTAATCAGATCCGCAACGCCGCAAGATTCTTTTATAGGCAATAAATAGTTAGCTATGCACTCTGTTGTCTCCGACAATAAAAAATATTCCAGCCCATCTTTCAACTTACCAAAGAATGTCTCAGTGTGAACACCTCCAAAGAATGTCTTGCCGAACTTCCGCATTTCCAACAAACCACGTCGAATAAAAGCCGATTTCGTGTTGTTACCATATCTAATTGTACCATTTCGTTAATAGAGCATGGTTTCACTGACCCCGTTGTCTTAAGACTATCTCTTCGATGCCATGCTCTTACTTTAATCCATCGCTAATACCGGCAGCAATAGCCACTACATTTTTCAGCGCACCACAGATTTGAAGTCCCGTATAGTCTCCAATCACAGAGATGTTGAAGTAATCGGTATGGAATAGCTGTAAGGGAAAAATATCACATAATCAATACGTTACTTAGTACATTTAAAAAAGTAGAGTATTTGCCGTTAATCATATATATAAAGTCATTTCATTAACCTTGTGCAAAATTTTGCCGTCGATATCTAAATTTTTTGTACCAATGGTTGATTCACCATACTTTTCTTCGGCTACTTCTGAAGCAAGATTAGCACCGCTTAATGCAGAACATTCAACACCAAGAATTCTAGATATTTCGTCAGAGAATAGTAGAATTTCGTCATCTCGGAAATCTAGGCCCTGTAGCGATAAAGCTCGGACATATTAGTCACTGCCTTGGTTATTCGACACTATACATCATATTATCTTAACCTTGATCAACGATATGGCTCGACAATTGCTGTCAGCTACCCCTCGTAAACTCTCGCAGGTTCGATAAACAAACTAGAAGGATCATAAGCAAAGGTTATATAATTATCACTTTCTCGAAATGCACCCTAGTTTTACCTGATGTGGCAGTACAAATACTAGGATATTTGCATCGCGTGCTGCTTCTCGTACATCGGATAATGCAACCACATTGTCTGGGAGTTGGATCCCTGGCAGATATCTACGCAAAAAATCATATAATCAGCACTCGCGTAGTTCGAGCCTGACTGTTTTCTTTCAAGAGAGGAAAAAGCCAATTTGCTTACTTGACATTCTCGTGATCATGATTGATGATTTCTGTCAGTTTTCTGCCATTGACTTCTTCTTCAAACACCCAAACTCGAACGGTTTCCTCAAACATGTCGGAATGCTTCTTGACGTTCTGTCCGATAAGCCGGGCAATTGCGGATCCCCTAATAGGCGGCCACAGTAGCATTTTTATGTTACCCATGTACTGACTTGTGTTCAAAAAGATGATGGATGGCGTTCTCTATAACGTACCAATTGCCAGAACCAATAACTGATACTTTTTGCTTCTGTATACCCATGCCGTATAGCCAAAAAAAAAATAACAAGAAGAGAAAGGATTAACGAAAAAAAAATATGTATGTGTGCCTCTTTCGTTGCAAGAATTGAAAGACCCATGTTATAAGTGTTAGATTCCAAGGGAGGTTGGAGCCGGGTCGGAGCACACCGCGTCTCAACGAGGCTTCGTGATGAAACATTTAATCACTGGTTTGGGGAATTTATTGAGCATTTTCGTTATGAGGTAAAAATGAACATTTAATTGATTTTAAAGTAGAGAGAACAATCCACAATTGCACCATGAGCTCCATGAGAGGCTTTGGCCATCCAATGGGTATGGAAAAGTCTGAAGTCATTGTGGAAAATCAAAATGTGATATGTAGGAATGTTGCGCGCCAACAGCTTGTCAAGGCTAGTTTGTACATTACAGATATGCGCATGTAGGATACGGTCCTGGTTTCTTTTTAATTTGAAAGAATACACAAGAGGTTGACTTGGCTGAAGGATAAACAGCGTAAACCATAGATGCAGAAATATGTCCTGCTCTTGTGGATGAACTATCAGCTTTTATTCTACACTTGTGATATGCCCTTTGCAAAAAATTCTGCATTGTTATCCAGAATCTTGTAATGCAGTTCCTGAGCCGCTGTAACTGTCGATTTGGGTACATATTGTGGGCCATGCAAGATGGATAGCTATGTTGAATTCGTTAAGCATTAAACCCTCCATAAAAATGATCAATAACAACAAGTGTAATCCGTTACCTGTCCATGGATATCCCGAGCTAAACCACTTCCCAAAGCCTCTGCCTGTAGAATAAGTTCACTATTCGCAACGACAGACTTTACAAACGCGTCCTGCTCTGTATCATCGGCTCCTTCTTCGTCTGCATGGACTACTGTAATCAAGGTGCCACCGACACTGGCCATTAAAACCTTGAGTTTGTGCAAAAATTGGCATACCGAATCAAGTCCATAGCCCGTTATCAGCAACACGCTCGCATCGTCCAGAATTAATAGTGGATGTGTCTTGCTTTGTAAAATATGGCGACGAATAACTTGGTAGAACGACAAGAGGACGTTGGTGTTGCTTGGCTGTGAAGATCCATCAAGCGTATCCGTCGGTGTGCTAGGCGTGCCCTTGGGTGGGTAGGGTGACCCTTGTGTGTATGGATTGATATGTGTTAAGCCGTCGACAAAGCTAAAGTGGCCCGACTGTTTGTACGCTTGTAGGTTGATACCCTGCAAAAATCCATGAAATATATTGAAATATATTTAATACGACGAAACAATCGAAAAAAACTTGGATTAATTGTACCAGTTTCCTGCCAATGAGAAAGTAATGGTTAAAGATTTGAGACAGGCCGATCAGGATAACGTGTCGATCTGCTTTGAGGTGGTTGCCCACGAAGTGATGAATCAAAAAGTTTCCGTTCGATTTAAGTGTGTCGGTTATAACAATGTGCGATTTGGTAGGTGGCACATTGTTTGGAAAAGCAAGTGCGGCGTCTAAGGTTGCATAACCCATAGCAGTATATACAAGTAAAGAAGAGAAACAAAAAAAATAGAGAAGCCCGACACAATGTACCCATTATTTATTTTTCAAAAAAAAAAAGTCATTATGAAGCCCAATTCTCCACAATCCTTGATCGCTGTCGCTCTACAACCTTGGTAACCTCTTGCATGTTGTTGCTCGCTCGTTGGATCATCTTTTCGAGGTCGGCCATATGTTGATCCAACTTATCCTTGCTCAGCTGCGACTCGCGTAGCCGAGCGTCCCACGACGCGTTATCATCCTCCGTTGTCATGCTCTCCCAAGCGGCGGATGGGTCTTGCACTGTAGCCGTCTTGACCTTGTGCTCAGGATCCAGTTGGCCTAACCAGTCCCACAGCTCGTTCTCGATTTCATGATGGTGATCGGCCTGTGGTGACGCTACTACTGGGGATTCCTTCCTTCCACTACTAGTGCCTGCGCCCAGGTGAATTGCTTCCAGTTGTCGATCCATTTGAGCCATTTTGTTTGCAATATAAAGGTTGATGAGGACCAGCATAAACATGCAGAGAACAGATATTTGGGACGCGGTCGGAAGCGTGGCGTTGGAAACAATCCAGTCAATAGAACTTGACAGCAACCGTTGCCATGGACTCTGGTCGTCGTTCTGACCTGTTGGCTTGTTATCACCACCGCTCTTCTGGCCTTCCTTATTCTTGTGCTTCCGCTTGACCTTCTTCTTGCGTTTATCCGTTTTCTTTCCATGCGATCCTGAAGTCGCTGCTGCTGCTGCTGCTGCTGGTTTTCCCAGATGGTGCCGGATCGCTGCATCCAACTCTTTGTAATAGCCTTCTTGACCGCTGATTGAAGCACTCTCAATTGTAGCTATTAAAAAATTTTGCAGGGGATGGGGATTAGAATTTTGCTTTGGATATGCTGGAAGGACTTCAGTATGCACAAGACTTACATTTCAGCCATGACGATTTGGTAAAGTCTACCAGCACGGTGACCAGCATCCGTACTTGGCCTTTTCCAGCCCACATGAGACATGTCCGCGTTTTGACGCTAAATGATCCACCGGAAGGTACATCCGGTGTTTGTGTTGTTGTCACTTGTGTAACAAAGTCCTCCAGATCACGATGCAAGATGTCTTCTGTCAAGAGACATTTTGTCGATTTGGGACCTGTAATTATCCATAGCTTGTTAGTGATAGTTTTCACCCACGTCGTTTCTTGTAAAGGGGTATTTTACCTATTGATCCATTCAGTGGCTTTATATACGACATTTCACGACTGGATATGATGTTCTCGGCATCAGAATCATGCCAAGAGTTGATAGTCAAGTCTGTATGAAGATTTTAATAAAAAAAGACTTGGTTTATGATCGACGTCCTTAAATACCACACTTTTTCCCGAATTATACCTGTGCATTTTTGATCTGTCAAAAATTTCTTGATGAAATCGCTATTATACAGTAGATTGTACATGGTTTCAATAGTACAGTTGAAAGTCTGATCCTGCACGACTTTCGGATAATGTTCACCGCACTTGAGACAGTTACATTCTGTCTTTTCTTGTTTCTGTACGGGCTTGTTCGCATTATTGCCATTGCCATTGGCGTTGTTGTTGGTGTTGTTGCTATCTTGGGTGTCATTTGATCCGGGTAATGGTGACTGCTGCTGCTGCTGTGTTGCCAATGATTTAACGTTGGGTCGTGGTCCTGCTTCCGAAATAGCTCGTCGTCGTGCAGCTTCTTCGTCCTTGTTCGTTTCCGGAAGTGGTAATGATGCAAGCGAACCCTGCCGATCTTGCGCTGCGGGTGCATGAGTAGAAAGATAGGCCGACACAGAAGTTAAAAACCAGGTTACAAGTTTACGGGAAAAAAAATGATGCTAAAGAAGCTGAGCATGATTACCTTCATCTTCAGGCTCAGATATTGAAGACTCGTCGTCGCTTCCGTAGGTATAAGAAGAGTCATCAGAGGACGTAATCTCCTCATCATCATCGTTCTCGTCCACATGCTTATTTTCATCATCGTCGATTATATTTTGTTTTGCCGATGGTCTTGACATACGCCATACGTCAACGATTAAGTCATAGGCCTGGTCTCGTGACAGGAAGGATGCGAAAAAATGCTAACCCGATCGAGAGAGAGAGACCTTTAGAACGAAGATTATCACAGGGGCAAGATCTTTCTGCCGTTTACCTTTGCATGCAATGTAGATACTTGGATAGCATTGGGAATAAACAAAGCGGTTGTTCGCTTTTCAATATCGACTATATCTGAGAATGCAATCACCAGCTATAAATATAAAATCAAATTAATGAGCTGCTCTAAATTGAACTAAAGCGTTGGCTGGCTGATGTTTCAAGTCAGTCAAACCGTGTAAAGAAACCGTACATTCGTGACCCATCCAAAGATGTTGGCGTTGAAGCACAAGTGGCTCTCGGAAATATATATTCTCCCCTGAAGCAAGATCTCCTTCTGAAGAGCACATCCAAAGTCTGTGTATACAACGTTTCAGCATATATATCATTCTGTTGTACGACAAATAAGAACGGCGCTACAAACCTTCGATTAGAGGGTCGTCCTCTGGCACGCTTCGAAATAAAGCATGAAAGTCTTGGTTGCGTTTAGCGTTGGCAGGCTCGACGTTGCATGCAGCTGCGATACTTCCAGCAGCAAATGACATTTCGGACGAGGCATCATCCGAGCCACGATGTGGCTGTTGTGGTTGCTGTTGCTGGGCCATCGTTTCACTGCGCAATTTACTGTTCCCGAGGGCCTGTTGTTTTTCTGCATGCGTGTCTGGTAGATCGTTTATTGATTGCGTCGAAAGGCTTGATCCGCGAGAGCGAGATTTTTTGTGGCCAGCAAAGAGGCGCGACATTGTACCAGGCTTAGTCTCCGGGACGGTTGCTACTGGCGGTGTAGCAGCGCGAGAGCTGTTGTTGGTGTGGTTGTTGTTGTTATCATCATCGGAAGAAGATGGCATGACGGTGTCAGGGAAATGGCGCTGTAATGAAAGAGTCTTTGGCGAATCAAGGTGTTGCTGTTGGTGAGTAGGAGCAGTAGGGGAAGGTGCAGAAACGTTAATGGGTGGCGGTTCGAGTGCTCGTGGAGAACCTTCACTGTTTCGACGATGTGAGATTCCAGAAGTGATGATTGTGTCGATAGCAGGCGGTCGATCAGCTCCGGAAACAGTGTTGGAGTGAGGACGTCTCTGTTTTAGCTTTTGTTGGTGAGGAGTTAGCAAGCTCATCTATAAAAAGCGCGGGATGTCTTTTTTATACAGGAAAGTGATATGGGGGGATCGTGGAACCCAAAAAGAAAAAACCAGGTTAAAGCACTGTGTGAGAGAAAGTGTGTGCTTTTCCTTTCTTCCTCTGTTATTTTGGCGCACCGCCCTAATGCCGATTATTGCTTCGCTTAGAATTCCCCCAAAAAAAACCACACCAAACGCTCCGCTCACAGGTGCCATGTGCAGCCGTGTCACCATGCAAAAGCTGGGCTATTTTTGTTTTACCTTCTTTTCCCATTCGTTTGTTTCTTCGTTCACCAAACCGAGAAATTATGCTATCTTTTCAATGTTGATTTGATGTCAATGGGTACATCAGAGGACTATTTCTGTTTTCAGAAGGGCGATTGGCGATCACTCTGCCTTGAACAGATAAGTGACACGTGGCGGCGGTTTGAACGAGACTCTACGTCAATAGCACTATGTGATGATACATGACAAAAGTCAGACATATGACAAATATTCAAATTACTTACACTTTGATTTGGCTCAAGGTTTTGACTATCAAGTTGATATTTGTGATGGTTGCCACGGAGTCTGGAAGCTGCATCTCAACCATATCGACCGATTCAAAGATGTACGAATGTTTAACAATAGCATCACAATGGTATCCTATCGTGTACATCATACATAGAATCCATAGCAATTAGTACTTCGAATATAGATACTACTACCCACGACCAGATCATGCATTCATACCTGCTACAACCATCCTGTACACTCACGGTCCAGCAAGTTTCTCTTGCACTAAAATCACCAGCATGTTACGATGCGTCTTTCAACTTCAGCATAAGACGTGAATCCTAGCAAATCGCATTTTAACTTTCTTTTTGACGATTCGAGCGACATATCCCAAACTAAAGAAAAAAGGACAGTCGAATGATGGATGTGTAACGATGGCAATTTGACAGCACTCAGGCGGATCGAGTACACTGTGGTCTGTTCATTATGACAACCAGATTCTACAGCTTGATATCATTATTGTAGGTTGCATGAATGTGATATGAGTCACATACCACTTGCTGTTCGATCGTTTCTCATTGACATAAATCCAATGAAGAGGAGCATGCAAAGATTTAAAGCTATATTTTTTCAGTAAAATTGATGTTTAAACACCAAGTATAATTGCATAATAAGCTCTTGATCAAGGCGTACATAACATTTTAGGCTCATCAGAGACTTCGCCAATGAATGGGTACTTCACTAAGCGATATGGCTAACCGATCAGGCCTCTTTTGACCGTAACCTCCGCAGAACGACAGAAAAGCAATGTAATGCTGCTCCCGTTTTACTTGAGCACATTTGAAGCAGCTTGTAGATCCTGCATATGTCGGCGTTATGTATTTGCTTTTACGAGTGGAGCGATTGCGAGATATTGATTCAATTTAGGCGTCATGTCAACACTGATTATGTCTTCTTCAGCACGGACAATCCTTTGTTCTTGAAAAACGTTAAATCCTTAAATCACCCATTTGTATGCGCATGACAAAAGGAAACTCTGACTCGTACCCTGTCATCTTCTTAGGGAGCTTTGCTGGGCAAAAGGCTTTCGTACACGGCCGCAACGATGGCTGTTATCATCTCACGACGGGAACGACGTGTCTTCAACGCTGGTTTGTTTGCGGTCGCGTCTCGTTGTCTTGTTATTTGAACAAACGATAAAAATCTGCTCTCTTAGCAATCAAGCAGCGCATAAGTGTATCAGCGTTTGTAAGTCACGCTTGCCAACTTCCAAAGGCTTTGGTATGTAAGCCTTTTTGTTCATGCATCTTTTACCATGCGGGATAACTTTTCGGCTAAACAATAAGTCTTCTCTTCGTCGCTTTGCTCTCATGCATTTAATCGTCCATCAGAACTTTCTTGTCTTTCTGAAATATTTGGCTCGACATCGAGTATCACCGATTTAGCGATTAGCATTCGCCTTTTTTGAACGTTATTTATGTTTGACGGATGTGAAAATGCCACTGTGATATGGTTGTTAGACAGATTAGCTTTTTTGACCTGAAAAAAGATGAGCAATCCTCGGACGTCTGTACTTTGGTCAGCGTTGGCAATGTTGTGCTTATTGATATTGGCGGTCCTTGTGCTCCTGTCATGCTTGCTCGTATAGATACTCGCCAACATTATAAAGCGGTATACCAACGAGACGGAGAATTGAATGCCATAAGAATTGACACCATGCATGATTCGTGAGCTCACTCCATACTCGATAATACCCGCGTCAAACACGGAACGCTTTTGATTCAGTTCCCTTTTTCTTTACCTTCAAGAGTTTGATGCTGGTGTCTCGCTAACCGTTTCGAAGGATGGAACTAGGCTTCTTGGTAAATGAATACAATTGATGATTTGACGAGATACGTGATCGTGCAGAGTAATGAAGAATACAGGATTACATTAAAAATGGGACCAAGTAGAATGGAAAGGTCCTACAAAATGGATGAATGTACAATACAGTAAAATACGAAGAGCCCGTGGCTCCGTCGTCAGAGCAATTGAAACGAAACCTCTTAGGTCGAACGATATGTGAGCTATACAGAAAAGTACGTATCATAAGCTCTTCGACTAATTAGTGATCTGCTATCAATCTAAGCATGTAGAAATGATGCGAGCAACATTTTTGTGTTCATTTGTATATTCACCTTCCATATGTACACATAACACTAATCTGTTATAAATGATGAATTACAAGAAACAAAACATAGTTTAGCAAACTGTTTCGTCGACAACAATGATGGAGGACTAATTACTAACAATCTCTTCTATCAAAATGTGATAATATAAAAGTGTTCATTTAAGTGATCTGATTCTATTTATAACTACTGATTTATTGTATGCTAAGTATAACTAAATCGTTAGACACATATATAAAAAGATTCGCCGTGATGTAGAAAACAAAGAAACGTTAATTTAGAATACGTTGCAAGCATCGGGTCTATACTTGTGGAATTGCGAGTTGGTAAAGGGAACAACCCCCGGGCAACAATATGTATTACTATGTATATCATTGTGTATACAGCTATACATAGTGATGAAATACAAATTAGGATACATAATAAGTGTCCTTTTATGTTGCACAAATTTGACATGTTCTGCTCAGCAAACTTTTGTTAATTTCATGTGGGTACATTATCTAAAGTACTGCAAGCACTCCTGGCTGATTCTATTTTGTCGCTGACTGAACGATCAGCTATGCAAGGAAGAAAGGAGACGATGATGATTCCATGGATGTGTAATCGTAGCTTGTTGTAGCGTATTCTCAAGTTAAAGAGTTATAATTGCCAAACAAGTTTAAAGTGTCAGGCTTATACGGTAATAGATGCTTTCGGTTGACGAAGAGAATTTTGTTTTGTGAGCACATCGGGCAAGGTGCCGACAATACCAAGGAAGGAGTGCCGAAATGTGCTAATACAGGAGTTTCAAATTTTCACGTAATAGAAAGAGATTGGTAACGGAACACGAGCCGTCGAGACAAAGCTCAGTAAGTTGTAATATCAGAAGCGAAGCAAAAAGCTTCAAAAGTTACAGTAAGAAGGCGGTAAAACCTTATCGATGATTGAAAAGTTTCTCAAAACTGCTATCTCGTATCCAGCCTGCTTCATTATCAATGTTTAGCGGATCACTTCCTACTATTTTTGCACTAATCATATAATAAAGTCAATAGAAAAAGTAAGGATGGTTAGAGGGAGAGTGTAAAATGATTTAGTGAGATGGATGAGAGCATTTCATACTTGCCTCTAATACGAATGAGGAGCAGTTGACAATAGGTCTCGACATGGGGAAGACAAAAGCAGACGTTACCAACTTCAGTTGCTTTTGTATGCTATAGAACAAGCTGCTATAGCTGGGATATCGTAAAGTTTGATACGAAGAAACGAAACGGAGGGGCTCCGTATGTAGTAGTCAATAAAGGCACGTCGTGCTCGCTATATATATACATATATATAAATCAAAGACTGTTTTATTGCGACAAAAAGTTGAATAGCATCGCTTCTGGTGCTACCTACCTGATAAGATCAGCGGTGTTCGTCACCAGCATTAAAATTTTACAGCGAAAGAGATACTGTATAGTGGTGGTTTTCTTTTATCGACTATGAGCACTTCTTAGGCAACACGTCCGCGACAAGGGCGCGCCTTGGTTAATTCTCTCTCACGTGCTTAATATGATTAAAGCATCATTCTTCTGCAAGAAAAATAACACCTATATAGTGCATACTATATAGTAGCGACCCTTATTTGCTCATTCTATCGCGCTCGTGGTTTTAGGTAGATAATTTGGCAATGTAGCTAATGAGTTTACGAGTATATCATTACTAAAAAAACTCAAACTTCAGTAATAACAACGTTCGAAGAGAAAATCAAAGAAAACATGATGAGGGAGACAAATGTTTAAGAATTATTTGAAAAGTACATTAGGTGTACCAGCAGTCTGTACTGAACAGAATGATTACTATTACAATAAAAAAAGAAGCCCAGTGTGAAAGTGCGTGTTGTAAGTGTGTCTGAGTTGACATAGCACCATAGTTATGCTTTGGATAACCAGCCCAAAGTTGCTGAAGAGTGAAAACTAGAGTAAAGGAAAATAAATGTGTCGATACTATCTCTGGTGTATGCAAGAAGGAAAGAGAAGATAGGGAAAAATACCTTTGCTGTATATCGTTAGCAAAGCTTAGGATAGGAAGAAAGAGAAAATAGGCTGAATATATATACCGTCTCCACCCTTTTCTTTCTCTAAGGAGAATGTCGGGGGCAAAGTGTAATATAGTATTATGTGTACTGGCTGTGTAGAATAAAGGGAAGCCGACAATACCAAAAACTAGTATTGCCTATACTGTCTTTCATCTGTGTTGACTGAAAGCACAGAATCAATCATTTTCTTTTGTTGGTACTTGTCTTTATCGTGGTCGTCCATAGAACCCATCGGGATGATCTCTGCAGGATTAACTTCGGCGGGCTTTGTCATCCATCGGCGTCGGGGTGGCGTTCTGGATGCAGCAGATTCGTCCGCAACGGAGGTGGGTCCGACATAGCGTGCACAGAGTAAGGTGACAGCATTGCACAGGGCGAGAATCTCGATACTGATTGCGGCGAATAGAATGATGTAAATGATTTGAAGGTTGTGTTGCATGAACCGTGTCAGTGGATGATAGCATGGGGGTGCAGAGTTGACGATATCGTCGGGCTGGCAAGTTGTGGTCGGGACAGGATGGTCGTAAGCATGAGAGAATCCACAACATGTGAACTGTGTGTATCATATGAGACAAAAGATAAAGGGTCGTCATTAATATCTATTCTTGCATTCTCGTTAAAACTGAATTCAGATCGAATGGCTTATTACCTTATTTTCCGCATATTCTCTGTATTCCTGCGTTGCCTCAGACCATGTCTCGCTGAGCCATGTTGTTGTATGGGCAGCCTGGTCATAGACTACCACTGCAACGGAAATTTGGTATATTAAAGCGATAATGACAATCGTAGTGTAAAGGATGTGAATTGCTTGTCGGTCTTGGCAGAATGCACCAACCATCCCGATCGTAGCTGTAAAACAAATGATCAATCCGAGTATATTGATCACTTTTTAAAAAGAAAAGCTGTAAGTCAGTTGAGGATTTTCTTTCTTTCTCGCTGGATTTTCGTTGTGCGTATGTCTTTTGCAAACAGGGGTGTGTGTGTATTTGAAATGATGGAAATAAAGGAAACGTACTCTTTAAGATATTAATCGGAAACAGGATGGACGTTTGCAACTTGTGTTGGGTGCTCATCATTCCGTACGCTATCAGTGCCCCACCAAAGCAAGCAAAAAGAAGATTCGTCACCACCAAATAGCATTTGCTTAGTCTATAAATCGGATCGCAGCAACAGAGTGTAAGAGATTTAGCTATTATGTACCATACGAACAAGCCCAGTGTATGTCGAATCGTAAACAGATTCTATTTGAATTGATGTGCATAGTCTCGTACCTCTGACAACATGCCATGTTTCTACTTTCTCGAATATTATGTGCGTCGTCAACTTTGTTTTTTTTCTGCTTGTCCTGTAAAGAAGTTCTCTAGGTTGTGTAAATGATGTAGCTGCTTTCCGGGGGAGAATATGTACGTGAGCAGCAAAAGAGAAACAGAAAAGGAAGAAAAAGAAGAGCAAAAGAAAAGAAGGGGCACTTGATTTACTAGAATGATGTTGAAAAAAGGATTCTTAGAAATCCGTTCTGATCTCTCTCCACTACTCGTTATGTGGGTGTATATGGTGTGAACCCAGGCTGTCTATGTATCTTCTTGCTGTATACTCATTCATATTCACGCAGTATGCTTTAAGGGGGGGGAAAGGAGAGGACAACTCGTTCATTAGGGAGTGATGCCAAATTTAACCTTGATGCACTAACAAAATTACTGATCATTTATAGTACCGGTCTTTTTGTTCTTGTCTCCTTGCTAAAATTGAAGTATACAATTTTAGATATGCAATATTTAAAGCTCGTCGTTTGCTAATGTACATCACTGTCTTCATGGTTATCTAATTTGCCGGGAAAGACAAAGAAGAAACAGGTTTCCTTTCTTGTGCCATTTAATTTTCTGGTGTTTGACACGTTAGTAGGATCAACTTTGTCGTAGTACGAGTCGTACACAATGTCCTATCAAGCCTGTCAGCAACACATGTTACATTTTCTTAATCTCTAAATGGAAGATTAGGGCGTATGATTACACTGCAAGTCGTGCAATATGTAGTTTCCTGTTTGAAAAAACTCATTTTTCGTCTTTCTACTCGACTGATATGGATTAGTATCTTATAACAACCTTAGCTACTACATAAAGGTGGTCAGTGCATCTCATTTATAGCTCGACAGATGCTGCACTGTTGTTCATGCGGGCCCAATTGCAGACTAGTAGTACTATCATGTATCTGGGGCTGTATCACGTATTAAGACGCAGCACCCGGGATGTGCATCACGAATGTTCGTTGCTACGTTACATACTACGAGTGTGGAGTCATGACAACAATATATGTGCGGCCATAATCATAATAGTTGCCATGACTACAGTAAAGAATTCATCGTTTCGCTTTGCTGCTATCTATAGCATCGATGAATATGCGATATGTCTGTTGTTAAGCAAATGCTACACGCATGATCCGTAATACAGATGCTGCTAAGCAGATTAACTGCTTGACAATCGTTTATAGAGCTACACCGCTATATAGCTCATGCTAGCGAATGGTGCCCATGTGTTCCGAGGGTAGAATCAGTTTATTAAAGTGCGTTATTGAAGATTCCAGAACATGGATTTTAGAAGTGCATGCAGCTTACGAGAAAAAGCTTATATTTTGAGCTGCCGCATTTCCGAGTAAGCCACCCTCCACATTTATTTGCCAGGCTTGATTTTTTATTACACTTTTTCAAACCTCAGCCACCACCGACAAGTTTTTTCCCTGCCAACTCGGAGAAGACGTTTTATATACGGCAATCGTTTTCCCCGGAACGTTTTCTTTTTTGTAATTTGTAACTGGTTTCCCTTCGAAGCAATTGCAGAAAGAGGAAGCTACAGTATAACGACACTCGAAAAGAATAGAACACCAGAAAGAATTTTTTTCAGTGTTTTAACGTCTACTTTTCAAAAACAACAACAACAAGAGCACCACCACCACCGCCCTCACACTCTCTCTCTTCCCTCCCCCTCGAAATAAAGCGAGAACCCAACGTTTAAACAGTCCCGACTTTTCACCAAAAAGTACACAGCAACCAACAACAATTATACATAATGGTGAACGCCACCAACGTTGCCGCAGCCGAAAACGCTGAAAAGGAACAGCAGCAACAACAGACACAAACCTCGGAACAACAACAACCACAGTCGACCGGGAACAGCGCTGCTGCTAATGACACCAATGACAACAAAGCCGAAACGGCTGCTGAAAAGCAAACCGTTGCTGCACCCGCACCTGCCGTAAATGTATGGCAGGTACGGAAATCTGCTGCCAGCAATGGTGCCGAAGCAACCACTGAACAAAAGGCTGCCCCCAGTTCCGGTAAAAATAACACACACACACACGCATACATCCATACATCTCATAAACATCATCGACCCCGACTAACATTATATCCGTCGACTACCTCTCTATCCTCTCGTCATAGAAGCCTGGCCTGCACCAAAGGAAGCCTTGGATAAGCCTGCTGCTGAAGAGGAGCCTAAGAGCAAATTTGCTGCACCAAAAGGTAATACTCAAGAGAGCATTTCGAGTGTGTGCTATTCAAACGAAGCTGGCATGTGCATGTATGGAAAAAAAATATTCAAATTTAAAAAAAGTAGGCAAAGGAAGAGGTCAATGGAAGCCTTATACCCCGACCATTACACACTCTACTCCCACGCCCAATGGTCGCGCACGCAGCACGCGTGGTGGCCGTGCACACGGTGACCGTAGAGACGTCCGCAAACCTCGACGAGGTAGCTATCCATCGCGTCAATATGCAAAGAGCAGCAGCAATAGTGAGAAGCAGCCCACTGAGGAAAATGCAAGTGACGAAAAGGCATCTGCTGCTACTTCCGCCCCAGCCGAAAACGGTGCTTCATCCACCACTACTACCACTGCCGCCGTCTCTGCTGACACTGCCGCCACCAAGCCATCCACTACCACATCCACCAACAACACCTCTACTACATCCTCCGCCACTACTACTACTACCACTACTACCACCACCACCGAACAGCGATCGTTGTCATCATCAGCGACTGCAACAGAGGCACCTTCTTCTTCTTCGCGGGCACCAGCAACGAATGGCTCGTCTTCATCATTTCATCACGGCCGCGGCGGTGGTTTCCGTGGACGAGGCCGTGGACGCGGTCGTGGTGGCTTCCATGGTAGCCGCCGTTACGATTACATGAACGCCAGCCGGTTACGACCTTATTACATCAACGTCGACGCCGAGACGCTCAAGTTGTACATTTTGCAGCAAATGTAATTAATTCTTATGTTTGAATGAGAAAAAAAATTGAACGAGAAGCATAGTGTGTGATACTAACAGTTGATGGATGTGGAAATTAGTGAGTACTACTTTAGCGTCGACAATCTTTGCAAGGACGTTTTCTTGCGCAGCCAGGTACATACATAAGCTGGATCTTTCGGGGGATGGTGCTGTTGATTGGGGGGTGGGGACGATCTGGACCGAGAGAAAAAAGATAATCGGGATATATTATAGGAAAGGGACTAATATATCATGTGGGCCATATTATTAGATGGATGCGGAAGGTTATGTGGACATCCAGTTACTCGCCAACTTTAACCGTGTCAAGGCACTTGCTGCCGACATCAGCCTGATCAATGAGGCTTTGGTCCACAGCCAGTTGCTCGAGGTCAAGAACGACAAAGTCCGCAGACGCGAGGGATGGCAAACATGGATTCTCCCTGCTACTGCGAACAATGCTGCTGCTACCAAGACGGCCGCCGATGCCGTCAAGCAAAACATCCCCGCCAACGCACCACAACACCCCACTCTTGCGTCGTTGGCACGTCCCGCTGCACCTCCAACCGTCAAGTCGCCTGCCGTAGCACTCAATGGTGAACGTCGCAAGTCAGTGCAGCAGCAGCAGCAACCAAAGGAAGACGATGAGGATCTTTTTGAATTCGATGACGACGATTGGGTTGATGGCAGCCGACCAAACACTGTCCAAAAGTACTATCTCTCTGACGATGATTCTGAATTTGAAGACGACGATGACTTGGTGGACGATGACACTATTGCCCGCATCATGATTGTCACCCAGCGCAAGCGTAACGACAAGTCGCACACCTCGTTCGATCGTGCTAAAATGAATGACGATATCTTGGACATGATCAACGAGGGTTTGTATCAATACGAGAGCGGTTTGGGTTCGACTGACAATGCCAACAGCAACCGTAAGGTTGGCACTTTGGATCCCGAGCACTTTGCCCAACTGAGTGCCAGTGCCAAACAGCGCGAAATCAACCTTGGCGACTTGGTCACAAAGTCGGCCAAGCCTATCAAGACCAACAAGAAGGCTCCTCGATTCTACCCCGTCCGACCCGAGTCGCTTCCAAGCAGCGCATTCTATGGCTCCACGCCAACAGCAACAACGACAGCAAATGCTGGTAGCGGAAAGAAGCATGATCAGGATCATGGTCACGTTGGTTGGGTCCTTAGCGAAGAGGCATACCACTACAACCCCAACGACTTGCTGTCCACCAGCTATGGAAAGTCGCCTGCCATGAACGAACTGTCCACTTCGATCGATATGGCTCACTCATTCCCTCACTTTGAGCATCCCAGTCACGAGTTGTTGCGCGAGAATGGCTTCGTCCAGCACAAATACTACAAATACCACGCCAAGGCACTTAGAGAGCGTAAGCGATTGGGTGTTGGCCTTTCGCAAGAAATGAACACACTCTTCCGCTTCTGGTCTCACTTTTTGCGCGACCACTTCAACAAACGCATGTACAACGAGTTCAAGAAGTTTGCTGTCGAGGATGCTAATCAAAACTACCGGTAAGTTTTCCCTCTTTGGTGCTGTATATGATTCTAAAGGGGAGGCGGGGATAGAAGAGACAGGCTCAGGAATATGTGATGGATAACTGACTTTTGCAAAAATAATAATAACAGATATGGTTTGGAATGCTTGTTCCGCTTCTACTCTTACGGTTTGGAGAAGCGTTACCGCAAGGAGATCTTTGCTGACTTCCAGGAATTGACGCTTTCTGACTATGACAACGGTCACCTGTACGGTTTGGAGAAGTTCTGGGCTTACACCTACTACCGCAAGGACAAGTCCAAGAGAGAAATCAAGGTCAACGAACGTCTGAACGGTCTTCTTTCCAAGTACAAGTCGGTCAAGGACTTTAGAGGTGCCGAGGTACCACAAAAGGACGGTGATGAATCGTACAAAGTTCCTCACCATGGCGTAAGTGCTTCTTTGTCTCTGAGGAATTCATAAAGGTGATCTAGCAGTAATATGAGGTATTAACGTGGTTTTTTTTTTCTCTAGAAGCAACAGCGTGGTAGCGTGAGCGGCCCATCTGGCGCAGCTTCGCATGCAGCTTAAAAAAAGACCAAACCACATATCAAAACCACATTTACTAACTGTCCTTTTCTTTCAAACCGAAACCTCCCTTATCGAAACCCTCATCTCGTAACATAAAAAAAACACCACAAAAAAAATTCACTTGTAGTATTTCTTTTCTTTTTTTTCTTCCTTTTTTCTTTCTAAAAAAAGTCTACATACGTTTCTTTTGTCTTTCAACTTCCATAGATTCTTCTTCTTTCCCCTCTTCTTTTTTTTTTTCGTCTCTAAAAAAAACCCCCAAAAGAGAATGCTTTTTTTTGTACTATTATATGTAATCCATAACACATATCTCAACATTCTTTTGCTGCATCCTGGCGGTTGTTTAGCAACAGCAGAAATCTATGGTGATGTTTTGGGGAACTATTGGCAACAGGCTAATTGTTGCCACGGTTGAATACAAAAGGATTGAAGGGCTGATAGACTATCGAACTGAAATTATAATGTTGTGCTTATCGAGCAGCATAGAGGGATTGATTTATCACAGTATGGTCCCAGGATAATAGTAGCGAGCATGTTCTATGCGTATATTTTATTTTCGCGAGAAAAGGAGTGACGTCATTGGAGAGTGAGAGTTCGCGAGGCGATTTCCCACTTGGGCCGACCCACTTGGTCTGAGGAATAAGAACAAAGTAGCATAATATAATATAACGGGCCTACTAGGTAAAGCTTATAACAACGAGTTACTCCAAGGAGTCTATCCTGTATGTAAAAATAAAAAAAAGCCACAGTCTACTGATCGCTTGAGATGTACATGGTAACCCATAGTTCTTTTTTTTTGTCTTGGTAGCAGCAGCATCGAACTGACAACGATCATCTGGAAAATATAAAGAGAGACCCCGTTTGCCTTATTTTCTCTTCTCTCTTCCTCCCCACGCCTCCACACCTCCACCAGCCCATCACGAAAAAAAATATATATATTTACCAAGAGATCTCACACTCGTTCAACAAACGACATTAGGTAAATTTCAAAGTTTACGATTGGCCACTTTCTACAACCTGATGAGTAGCATGACGTTAGCTTATATACTGTATATATACAGAACTCCCCCTCTCCATCTTGGTTTATCTCTCCGTGTTCTCTAGTCCTCGTGTGTCTGTGTGGTGTGTGCGCCCGACCCGCTTCATTTTTTTTAGCTGTCTTTCCATACTCGCTACTCGCCGTAAACGTCTGTTCTATCTGATATAATTATCAACACGTCGAGCCGAAAACGCTCATATCGAATTCCTTGAGGCGCCTTCTCCACGACGACGACAACGACAGTAACAACAACTACGAATATTTTCCCGTCTTTGCCCTACTTATATATTGCTCACAGCAACGACCTTTCCCCCCCTCCCACGCCAAAAGGTTCATCACAAAACGAACGGAACGATCAGAGGCGAGGGCTGGGTGCTATAACTATCGAAAACATCATTACGCAAACAGCAAGAGGTTGCGAACGTAGTGGCTATTACAACAACGTTATAGGATTATGGCTACAGATGTGCCATCGGATACTATAATCCCTGGACAGGAATGTCCAGTTGCCAACAACGGATCGAGTGAGTCAGGACCGTCATTCATATCATCAACACCACCATTAGTGAGTTTTTTCTTTGCATGAATTATGTCCTTTTTCTTTGCTTTTTTGATTCCGCTTAGAGTTAACCTTTTTCTTTTTGGGTTTCCTCCAACCTAGAATAATATTGATGCATTGCGCTCTCAAGCCTTGCAAGAACGAAGGAATAAACTAAGGTAAAAGAAAGAAATGGGTTATGGAATCGTGCGCTTATTACGCACAGCGCTAACTTAGTTATTCATGTGGGACAATCATGTAGCACGATAAGCAAACACAACGAAGCTTTGCTCAAAGAATTGTTTTTATTGATGGGCCGAGGACAGCAAAGAGTAGAGGAGAATAGCCAAGACGCTGGAAGAGAGACTCAGTTCATGGAGTTCATGGAGGATAAAAGGGACCCCTCGCAATGGAACTCGTTCTTGGAAGAAAATAAGCTCAGGTATATGAATGGGGCTGGTACTTTACCTGCTTGACGCTGCCTCCGTGTGTTTTACGCTGGCAAAAGGTATCGCTCTAGATCAATAACAACAACATCAACAACTCGTTTAAAATAGAACACCGGACTCTTTTACAATCATCAAAGAGGAAACGATGGAAGAAGACACAGGCCCCCTAGTCCCACCGCAGCAGGAGCCGCCACACCAGCAGCTTGAGCGTGCGCCATCACCGCAACAACAGGAGCAGCCACAGCTTCCTCAAGAACGACAGCTTCCGCAAACCGAGCCACAGCTGCAACAATCGCAGGAACAGGAACAGGAACACGAAGCCACACTTCAGTCTACTACCAGTCCGAAGGCACATTCAGAGGAACCCAGCAAGGTATCGTAGATGTGCTTGTCCCGACTTTTTGTAAACAGAACTCCCCACCCAGTTTTTGCTAACGTTATTAATATTTTATAGAAAACTGCTGCTGAAAATGCAGAACCAGTGATAAAAACAGAAGAGTCTGCAATCACAGCAACAACGCCTCAACAGCAGCCACAGCCACGCCGTTCAATAAAGATGGCGCCGCGACGCACAGAGATACCAACGCAACGGAGACCCGATGCCAATTATTACCCGCCACAAACATACAATGGATTGATTTTCCCAGATTATCGTAGCGACAAGACCGAGGGACTTGATTTGTATGCGTGGCAGTTGCGTGTCAATGCGCAACCGCTGTCTAAATCCTTACAAACTGCAAGAAAAGTGGTCATGACAAGTGATTGGGCGGTAAGAATCTAATCTTTTTTCGAAAAAGAAAGGCAAACTCACCCCTTCAAAAAACCCATAATAGCTTGCGCGAGACGAACTGAAATCAGTAAAGACGATCCAATCGATTGAAAACCTAAAGAAACAGAGTCTTTGGAGTTTACGACAGCTGAAACGACAAAAAGCTGTGCCGAGAACAAAGACGCATTGGGATTTCATGTTGGATGAAATGGTACTTTATTCGCTTGGAATAGATCAGACTGCAGTGTGCGTTGTTGACCTGGTTACTGACGTGAGTGCGATTTCTGTAGAAATGGATGCGTACAGATTTTAGGGAAGAACGCAAATGGAAAATTGCAACGGCCTATTCTTTAGCTCATGCAGTGATGGATTGGCATGCGACAGCCGATAAATCGTCTGTTTGCATAAAGGTAATAAAGAAGCTGGAAACCAGAAGGTTGGAAAGATTTTTTACTAATGAGCAACTAACTGCTAGATCCGCCCGCGTCGAGTCACTGCTGCTGAAAAGGAGGAAAAAATAGAGGATGTGATCACTGAGGATCAGCGGGAAACTGAGCCATTTGCGACAAGCATGGACGCCATAGATGAGCCAAAGATGAATGGAAACAGTGAAACGGTACTTGTCAACGGCGGCAATACAGATTCTGCGATTTCGACAACCGCGAACACTATAGCTCCTGCACTAGATAACACATCCTCCTCCTCTTTACAGCCGCCAGAAGCAGAATCATCATCATCGTCATCGTCGGTAGCAGCAGCAGCAGCACCAAAGGTAGTTACAGAACCTCAAGCTCCACCAGTAGCACTATCACAGCAAGTGATGCAAGAATACCGAACGATTGTCCGTAATTTCGATCCAAACAAGACTGTGATTACGCTTCCAGTAGACGATTTCGGAGACTTTGACATTCATGCCGTGTTTCCCGATTTACTGTGTTACGAGCCACCCAACCCCGACTACAATGACCCATACTTTGACGAGGCCGAGTATGGACGTATTGTCGCACTTACCAAACTGGTAACAAAGAAGGTGATCCTCAAGCGGAAACAGCGACTGAGTCGTAAGCGCAATGCGGATGGCGACCAACTTGCAGTGCATGATGGCCATGAGGAGGACGAGATTGAGGTTAAGGTGTTGCCTCGAAACGAGCGCTATGACAGCACGCCATTAATGTCACGTAAGTTGATTCTATATACTCTTGTCTTGGTGCTCTCTCTGTGTATACATGCTTCATTGCTTACATATACATATGCTGCTGATGCTGGTGGGGGGCGGGGGTTGTGTGTGCGTTACATGATTCGTTTTGTCTTTGGTGACATTTTTTCTAATTTTGACCTTTTGCTTTGCAGAACTGTTTGCGCCAAAGAAGCATAGAGACATCCCGGCTGCACAACCCCCAACACCAAAAGCACCCACTACGCCCCCACCTACCAACAACAGCACCTGGACTGAGGACGATGATCTCTGCCTGATCCAGATGATCCTGCAGTACTCGTTCAACTGGAACCTCATCACCGATGCGTTCAATGCCATCCGTCTTCCCAAGACCGGTGAAGTGCGGACGCCATGGCAGTGCCATGAGCGTTGGAAGCAGAATAACTTGACGTCCTTGTCAGGTCAAGTGAGCCCAGGTAAAAAAAAAAAAAAAGAGTGGACCCGCTTAGCGAATATATACATATGCATGCTAATGTATACCTCGCATTTTAGCCTATGCTTCAAAACTCAAGAAAGAAGCGACCAAGCGACCATCGCTGATCAAGTTCGACTCGGTGACAAAGAGGCAGAGACAGTACAATATTCTTGAATCGATCAAGAAGACGCAAAAGAAACGCGAAGAATTACAGAAGCCTCCATGTAAGCCCATTTGCTCATGCACCACTGGATTTCCTATTTTTATGGTCACTGCATTGAAGAAAAATTAACTCCGTATCTTGCATAATAGCAACCTCGTCAGGGCCTCGCCCCACGATCGAGACACATGGAATGGGCTTCAATGGCCAGCGCTTACCGACGGCGATGGAGTTGAGTCTACACAAGACGCAACGCGACCGACAGATACAACAAACGTTGATGGAACAGCGACAACTGTCTGCAGGATATAGTCTAAACGGCCAACCAGCAAATGTAAGTTTAGAACCTGAAGATTGTTTCCTGCCTTTATCATTACAGCAAACCAAAAAAAAAAAAAGGTTATACTCGGTTTAACATGTGTGTGTGTGTGTGTGTCGGTAGATCAACCAAGTACGGCCAGTTCACCAACCTGGCCATTCACCAATGGGAGGACAGCCTCGACCACCGATGACAGCTGTTCCAAGCACATCGATTCCATCGAACGGTGCAGTAGCAGGGGGAGTCGTAGGTATGGGTGGGATGAGTAGGCCACCCATACCTGCCTCGGCAGCAGCAGCAGCAGCAGCAAACGTTGCGCGACCTCCAACGATACCAACCACTCAGAGTGCGGCGCCGGGAACCCCACAGAGCAGATACCCAGCTGCGCAATTGCATCTTTTGCGACAGCGTCAAATAGCTCTGGCTCAAGCAGCAGCAGCAGCGGCAGCCCAACAAGCAGGTCGACCCCCTGTGTCGGCGCCTATTCAACGGTTCGGTACTATAATGCCTGGTTCGCAGCCTCAGCCCGTGTCGCATTCACCTGTGGCAAGCTCGACGACGGATGGAATCCCAGTACAGCAGCAACAGCAGCAACAGGTGCATCCCATGTCTGCTTCACCTGGTATGCCACAACAACCACATCCTTTACCACCCCAGTCACAACCACAGCAACATCCACCCCAATCTCAGCCTCAACAACAACAACAACCGCAACCACCACCAGGCAGCGTGCCTACGCAGCAGCTACCGCAGCAGCAACAACAGCCGGGTACTATGCACGCATCGTCACCTGCGAATACACTAGCTGTCGCCGCACAATTAGTTCAGATGGGGTATCCTATCCATCAGCTAGCCCCGAACCAACAGCTCCAGTTACAACGCTATCTTGCGCAGCAGATGCAGATGCGCAATGCTGCTGCTGCTGCTGCTGCTACCCAGGCTCAAGCGCAAGCACAAGCACATGCTCAAGCACAGCAACATCAACACCAACACCACCAACAGGCACAACAAGCAGCCGCAGCAGCAGCAGCAGCAGCTGCCGCGGCGGCTGGTGCTTCGAACGGTATGAATGGGACTTCAGCTTCTCCTGCCATCTCCCAGTTCCCACAAATGACCGCAAGCCCAGCAATGGGCCAGTCACCACAGCAACTTGCAGCAGCAGCAGCAGCAGCTGCCGCCGCAGCCGCCGCGGCTTCGAATGGAGGTAACCAAAGCGGACTTCCTGCTGCTCTGTTAGCGGCACAACAACAGCAACATCACCACCAAGCTCTCCAGCAAAGATTCCAAGCTGCCCAATTGCAACAAGCCTTACAAATGCAACAGCAGCAGTTGCAGCAACAGCAACAACAACAACAACAACAACAACAGCATCAGGGTTCTCCTGTCACACAACTCACTCCTCAGCAGCAACAATACCTTCAACTAATCCAGCAGCAACAGCAACAACAGCAGCAGCAGCAAAGTAGTCCTCGACAACCACAATTGCAACAACCACCAGCACCACCACAAGGGTCACCGATGATCCAGCGAAGTCCACATGGACCACCGCATGTATGAACACCCTTCCCGTCTTAATTTTTTTGTTTTGATCCACCTTTTTCACCAACCCGCCCCAGACCCCCGTGCCCCCGGTTCTTGTCTTTGTCTCTAAACCTTCTTTGTTTCATAATTATTATTCTCTCTCTCTTTTTTCTTTTTCGAGCGCTTCTTTTCCTTGTAACTAGTACTATATTACTATCTCCTAACCGAATTGCTTCTTCTTACAAACTATATCAAATGCAACATTCATGTTAAACTGTACTATCCAATCAAACACATGATCGTTCTGTGGAAAAAAGACACAATGAACCAACCGAAAGTTTAAAACCCTTTTTCCACGCTAAAGCACATGTAGAGGATGACACGTCCCACCTTTGCGCCACATCAAAACAAGGGATGAGAATCAAAACAAAACAAAAAAGTGTATTTAACAAGAGGAAATCAAATGGCTAAACAACGAATTCAATAAGAGAGAGAAAGCTGTATCTGTAACAATAATAGGAGAACTTTAATGGAAGGGGGGCGGTTGTGTTTGTTGTTGTTGTTGTTGTTGTGCGGGATGGAAATTTTTACACGGCGGCAGCATCGTTTGGTTGTTCCTTTGCTTCCAACATTGCGAGGGCTATAGCGTATACGTCGATCATATACGTAGTGTGATGTAGTAATAGTAATGTCGTGTGCGAAAAGAAAGAAAGAAAAAAAAGAATTTAAATTGACACTTGGTGAACTTTAATAAACGGGGAACACAATACGCCTTCTTTGTTGTAGTAATAATAATAATAAGAAAAGGAGGACCCTTTCACATACCTTGTCGAAGGCCTTGTTCGCCCTGTGCCAAGGTGCCGAGCGGGAGCTTGCTGCCATTCATGCGCTTGATTTCCTTGACCACCTCGGGGTTTTCGCGCAAGACCGAAAGCTGTCGTGATAATTTGCCAATGGCAATGACCTTCTTTTTGATGACCAGACGTCGCTGGCGGTTGGCAAGGATGTTTGCGGAGGGTGTGGCGTGCTCGTTGGCGAGTTCGTCTTGGTGAACGTTGATGACAGCGAGAGACATGATGATGATGATGATGTAGTAGTAGTAGTAGTAGCTAGTAGTAGTTATTAAGGTAAGAATTAAAGCGTGTGCTGAAGCGTAGAGTGTATGTGTGTGTGTGTAGAAAGAGAGAGAGAGAGAGAGAGAAAAGTATACGATAGGACAACTGAAGAAAAGAAAAAGGATTGCAGCAAAGCCGTGCCCCTTTATATATTATCCCAACCCGTCCAACCCATCCCATCCGCAATGGCTATGTAAATCTTTCCATGTCGAATGATGGGGGAAGTTGGGGGTGTGACGGGCAAGATGGCTACGTGGAAAAGGAAAAAAGAAGAAACGATCCAGTGCTACGCTGTTCTAGAGAGAGAGAGAGAGAAATCAATGCTAACTTGGGCTTGCTTGATATGGGGGGGGAGGGAGAGTTAGAGCCAGAGAGAGAGAGAGAGAGAGAGATAAATGGCGCGCGCGCGATCATCCACGGAGAAATTATAGAAGATGCAGAATGCGCATAAGAGAAGAAAATCGTCAGGGACTATCGAAACTTCTAAGCATTCTTTTTTCTTTGCAAGTACGTACGTTTGCGCTAGAATTCGTCTTGGAGAGAGAGAGAGAGAGAGTCTCGCTGTTGTATAATCGAACTGTAGGATTCTTCGCTTCCGCACGTGTTAGCCCCGATGACACCTTCTCACTGCTTACTACCTACTACTTGTCGCTCTAACGCTACCTTGCAACAATAGCATCGTACATAAAGCGAGAAAGAAGGAGAGGGAGGCGTTGTTGTTGTTGCTGTTGGGATAATGCGGCTGCTGTGGACAAGAAGAGAGAAGCTTATTTGTCTTTCTCTTGTCTCTCTCTCTCTCTCTATCGCACTCCTTTTCCTTTGATGCAACTTGGCTTGTTATTTCTTATGAACAACGCCTCGGAATTTCCTACGTCTCCTGCGCCTGGTCCTCCTTTTACCCCCCGCGCCCCACCTCCACCTCCCGCTCCCTTCCATCCCCTTCTTCTTCTTCAAGAAGAGAGAGAGATTTCGTCGTGAAACGCCAAATACAACAAGATGGCGAAAAAAAAAAAGAACTTGGACGACGGTATCGTGAAACACACAATCGATGGTTCCATAACAAACAATCAACAGAACATTTCCGTCCGAAAATTCCTTAAAAAGTAGAATAAGGAGGTAGGTGTTACACAAAGACAGTCCTCCCCACCCACTCCGTAGATCCCGCTTTTTAATAATAATAATAATAATAATAATAATAATAACAAATCTCATGGGCAGGTGGTGTTGCTAATATAGCATCGTCTGTGTGTGTGTGTGTGCACCCTAGCAATAACTCGCCACAGCACACACTCACGAAAGAAAAGACTCATGCTGCTACTGTTGCTGCTAATAACGCTAACGCTAACACTTAGCACCACCACGACAATCACGATCGGGCTTCCCGAGAACTATTCATTGTGCCGTTAGGTGTGCTGGCACATCATTTTCTTTATTTTGGCTTTTGAAACAACAAAAGATCCCATTTATCAAGTCGGTTTCAATGGAGTCGCTGCAGAGCGATAACTCATATATATGCGACAAACATTTGCAAAGAAGAGAGATATGCACGATCAACGTAGAAAACAGCAGCGCTAGCGGATTGTTTGGTAAAGTGCGGGGGGGGGGAGGAGGAGGAGAGGAGGGCTGACACTTTTTTTTTTCTACATATGTATACTACACGTAATATGAGCTTAGCGTTTCTTTTTTTCCATGCAGCATCGGCTTCTGTTACGAATAATTTTCATGAGGCAATCCAGGACTTTATTAGGTACATGCAGCAGCAGCAGCAGCAGCAGCAGCAGCAGCTTTCTTCTTCCTCTTCTTCTCGTGGTCAAAAGGTTTCCACAAAGAAGATCAACGAGCTGTCGGTGCATCACACAGCAGTACAAAAACTCTATTATCCACACACCAAAAATAGGTTTCTTTCTTTCTTTCTTTCTTTTTAGCTGTTCGATTGTAAGGAGTTTGTATCGTATCCGCACCTTTTGTCCCAAAGAAACTCGCTGCAATGCATGAAACTAAGAAAGCCAAGAATAGAAGATACATATTCGACCCATGTACATATCCTCCGCATTCTTATGATAGTACATGGTATAAACTCATTGTATTTTTAGATGTACCATACATGCCCAGTGTTCTGTCACTTGCAAGAAGACGTGCCTTGCATCATTATCAACAACAACAAGCTGCTCAATTAATTATTATAATATACGCTCTCTTCAAGCGAAATATAGCAATGATGGCGGGAAAGATAAACCACAAAGATCACCCTATGATCATGCTAATATATACAAACTGTGGTGGGATATCCGTGGGAGGAGGAGGGGGTGGTGGCTAAGGCCCACACCATCCATCCATCCACCCATTGAGAGTTGGACGGGGACTCAAGGCCCGATGCGGTAAATAGGGTCGGACGTTGACACTCCCATTCTTTTAACCTGTGATTCACACGTTAGGTCGGATGGCGTAAACAGTGGTCAGGGTCAAGAAAGATCATATGTCCATACATCTGAATTGTATTTTAGTAAAGTTATATGTTAACCAGAGAGCTCTCCCCCCCCCGCAGAAGTAACATTTTCATATCGCCCACCTCCCCAAATAAGTCAAAGAAAAGAGACTTGTTTTCCTTTTATTGTCTTTTTTTTGTCGGACTTGTCGATTCCAACCAATTTATCATTAAAATTTGAAAACACAGTTTTCTTTTGTATTACTATTTGGAATGATTATGGACCAGACGGACAAACGACACTCTGACCGAGTGAACGGTATGAGCTCTACCATGTTGATAGATGAAAGCAACTGAGCCCCCCCCCCTCCCAGAGCGAGCGGAGGATCTGTTCTTGTTGTATGTAGTACATTTTAGTTGCATGGTAAAGTTTAGTTACCGGGCTCAGCTTCGCTATTCCAACAGTGCATACAATCCCAATGCAATGCATAGTTACTACGGACTAAGACAGTAGGTCTTATTGACAGCACGTTTTCCTTGCTGGCGCTCTATGTACGGAGTCTTTTGACTTTTTGTTGAGTTGCCCTGCTAAATATCCGCCACAGAAACTTACGTACAGTACAGTCATATCCGACTCAGCACTTTTCAATTCCACAACACCTCCCTCCGCCGTGGATGAACTATTATAATCTGCATGTATCATTCCATGCCCTTCTCAACAACACTCAAGCGCTGTTATTTGCCACTACCTCTACTTTTTCCTCTTGTACGACTTTAATTTTTTTCCGCTTGTGTCACCTACCCCAAATTTTCATATACGATCTGTCAAAATCATTCAGGAACCGCAAGGGAGCATCATTGCGCGCGTTTCCCATACAATAATAAACCACGACATTTTGGGATGCCGCCTGTAATTGCGCGATGTAATCTCACTGTCAAAATTCATTCTTCTGTCCGTTGTGCCCCGGCATACCAATACACTGAAGAGATATTATATTCCTGGTATAGAAACCGTGAACGGGCCCTTTTCAAGAAATAATGTCTTGGAGCCATCCATTAGGTGTGTACATCACCCAAGTTCTTTGCAAAGAGCGCTGGTTATAGAAAAGCAAGGGCAAAAAATATTCTTTTAGACGACAACGCAGGATTCGACCCTAGTACCACACCGCATGCTTTTGTGGATGGTTCTCTCTTTACTTGTACAATTGATGCGTTTCTTGTTTTTTTTTTGGTCACCTATTATACCAAAACCAAAGATTGAAATCAATACAACTCATGGCGGTCAATAATTACGAGGTTGAATTTGTTGTGATCGACCACAGACTAATTTTCGGATCGTAAAGTAACAGTGGCCGCTCGCTGTAGTGATATAAAAGCAATATGAGACTTTAATTCTATCCCTATATCGAATTATTACTATATCGAATTGTAATTGGGAGAACCTCTGGAGTTGTGTGTATTGATGATAAATGAACTCCCAAAAAGTATACTACTATCTTCCACTTTATCTTTTCGACATGTCATCCCGCCTTATTACAGCTGAAGGTAGGATTACACTACAGTATTGGCTCTAAGCGCTTCATGGATGGAATGCCACTTTTAAAAATAATACTCAAAAGCGACAATCTACATCCATGAAGCAGCAAAAACTACCAATTGTGTAAGCACTCTGGTAATCAATTCAGGTACGTTTATAGGGGGGGCTGATAATGTTATTGTGTATATAAAATTTAAAGGCTTGTTTCCGATGATACGGATTATAGGTGGGTGCCAATGAACAATAGGAGAGACCTAGAGAAGTCCTCTATGAGAACAAGGAAGCACATCAAGCTACCACACAATAAAAGGGAGAGCAGAAGCAGCTATCATACTATATGAGCGAAATCTTAAACACTAAAGACGATCTAAACTCAAAAAAGAAGCGTATAAGCTAGATGCTGAAAATGTTAAACAGTGCAAACAACTAGTCTATTTTTTTCCCTTTTTTTCAATATATATGATATTACCTGTTGGTACGCTCGATTTAATATTATATCTATTGGCATATATCGCATAGCGCAATGGCGTAGTATAACATAGTGATGATTTCCAGCTTGATTTGATTTGGATCCCAAAAACCCATCACTATATATATCGAGATATTACTATATCAAATAGCACTCTAGCGAGCGGCCACTGTACGAATAACTCACTATTAGCAGTTTTTCTTGGGTGATGGCAGTTGTTTCTAACAACCACACTACAGTAGTCATTCTTCAGATAGTGAGCAGTAGAGGCTCAAAGAACAAATAAACCTTTTCTTTTCTTCGGTGGATGCGTGTGGCCTCAATTTCAGTCACGGTCTCCTTTCCGTTTCGAGCTTGAATATGTTCGCCAAATCGTTTTAGATGTAAGGGAAAAGCATTATGAATTGTCCCAAAATAAATGTAGACCCAACAAAAATAGTGTCAGTTTTTCGCACTGCGTGTGTGCATTAGATGAGTAAATAACGAAAAAAAAAACAATGTTAGTGACGAGAGAAGCTAACTTTCCGCGCGCGAGCAGCGTTCCTCTTTTTCTCTGCATAGGGTGGCGCGCTCTGCCTTCGAGCAAGATAAGTTTAAAAACAAATGCTTTTTTTAAAATAAACATTGTTATGCCTACTCCTACATAATTTACGGCCTGCGGCTTATGTTTAATTCTTTTTCCGGCTTCTTTGCTTCATGTCAATACTTACTTAGCTTACTTGCTTTGTAGTTATTTTAAAATAGCATGTGATATATTATGTGAAGAGCGGCCGATACTGTAGTATGTACTGCCGGATACACACAAACGAAGAAAGAAGCTCATGGTAGTATAGTAGTACATGTTTATGTCAGAAAAGGTTTAAGGAAGTAACCCAGCATTTACATAATCATCGAGTGATTTATTTCTACAGGATTGATACTGTACTCTTCACTTAGTATGGAGCTTTTTTTTTTGTTAAAAAAAGCGATAGGTGGTATGGTCGCCTATTAATAAAGTGCATATGCACATTTACAGTGTGTAGTACATTTCACTTCTCGAAGATGAAGGCATTTATCCGCTTCATTAGCTATTGCTTCTTATGGAGACAGAGAATTTCATCTTGCTTTGATAATATAGGAGCGGGCATGTCAAGACAGTACATATTTACAGTATTTTCATTCTATCGCGATCATATACTGTATGTAATGCTCCACTGCTATACGATACTCTCTATCTTGTTTTAGCACTGAGCAAGTAATTAATCGATGCACTCAAGTCGTCTAATTATATATTAATCTTTAGCGCTCATCTGCAAGCTGTTAACAATACAACCTATGTCCAATGCAGCTTCTCTAATAAAAACAACCGTTATGATGCATACAGGTTCAGTTTTTAAAGATAGCTAGCTGTGCATGACATAATATCACAACACCATTGCGGCGGTTGAAATTCAACGGACAAATAACTGTTACGGTGCCCGGCAGATCCTGTTATATACACGACATTCAGCGTCTCTCTCTTTTTTTCTTCCTGTTGTGTACACTTGATTACAAAAAAATGGCGCAATCTCTCTCTTTTGCCGAGGTGAGTAGCAAGTTATAACCTTTTTTTCTCTCTTTCAAAGCAAACATAGTTCTACCCATGCTTTATCTGAAAAAGACTTTAAAATCATATAGCTAAGCTTCGCAATCGATCCAAGCTCTGCCAAGAACATCAAAGAAGTAAGCGAGCAACGTGATGATCTCCTGTGGGTACTACCCCATTCTTCGACAAAAGTGAAGAATAACTCATATCTCTTTTTCAATGTTAAAAGTCAAAACCACTATGTGAGAACATTTTTGATGTGCCGCGATCTGAACTTTTCGAAACATACGAACGATTACGGCAGGCATTCTGGACGGATACACCGATTGTTGCTGTAGGCACAACAGCAACAACAACAACAAAATATACTACACCTACAACAAGCAGCTATAATATTAATAATGATATTGAAATGATACCCACATCAGCTTCACCCACGAAACGTCAATTAAGTGAACCAGAAACCCCACAACAGTCTTCATTTGGCAAGCGTCGACGCGTCGACAGCAGCTCAGCAACAGAATTATCGCTCAAACCCACGATACAGCCACAAAACCAACAACAACAACAACTGTGCGCGTCTGCCGTAATACCTTCTTTGATGACACTATGGGGATTAAAGCGTATCATGATACAACAGCTACGATGTAGTCTGCCAAGTAAGTCATCGTCTATCAGATAAACAAACAACACACGCCGGATCCATGTAGATGTGAAGCTCAAAGAACATATAATTGAACGAAATGTATCGGTTACTTATGTGTGTTGCATGTTTATGTGTAATGATATGGTAGGCTACGACGAAACCAAGATGACGATGGTTATCGAACAATGCGACCAACAATGTAACCAGGAACAAAAACAACATCTGAAACAGTATATGGAACCCATTCTGATCGCCACGCGACGGCATTGTCCAGCATTGGAAGAAGCATTGAAAAGATGGCAGCGATAGTAATAGTTATAGTAACAACTATTTTTATTATTATTGTCAAGTGTGCTGTTCTTATTGTTGTTTCTGGCTGTGTTTCGAAAAGAAGCTATGAATGGATTGGCGTTTGCTGTTATTGTTGCTGTTGGGTGATGTACTGGCAATATTGGTAAACGATGCATGGTGCCGAAGTACGTTATTGCTGCTGTAATTCTTTTCTGATCGCGGAGGCGATGACAACGACGTAGAAGACGGCCGGCGACCTCCTGTATCGCAACTGTTATTAGCACCTGGCTCGTGTTGGAACTTGTCCAGATCATCCTGCAAGTGTTTGCGTAATTCGTCTCGGTCTAGTAAGCCTGGTACTGTTGATGGTGGTCGAGGAAAGTCGGGTGCTGCCGGTGTTGAAGCAGACGTAACGGTATCACCAATGCTACGGTAATCCGAGAATAAACCCAACGGCCGAGAATCCATGGGCAAGCTTGAGACGGACGACAACAAGGAATCTGCTGTTGGATCGACAATGTTGGTTGAAGCTGCAGCACTGCTGGACACTGGAATAGATGAAGATTGGAGTGCATAATCGCTGATGATACGCTGATGATCATCCGTCAGGATATTCGTGGATGGTGGTGAATGGGGTGATAGTAACTGTGATGGGCGGTGCTGTTGTTCCTCAATGCCGCCTTTCCATTCCCGTTGCTTCCGTCGTGCTTCTTCGAATAATGCGAACCAATTGGTCGGCACCTCGACTTGCAAATACCGTGTCCATAGGTGTACTGGGGGATTGCCGGCTTCATCAAATGCGTCAAATGCTTCAAAGTCCCCGGGAAGGAATCTAGACATACAGCATTGTTATGATATGATTTAGAAAGTGTGACCTTGTACATTTAGTCTGTAAATAGCATATGTATCCTTAGGTAATCAATTTTACCTTGCTTCCGACCATCGTAATGGCGTTGCTTCAGATCCTATAATACAATACAGAAGTGAACACATTTTTAGTTTCTTGTTGTCGGCTTTTAGTAAATTACATAAGCACTGTATATACGTGTATGCTACTTACTAAGAATCGAGAAGCAACACATTTCGTCATCCCATCCTATAGTTGGAGTGTTATAGGCAAATCAAAAATTTTCTCACATAGCACAAAGGATAATCATAGATTTCAGAGACGCGCTAGTATGTCCAAGTGTATCACTGTCGGGTACAATAAACAAAAACAAACCTTCAAACAATGTCACCGAGACACGATTGATCTTGACAATGTACAATGACCCTTGCAACAAATCGTCGTGATGAACCGAATCTAATGACGCCAAACTTTTTGGCTTTGTGCTGTGTTTCTTGTCGTAGTGTGCTGCCGAGGTTTGCCAACGTGCCAGTCGTTGAAGGGTAGATGATTTTTTATTCATATTATAATTGCTGCCGCTACCACCGTCGACCATGACCGGTGCTGTAATATTGATGGAAAAGAGAAGAATAAAAAGAGAGAAGGAAAAAGAAGTTATGATATACTGTTGCGAAAAGAGAGATCATCGATCTTTCAATATGTTAAATTTGGTGTCACTCATTGTATTACATATGCTCTCTCTACTGCTGCTGCACCCAGCAGAGAGCCAGGCGTGGCGATTTCTACCAGTTTCCTTATCTGGGTCCAAGCATTTTCTCACATGTGAAATGTTGCATTTCAATGTATCAGCAAACAAGATCGACACAGAGCGCTTCTTTGTTGCTTTTCCCTGGTGGAAACACATCCATTTTTGGCTTTTATCGAAAGAAGACTGACATATAATTACTTTATATGTCTGACTATATGTATATACTGTAGTGGGTGTAAACAAAGGTGATATGATAGCGACAGAAACACATCTACAGTATACGCTAAAGTATACGCTTAAGTAGACCGAGAGAAAACATACATTGTCAACAATAGTAACAACAACAATTCACACTTACCGTCAACCCCCCGCTTTTTTCATACCCCACTTTTTTCATACCCTCAGGTTTTTCAGGTTCTTAGGCGGAAAAAGGGGCCTGGTCCAGATTTTGCAGCCTAGGATATTTGGGATACATGTACTGAGTAGGCCTAGGATATCTGGGATATATGTACTGAGTCGGACATTGTTTACTATACGGCTATTCTCGTTACCGCTTCGAAGGCTCTCCCGTATTTTTCATACCCTCAGTTTTTTCAGGTTTTTTCAAAAATGTGGGCACCTCAAAAAAGCGGGGGTTGGCTGTCAATGCTAACATTTTGCTGAATGTATAGGACACGTGTATAAAATTTCAAGATGTCTATTCTGCCTCGGGGAAGTATGCCTGATCGCAAAAAAATAATAAGCAGCCTTACTATACCATATCATTAATCGCTTCTTGATCGCTTCTATCTCTGTTTAAGATAACCAACAATACCTAATTCTTCTGGTGATACTGTTGGCTCAAAATTTTCATTGATGGCGTTTCGTACTTTGATGCCATAATTTTACGAAGGTGTCACCAGCATGGTGGTTATGCCGAACTCTTCACTTGAGCCATATAGACGTGTCTTATGTTGATAGTTCCGGGTGCAACGTACGTAAAATGAAGCTCGAATGATGCTCGCAGGTCCTTTATGCATTGATAAAGCCAAGGTTCATGATGCCCTTTTTGAACTCTGCCTTATCTGTTACAGTACACATTGTAACCTACCTTGTTGTCCCCAATACATTCGGATCAATAAACGGGCTCCTCCCCTTAATATTGGCTTTGTAATTAACTTGCATCACTATCTGTCAGTTTACTCTCTATCATTTTTATCACAGACTTGGTGTAACCATGAGTGCAAATTTATCTCACACCCGCAACAATATGCTTACTGCGAGTGCAAAAACAACTCACACAAGGTGCAAGACCATTTCGCACTACTGCGGTATCCATTGGATCAAGGACCAATTAGATTAGTCATAGATAGTGTATTAGAATTAGTATAAATAGACCAATATTTTGTATTGAATAATAAACAGTTCAGTTCTTTAGCTTCTCTTTCTCTTAACTTTAGCTTTAACCTTTCCTATCAAAAGGATTGTCTTTTGTGGCTCTAGACGTAATAATTCCTGGTTGTTGAACTCCCATACTTCTATTTCATCTCTTTTGCTTAATACTTAGCATTTCATCCAGATTTAACAGCTTTTCTTATACTAACCATCCTATTAAACGGGACTCGTAACTCTTACACAAACTAAGACGTTACAACATAATAAGATAAGAGAAGTGCTACAGGTACGAGTTTTTCTAAGCGGGTTTTTAAGGTGGTTGTGTTGTGAAACCTCATATGGCCAATCCGATTGCCGTCTTACACGTACGAGTTTTTTGCTAAAGGAACTGAACAGCATATGCGTACGAGTTTTTGTCTACCCATCAGTCTTCCCTTTTTTTAGATGGCCTTGTCAAAATAACTAGCTATTGTCATACTTCTTGATGTAAAACTGCTCATTTAATCGGCGCAATGAATTTAATTACGCTGTTCTTTTCGAAATCTTACAGGATTCTGTTCTGCCACTATACAGTGATGGCATATACAAGTTTTGCATTCCTTCTTTTCTTTAAGTTCTTGGCCTTTTCCCAATATTAGATGGAACACTAAGCTCGATATCAGGATCCTAATCAATCAAGCAATTCATTTGTTTGTGTGGAGGTAGTTTTCTACCGAGTCCACATAGGTAACAATCACTTATAAAAGAACTCTGGGCAGCGCTCTTTTACGCGTACGAGTTTTTTAATCTGGTTCCACGTGTAAAACATTCCCTGAGCATAAGCTGTTGCAGTAGGGAATCGGTGTTTATTGTAAAAAGGTAAAAGGCAAAAGAAGACATAAGAGATTTGAGACGCTAATTCATGTGAGAGTAAGTATAAGGTGAATAACGGTAATTGTTTCTGAAAGAGAAAAATAGAAATGAAATGGAGGAGAGATTAACAAATGGGTTGTTACAACAAGATATTATCGGGAAAAAGGTAATGAAAATTGTCAATACTATTTATACGTTTCTAGAAACAATGGAACGAAATATGCACTTTTCCACATGCGAGCTCGTGCATAAGACGTGAGATCTTCAACACCTTCTATCTGCATTAGATCCCCATTCATTTAGATTTTTGCTCCTTCTACAGTACCTTCTTCCAGATCGTCAGCTATAGATAAAATGGCTGTTTCGGGTGCAAGGATCATTTGAATGTAAGTCATGTATGTAAGGCGCAATGTTTCGATGTTAGAGTCTTGGTCTTATTATGAAGTAGGAAGCCAGTACTTACCCTCACTATTATTTCTACTTAATATATCAGATCATAGTCTTTCTACATTTGAAAAGCATATGGTACTCGAAAGTACAGTGAGCAAGTCTCCTATGAACCTCCAACTTCCTATAGAGCTGTTTGACGGTCTTCAGATTAACAAATAACACACTGTAACCAGGCTTAAGAAAAGTCGTACCCGTAAGCAGATAGCTGTCAAAATTTGTCCCAGCTAGTTATGATCCACGTGGAACCAGGTTAAAAAAACTCGTACGCGTTAGCAGATAGCTGTCAAAATTTGCCCCAGCTAGTCATGATTTACGTAGAACCAGGATAGAAAAAACTCGTACGCGTAAGCAGACAATTGTCAAAATCTGTCCCCGCTACTTATGATTTACGTGGAAACAGTTAAAAAAAAAACTCGTATGCGTAAAAGAGCGCTGCTCAGAGTTCTTTTATAAGTGATTGTTACCTATGTGGACTCGGTAGAAAACTACCTCCACACAAACAAATGAATTGCTTGATTGATTAGGATCCTGATATCGAGCTTAGTGTTCCATCTAATATTGGGAAAAGGCCAAGAACTTAAAGAAAAGAAGGAATGCAAAACTTATATATGCCATCACTGTATAGTGGCAGAACAGAATCCTGTAAGATTTCGAAAAGAACAGCGTAATTAAATCCATTGCGCCGATTAAATGAGCAGTTTTACATCAAGAAGTATGACAATAGCTAGTTATTTTGACAAGGCCATCTAAAAAAAGGGAAGACTGATGGGTAGACAAAAACTCGTACGCATATGCTGTTCAGTTCCTTTAGCAAAAAACTCGTACGTGTAAGACGGCAATCGGATTGGCCATATGAGGTTTCACAACGCAACCACCTTAAAAACCCGCTTAGAAAAACTCGTACGCGTAAGAAAAAAAACTCGTACCTGTAGCACTTCTCTAAGATAATATATTATCAGCAGCCGCACAAGCATGAATAATAATTATTGCATCATTTACAGTACATACTTACATCGCTGTTATGGTTGAGGTGGTAATCTGCAAGTAAGATGTTGCCTCAAAACAGCCAATTGTGCGAATGACTTTCTGGTGATTGTCTCCTTCGAAAGTATCTGTGCCAAGGCAGCGTCGATACATGGTCAAACCATCACTTTCCTAGCCAACAATAGCAAACAAAAAAGTCTGCCGGATCAGACACTTAACCTTCATGAACTGCCTTTTCTACTGTCTCCGAGCATCTTTGTCGAATAATTACCCACCTGTGCGCAAGCTATGGGTCCGTATCTACCAGATTGCTCTGACCAACGGTTGAGCAGACTCTGAGGGTAGAAATAAGTCTAATGATTTTTTATGGATACACATTTTAGGTTGAACCTAGAATCGTCATGATAATATTACAGTATAAGAAAATATAACATTTATTTAATAAAGTAAAAATCGGAATGTTTCTTATTAGAGTAAATCTCCAACTTTAACTAATTCTTAAGTCTTTGTTTATATAAAACCAATACCTACGGTTTAACCTCCTGCAGAGGGGTATATACTTTCTACAAAATTAGGCAGGGTGCTTAATTTGTAATGACGCTACTAACTCTATTTACAACTTCTATCAATCATTAGCAAAGAAGCATCAAGTAAGGCAAATGCTGATGCAACCAACAACAAAAGGTGCATTTCAGCAGTGATGCCAGCGTCAAACCATCGAATGGGCAGAAAGATGGACGTCATATACTGCGCAGGCTGCAATGAAATGGGATGCCTTGAGATCAGGCAAAAAGATGACCAGACAAAAGAAATCAAGGATGTATTTGTGAAAATGCCAGTGGTGATGCAAGACATGCTCCTGCAGCTAGCGTGCACAGAAGAGCTGCTCCAAAAGATACACATTGTAGGCTTTGTAATCGTTGGTATATATTATACATGATTACCTACGAATTCAAATAAGAATATTATTTTCATAACTTGAAATTATAGGAAGCAAAATCACAATGCTTGACATGGACTCGCCCGGTGGTTATATCACAAGGATTCGGTGCTTGCAGCCCTGCCATTACCCATCTGGCAACAAGGATTATGTGTAAAAAATCGTAATTTTAATGGAGCTCGTGCTAGCTGCTTTTATGATAATGGATAAAACAGCAAAAGAATTGACGAAGCCTAAAGCTACACGTTTGCAAAGCATGCTGGCCATCGATGCTTGGATGCCATTAAGAAGAATAAACACTATTGGCAAATCATTAAAAGAATTAAATTCAAAGGAATTATCTATGATAAGATAAGTATATTGAAATTATGAAGACAAAATCAAAGATTTTTATTGAATTTCAAGAACCTTATTCTCTAGAGAAAAAGAACCACAAAAAGAGTCGCATTAAAAGTCCTAGACTTATAACTTTACTAGGTAGAGCAAGTTAATACTGTAACTTAATATCCTCATTACTATTCCAGAGCATTGTTTATTCTTTAAGTTTTTATTTTATAAAAGTTTATCCATTAAAGAATTATCATCTTAATAAAATAATATCTAAATGTTTTATCATTTTCATTTATTATCTTTGTTTTCATTTTGGAAAATAAAATTTAAATCTTAAATTCTTTCATCCCAAATTGATAAATAATTTTTTTTCCTAAAATTATTATCTAATAAAAAGATAAAACATTATTTTTTATTAAATATATTAAATAATATATTAAAGATATATAATTAAAAGAAATAAAATCCCCCTTTTCTTCATTAAAATATAGCTCTTTAAATGAAATATATCAATTGAAAGTTTAATATACAAATAAAGATTAACCATCAAACTACATTTGTCCCTACTTCATTGCTCATCACTTCATCCTCTGCTACCTCAAAGAAAGCCAAAAGTAGCCATACATCCTCATCGTAATCCTCGTCTATGCACATTCACCTATATCATAACCTAAACCTTTCTCATCCACGTATATCAATTCTGCCTCACCAACAATCACTCGACCCATGCATATATATACACCCATCATATCAATGTTCATCTACTTATCCCCATAATACTCATGCCAGTGTTTCAACATATTAATGTATACTTATCAAATTTATGTGTTTTATATTCTCTCATTGTAAGAGTATATTTGTAATCAAAACCAAAGCCCTGCTTCTCTTTCTTGAAAAAAATAAAAATAATATCATTTTCATATAACTAGGGATCCACATCGGAATCGAATTGGTTCAGATTGTCAAAGCCCAAGACGATTTCCGACTAAGAATTGTCTTGGAATCGTCTTGGCTTTGGTTGCATAGATTCGAAGAGACAGTCCTTTTCTATATTCTATGATTTCAGTAATTTGTAGAATGTAGAACAATCATTTATATATCACCAAAATATAGCTAAAAACTAGCTCCTTTCTTTATAGGTGATCTCCAAAATTAAGTTGTGTTTTTATCTACATCAAATAATATATGAAAGGAAGGGGACGAGAAACATAGAGAAAACGATGCAAAAAGAAAAAGGATAATAGGGGAAGAGAGGAAAGGAAGAGACGAAATGCTATTCTAAACACCGAAATCAAAAGAGAGCCACAAATGCAGAAGCATTAGCCTTTGATTTGACTCTGGCCTCAATAGATTATGGGTATGGGGGAGCAAGAGGCGGGTCTGAGAGAAGCAGGGATCAGATGGCGTTGAAGTAACCGTGACGCGCATCATTACTTCTTCCTCTACAATGCTACTCACAATGCATTTTTCTCCATGACGTATGGTGCATTTCGTCTGTAATCGCCGATAATTTAGACGAACTTTGAAAAGCTTCAGGGACTCACCATCTCAAGATATTACAAAACTATACTTTAAGAATGCTTTTTTGACCTATTATAAGTAATTATTAAAGTGTAGAAGTTTGAAAAACCTTTTGAAAAGAAAGTTGAAGCCTGTCAAAGTTGGTCGGTCAAGGGCAAATTTCAAGGATTTTAGCAGGTGGAGGGTGAAAATTGAAATGGTAGCACAAGAGCCATCGGAGTTCACGTGCAAAGGAAATAGCGAATCAGATCTACTTTGCCTCTTTTACCTTGATACAGTGTTTCCAGAATTACTTGTCGCACATTTCGCAACCTGTGTCGCACCTCAAAAAAACAGATGTCGGGCTTTCAGAAAAAGGTTGTCGGCATTTTTTTGATCACCCTGTCGCCTTTTTGGTTTTGACTTGTCGCCAAATGAGTTGTTGGGGTATCCTAATATTCAATGTAGTATAAAGACAATATAAAAGACAAAAAATGTTTATTGAAGGAATCAAATCAAGAGACAAAAGTAAACTAAACTGCAGTACACTAAATCAGGTTTCCAATGTGAGTTGGCCAGGGGATAGATGAGTAGCTGATGGGTGGGGATTGGGCTGAGGATTTGTCCTGGAATTGCCTGCGCATATGGCCACAGTACCTTCAGTAAAACAGTAAAACAATGAGAGGCACAAACACAGATAATGAGAGATAAGCACTAGACTAGAGATGGAAAAATGAAGTGTCGATGGAATGGCTTTTATTGATGAGAGTGAGTAACATTATACAAGGGGAGGAGGGGAGGGGGGGGAGGACAATATACAAGGGGAGAGAGAGAGAGAGAACAGATATACAAAGGTAAAAGTTAGTTGGGAAGTTCTTGAGATGGTCGCTTTTTCTTTGTTGTCTGCATCACGTCATTTGATCACCAAGTAGGCCCAGCAGAGTTTCTCCTTTTTCCTTTTGCCCTTTCAATTTGAGCAACTTTGATTCTGTTGGCAACAATGACAGCAAGAGTTTTGACTTGTAAGAGACAATGAAAGAGGGCAGGGAACGCACCAAGATCAGATTGATGGGACATGAGATTGCAGCTTCCAAGTTGAATCATGTGGTATACTTGAGCCTTCAAATCCATTGCATATGTCGTTATATGATAGCCTAGTAAAGAGATCGAAATAAATGAGATTGCTATCGTGGTTTATGCTTTTAATCAAATTACCTTCAACCAGAATTCCAAATACCATTGCGTCTTCGACTTCAATGATATCCAGCATCTTGTTTAACATCCCACGCATTTCCAGCCCAAGCTTCACAAAGTCAGAATGTTCACCATTTCTTTGCTTTGATGGGGGCTTCACTTCACAGGCGGTGATGTCAATCTTCATGTGCCAGGGTCTGATATAATTGAGCCAGTCAGGTTTCATTTGTGTTGATGATTCCAGAGAAGAGTTCGCCCTATATAAAAAGATAAATAAAACAAAAGAAATTAAGTTCTAAACCATACATACTGTATAAGCCTACGTCTTACCATGATTGATAAAAGACTTCTTCGGTAGAAAACAAGTCATCCAACAATGAATCAAGATATAAGTAAACAAAGGTGTCTTCAATCATATATGTGTCACGTTTTCTTGCTATCCGAGGTACTCTATTAGTATGCAATCAAATTCAAAGTATAGAGTGTTAGTAATGTCAATGACCTCCACCCCTTATTCATAACTTACATGTTGAAGAGTATATTGGTCGCCAAGATATCCGTATCGTTACCCTTTTCATAAGCCAGATTCATGACGTCAAGGCACTTTTTCTTCATCGTCGCCCATTTGTCAGTAGTAGTCTAAAAAGAGAATGAGTAAGAAGAATGTAAGGTTTAATTTGTTTTATTTTTTTCTTACCGTAAGTGAATGACACCAAAGAATTAGATCAGAAGAGAATGGAGGACATTTAGCTACATTAGATTTTTTAAAAATATTTATTTATACATTATTTTATATATAACATAATTTATGATCTATTTTTTTTAACATTTTCATTTTTATTTTTTTTAAATGCCAAGACTTCTAATATATCACATGACCTGGAAAAGTTGAAAAATAAACTTTATGTCATTAATTGAAAAATTGAATTAATTCTTAATATAAAAATGGAACAAGAAATATTAACAAATAAATCACAAAATATAAATAGTAAATATTGGTACTTCTTGAATATGAATTATCAAATAAAAATATCTAATTATAAGCATAGAGAAGAGATTAAAAGTATTGATAACATAGAAAAAGTAAAAGAAGAACTTATTAGTAAAATAGGGTATATTCCTGTGTTCTTTTTTTTTGGTAAAAATATTTAATAAATATGATTATAAAGGACCATATGTATTTATGGAAAAAGGATTATTGATTTTATATCATTTAGTTACAGGAAATTCCATCAGAGATATGGAAGATTTTATACCATCTTCTTCATTTCATGAAATATATAAACAAATTTGGGATGATAATAAAAATGAATTGAATAGATTATTTACAGAGTTATTGGAAAATATGTTTTCATCTACTGCTTTGAGAATAATTAATGCTAAAAAAATTAATCCAATAGGATTTAAAAATCAAACTCTTTTCATAGATGGTTATGATAGTAGAATTGACTATTTAAAAAAGGATATAAAGAAAAGAAAATTTTATTCTTATAAGTTCAAAAAAAGTGGCTTAAGGACACAAGTAGTTTGTGATGTTAATGAATTTGCAATATATGTTTCTGAAAGCAAACCATGTAGAAATTATAATGATGGTCAAATGTTTTTAGAAATGAAATTAGAAAATAAATTAAATGAAAATGATTGTCTTACATTTGATGGTGGATATTATTATTACTTTGAGAAATTTATAGAAAATTGTGATAAAAAAGGAAACGATAATATAAATACAAGTAATTTTATGCTTCTAATTAGAAAAAATAAAAATGACGAGTTCACTGATGATGAAATATTATATAATGAGACATTTAGTAGCTTCAGAAGTAAAATTGAAAGTTATTTTGGTTTACTTGGTAATAAATTTAAAAGATTTAATAATAATGGAAGAAATTGTAAAATAACAGATATAAAAATATATAATATACAATTGAAATTAGTACTTTTATTATTAAATATACAAAAGTTTGTTAATATTTATAATATACCTATAAAACCAAACCATATTTTATGGTCTAATGAAAACTTTAATTATCCTAATCCAAATAAAGAAGTAGATAATATTATATACAAGTTTGACTTGGTAAAACTAGCGGAAATGAATAATAGACAATCAGATTACTTATATAATTATTTTGAATATAACAATATGCAAAGATCAAATGAATTAAACATGGATCTGGAAAGTGAAAATGATGAAGAAAATTTTGAAGTAGAAAGAATACTAAGTCATAGAAAATTCAAAAAGAGGATGAAATTTCTGGTAAAATGGAAAAACTATGATGAAACATACAATGAATGGGTGTGGCAAGAAAGCTTTAATGAAACATTAATAATAGATAAGTATTTAGAAACAGTTAAATTTCAAAATTTATTTGAAATATTAATGTTTAGATTATGTCAGGATGTCCTCCAACGACGGACATCCAAAAGTAAGCATCTTGAGTTCATTGAAAATTTCATCATGATGGTCAATATACATAGTGATGGAGTCTTTTTGATTGATGAGAAACGGGAAAATACGGTGTAGGGCCCTAAAAAAGCAGTTAGTATGAGTTTTCATATAATGAGAAAAAACACGCTCTCTAACTTACAAGATACGAGTATCACTGATGTTTCCTTGTGTCATAGCTAAATGTGATGATACTTCCCAAAACGTCTTTAATTCAGAAACCACATCAAAGTCACCAATCATCCACTATATAGGGTAAAATAAGTGAGTCACCATTCCCATTCAGGACAAAAGGTAAATCTAAACTTACATTTGTCGTTACAGCTGGGCCAGGGTTCAATTAAGTCGTATAAATGTAAATTGGTGCAGCTGGGGTGGTAAGTGTCACTAACAAAAGAGTCGTCCAAGCCTTCAGGTTCCTTGGGGGAGTAAATGTTGGAGATGATTGGCGACAAATCACAAGGGAAGGGTTCTTCGACGTCCTATAAGATTTAAAGAGGTTAAATAAAAAAAACAATAATATACAGTCGACCCCCGTTAACGTCAACCCTCAGGGTACCAGTAAAAGTGTTGACCATATCGATGGTTGACGACCACCGGGGGTAGAGAATAGGCAAAATCTTTAACTATTAAATTTGAAAGGGTACCAGCGAATCGTTTGACGCTATCGGGGGTTGACGTTATCGGGGTTGACGTTAATGGGGGTATACTGTATACGCTGTCAATGTGGTGCCTTACCTTCACGTTAACGTTAATGTTGCTGCCTTCTGGTACTTGCACGGTGTTGCCAATTTGCGTAACTGAACTAGAGATATTGCCGACTGAGATGTTGCCACCAGTTACTTGACATGATTGAGCTTTCAGAATATTCTATATTTATATATTCAAAAAAGAGTGAGTGAGTTTTTGTTTATTTATCATGCCATATCCTATTCTTCATAACTTACCTCCATAGTACTTAAGAACTTCCAAGCAGCTTCTCCTTTTCCATTGTGATCACCTTTCGCTAGATGGCTAAGATCATCCAAAACCAATTGTAGCGGTAACTTGTCAGCATCAGGATTTTTTTCTTTATGGTATTTGATAGCGTCTTCCACTTTCCAATCGTTAAATCTTACGCGAGCAAAGTAAGACATTGGTTTTTCGAATACGAAGAGGTGATAAACAAGGGAAATTGTTATTTCCACCACCGCAATTTCCGGCCAATCACTGTATGTGACTGACTGCTCCGCAGGTTATTGGTGGTGTTGATGTTTTTTCCCCTCTCCCTTTTTACCTTGCACAATGGGTTTTTACCTTCGTCCATCATACAAGCAATTTGACAGTCTTGTTTCTTTGCTGTGATCTTTGGACAAAGGGGGACTCTTTATAAGGTAAAATGTATCAAGAAAAAAAATTCCGTTATCAAAATGAAAGACTGATCCTACTGTTTGTTTTTAGGTTGTCCATTGCTGTTATGTTGGATTAAGACGACTCAAGCTATCTTACTATAGAGAACACCTCTTTATCTCTTGGTCACTACTTTTGGATTTGATGTCTGGATAAACCGAGAATTCCGTCCTTCTGATTTGATGTTGACGCTCAACTCTATACGATTCGTTTCTGCGCTTTATGCTTTTTGCATAGATTACCCAGAGTTGTGGCATGTGTAGTGTTTGATATTGAATTCTTCGGGTTTGGTCAACTGGATGGGTTACAATGGACACTATCTATTCAGCGCTTGCATAGCTTACCCTGATAACGTGATAGCAGACCTTCTCAACTTATGCTTTGCATATTTAACCAAGGGCTGGGTTCATTGTTCTCATCTTGTTCTGATTGGACTAAAAGGCATTTGATTCTTTGCTGTGATCTTTGGACAAAGGGGGACTTTATAAGGTAAAATGTATCAAGAAAAAAACTTCCTTGATCAAAATGAAAGACTGATCCTACTGTTTGTTTTTAAGTGCTTCGAGGTGATATTTGTTTGTTTGGCAGTCTACAACAACAACAGCAACAAAATGATGATCGAAAGGGGCAAGAACCACCATCACCAATTCCAACAACATATCAAGGACATGATTGAACAGGCAGCTCCTTTGTGTAGAAACCCATGTCCACCACTTGTTGTAAGATACAATATACATGTATATTTGTCCATGATAGGAAAGTAAGCAATAGTTACTAATCTTGTCATTATTTTATGGGAATTGTTATTTCCACCCCCCACTTTTACTATTTCCACCCCGGGCAAAAATCAGGGTAATTTCGTAGGACTTTTTTGAGGTGGTCAGTCATGTTTATTCGGGACGAGGGCGTGTTTACATTTGGGCATGTACGGCTATTATGCCCCGATTGCCGACAAACTCCACAGCGCCTGCCGCCACTGCCACTTTAAATTAGCTCAAAGCCAGATGGCTCCCTTCTCGTTGATGAGGAATCGTTGGTTCGTCGGTTGACTGCACCGGCAGGTCTTCCTCGAGTTCTCTCTTGTCGTAGAGGACTCTGTATAAGCTCTGATGGGCAGTACAACAACTCCAGCAAGTTCCTCCGGACTGCCACCTGTTGATGCGGAGCCAATTCTACATATCTAGCGTTGATCTGCTCCATTATGTGTTGGTCGTTTGTAAGTGCACAGGCAGAGGGATGACCAGACAAGTCGTCGACGTCCAAATCATGGTTGTGCTCGTTGATGCGAGCATTCAAAAACCATTGCCCCTGGCACTTGCTTGCAAATCGTTCAAAGGGACAGTCTATCTTCCTCGTCCCGGCATTTCTCTTCCTGTTGTCCTCTGTCAAGCCGAGGCGGTTTCTGCATTCATCGGCTCGGTCATAGTGAAGCAACACGTTCTTCAACTGTCTATCCTTGCCTTTCCTGGAGCGGCGGGTCATTATGCGAAGCCTTGTATCTGCGCGAAATCCTTTGCATAATCAAAGAGCTCTGCATAATCAGGAAACGGTCCTTCGCGGGGATCGTCGTTCACGAAAATTGGCAATTCGTTGGGATTCATTACAAAGATCAAAAAGCGCGACAGGACGCCTTGCTGAAGAACATATGAAATTACCCTAATTTTTGCCCGGGGGGTGGAAATAAACAATTCCCTATTTTATTATTATTATAGTGCCATGTCATCTATCCTCCTCTTAAAACCGAACGCTGTTGACAATATTCTCAAGCTATTCATGAACTCTGGAACAAGGTGCGCTCTCATCAGTGCGCGTGGTGGAGACGACAAGAAGCCGGAAACGACGATCCTCAGCCCAATCCCCACCCTATCAGTTACCCACCTATCCCCTGGCCAACTCACAATGGAAACCCAATTTAGATGATTTGATTTGGTTCCTTCAATAAACTTTTTTTGTATCTTTACTGTCTTTTTATATTGTCTTTATACTACATTGAATATTAGGATACCCCAACAACTCATTTGGCGACAAGTCAAAACCAAAAAGGCGACAGGGTGATCAAAAAAATGCCGACAACCTTTTTCTGAAAGCCCGACATCTGTTTTTTTGAGGTGCGACACAGGTTGCGAAATGTGCGACAAGTAATTCCGGAAACACTGTATTATGCCCTACATAAGCAAGCGCCAGAAAGCGGCACGAGCGAGACAACGTCACGAATTTGGACGTATTACCGTTGAGGCATTTGAGAGAAGCGAAGAAGTCTCTGTTTTAGCTGAGAAAACACCAGATTCTGAAGCTGTTCCTGCTGATTGATAGCTCTTGGAATTAAGTAGCGGAATGGTTGGGCGCGCTGCTACCCAGCTACCCCTCGTTTGGACCCAAAACGCGGGAAGCGGTCTGAGAGGCGTTTATACGAAGGACTCGCCAACGACAAAGTGGAGGAAAGGGAAAGAATCCGACGCTGCTGTTAAAATGTCATCCAAGTTGACTGACCACGGCTTTACAACTGATAAAAGCACTGATCAGCAGGCTTTGTCTCGGGCAGAAGAAGAAGCAAACAAAGAAGCAGCCCAGCAAAAGAAACATGAAGCTATACTCGAAGCTCATAAGAGCCTAACTACACTCGTTACACCCAATGCTAATGCTCAAAATGCTTTTAATGAAGCTGGCGCGTTTCATATATGCAAGCTAAAGGCTGTGCACCGATATTTCTACTATCAGCTAAAGGGAAACAAGAAGATCAAGAGCTCTGAGCTTGCTGCTACTGACATCTGGACCGATGCATCGAAAGACTACAGGCCAAAAGCAATTCGATGCTGGGCAAACGAGTACCTCGATTTCGGTTTTATTTCCAAACATCAGCAAGGAAAAAATTCAAAGCGCGAATCGATTTTGAGCGATGAGACGATCAAGGAGCGAATCCGTACATGGATCAGCAAAGAAAAGGTCGAGCAGCGTAACCTCCCAGACCTATTGAAGTTTGTCAATGAAGTAGTACTACCTGACGTGCTCGGTGTTCCTGGGTCGGTGTCCCATACCACTTTATGGCGATTTATGCGTGAATGGGGCTATGTGTATCGCAAGAACAACAAGGATGTTTATTATGACGGACACGAACGAGATGATGTAGTCAAATATCGTCTAGAATGGGCTAAGAGAATGATGGAATATCAAAAGCGCATGGATACCTATCAAGTCGACACTGTTGAGAACGTGATCCCACCTACGTTGGAGTCTGGCCAAAAGAAACTTGCTCTTGTAACGCATGATGAGACAACGTTTTATGCTAACGACGGAAAGCAGACTCTTTGGCTGGGGAAAGGAGAAACGATCTTGCGCAACAAAACCCCGGGACAGTCTATCATGGTGTCTTAATTCCAATGTGCATGCCATGGAACGATGCGATCCGCAGCTTGGACATCTCAAACCTATTTCTATGCTGGAAGCAACAGAGAGGGCTATTGGACAAGCAAGGATATGATCAAACAGCTTACAGAGGATGCTATCTCTTTATTTGAGCTGATACATCCAGACGCTCAAGCTGTTTTTAATTTTGATCAAAGCAGCAATCATAATGCGTATCCTCGCAATGCATTGCTTGCTCAAAACATGTGTAAAACTCCTAAACGCTGCGGTGTAATTGATGACAAACACGATCCGGCAAATCACGAATTTCGTTCTGGCGCATACATTTGCAAGAAACTTAGTAAACAAGTTGAGCAGGATATGTACGAAAAGTTCCAAGAAAATGTCATCAAGCGAAAACGAGGAGTAGAAAATAAAATTGCTACCAAGCAATGGGTCTGTTAGTTTAAAGGCGTGGAAAAGATATTGAAGGAGCGTGGACTTTGGTGCGATGAGGATCCATACCGACCCGAAAAATCTTGGCAAAATGGAGCCCGAGATGGATAGAAGATGTTGCGCTAGACACTTCCTCGCAGTGCAACCTGATTTTCAGCAGCAAAAGACAGCATTTCATGAAGCAGTAGAAGAAGCAGGTCATATCTTCGAACTCTATCCAAAATTTTACTGCGAATGTAACTGGATTGAACGATACTGGGGTGCTGCCAAAAGGGAAGCGAGAATAAAGTGCGACTACACTTTTAAAGGCCTGAAGGCAAATCTACCAACAATCCTCGATGGATTATCATATCTCCAGCTAATCAAGAGCCTGTTCTCATTCGCCGGTTTTATAACAGAGCTTGGCGTTTTATCGATGCTTACTCTCAAGAGAAACTAACACAAGAAGCATTAGAAAATGTTACAAGATACTCTTCCAGAATATTAACTTCCCATCGTCGCGTGGGTCAGAATGATTTAGCACTATTACATGTATTACCAAATAAAGAAGCGGAATTTTAAAATTGAAAATTGAAACAAAATAAAAGTTTTGGCGATTACAGACGAAATGCACCATACTACTTTACTAGATTTAGCATGGCTTCTCTATCAGTTGGGTCAAGTTTGTGCATTCCAACTGAGATTGTGCATCCTAGGGCCGTTAAGAGAAGTATCTTACTCATTCACCCTTTGTCTTTCATGAGACACTATACACGCGTAGAGACACAGTAGCTGTGTGTACTACCAGTTGTGGTTCAATTCCTACAATATAATATGATATCATTGCTTTATGGTTCGTCACCGCTCACAGCACTTTTTTTCATAACGTACTATGCCTTGCCAATCGTAACACAGCTCATTCATGACCTACTACTATGAGATTTATCTTGTGGTTCCTAATTGACCCATCAATTAAGTTGGTACAATTCGAGCATGGTGCTTTTCTGTCATCCGCTTCCTCCCTTGCCTTCTATCAGACATAATATGCACCCATACATAACGCGGGTTGTAGTATTTTTTCCTACACTTAAAAAACGATCTTACTTTAAATACTATCCATCCTTTTACTATGAAATGCAGTTTGATTCTTTAACAGTGGAATGTTACAGCTATGTGAGAGTAGATTATATATTATTTTTTTGAGCTTGCTATTTGTACCAAGCATTGAAATCTTCTTTCTTTCCAAATAGCGTTCATATTTATTATTATATTTAGCTACATATTGAGTATCATCGAAGATACGGATTTTTTTTCTCTTTCATATGATATACCCGATTCGATTCTTCGATTCCCTCAAAGAACCGGTGGGAATCGTCTCGTGCGGAACCCTACGATGTAACAAACAACATCATCTCGTTGATAATTTTAAACGTTAATGAAAAAGTGGCTTTATGAGTGGATTGGTATGTACAATGTTGATAGGACAAACTAGAGACGAAAGAGGAAATGTGTACGAAAAGAATAAAAAATGGGGGAGGATAAACAGAGAGAGAGAGAGAACATAGTTGTAATAAAGAAAATAGCAATGGTAGTAATAAAAATATATAAGTCAAGTTTAGACCTCTTCGCTCCCTCTCAATACCATATTTTTCAAAAACTTTTGCAAAACATGGCGCATACGTTGAGGAGTCATTTTCGGCGAGTATCGTCGGACACGATATTCTAAGCATCGTGTAACAATGTCCTTGGGCACAAACGATCGTTGCATTTGTTCTGTAGTCATAATGTCATTCTCATGAATGCTACTACTGCTTTCACTGCCCTGTCGACGCCGAGTCGCAGTACTTGCGCTGCTGCCAGGAAACCCACGGGGTGGCTCGCGTTTGGGAAGCATCACAGAGGTCGCTGGACGACTATAGTAGAACGACGGAGACATCCAATTCGCATGTGCATTCTTTTGAGCCGAGGCAGAGTACCACGTTGGTGACATGGACATGCTTGGAAGAATGGTATTTGTAAACGAGGGCTGGTATATTGGTGGAGGCGGTGGAGGGATTGGATTTCTGCTGGAAGCAGCACCAAGCGGTAATGAGCTGAAGGAGGGAAGACTACGCACAGATTCACTGTCAGCTCCCACGGACGACTGTCTGTGATGGTGGCTATCGGCTGGTGCTGCTGTAGCTGTTGCTGCTGCTGCTGACGTCTGAGTAGTCATACCAGATGTGCTAATGCTTGGGTGCGCGTGTGGTGAAGAAACGGCGCCTAGCTGAGGCGAGGAAGGCACGGATCCCGCTTGAGATCCACCTGGAATGGACATGTGTCGATAGCTGCTCCGCAAAGCAAACTCGGGTGGAATGATATCCAGTGTCACCGTGTCCGATTCATGCAAGGATTGGATTGTTTGAAGAATCTCCGGGACTATTTCAAAAGCAGACAACAACAGACGTGATTAGCTTTACATAAACAAGAGGTAACGCGAGAAAAGAGAGAAGCTTAAAATTTACCATAAACATATTCCAAAAAGTCTCTGTTTTTGAATATTCGTCTTTCCTGCATGCGCTGGATGATCTTGTGCCAAAAGTTTGTCCGTGCGCTCCAGTAGGGCCATCCATACTGCATGAGGACAATTATGTTGCCAGCTTTCTCGTCCCATCGCATCGCCGAATCGATAGATGCCATTCCTCCTCGTTGTTCCGATTCGCTGTCGAGACTTACAATCAGGTGTTTAATGCAGCGAACAACAAGCCCTTCCTGCGTCACCCGCATCATGCCGAACTCGTGTCCGTTGAACACTGTTGCTACGGTACGACAATCAATCTCGTCCGCAATAAAATCTTTTTCGTTCAGGGCTGCTGGTATAGGAAACACTGAAAGAATAATGGCAATTTCAAGCGTGGATTGCTATATGATATTCTTTGTTAGTCTCCCCTGTTCTCAACAATAAATGAAAATTCCTTTGAATTACCTGAATGCTTCCAACAAGTAAGTAAATTACACCAATGTTGTATAATACACGAAAAGCAAACATGAATGGGATATCGAATTCGGGTGCTTTGCTTCCTTCTCCCTTTTCTTGTCGTCGCTGCACTTCGATACGATCACAAATGCTCTGTGACAGTTTGAGTGCTTTGGCCAAATTACCAGGTACTGAGGGCTATAACGTCAAACCTGTCACTTAGTGATATGTTTGGTCTACTTTTGAACAACACCGACATGAACAACATTTACCGAAGACAAAGCTAAATCACTCCGTACTAGCAGAACAGCGTTACAAACATCAAATGGCAGATTGTAAGCATCGATCACTCGGCACAATTCTATGCCAGAAAAAGATATTTCTTGGGTTAGAAACACAAAAAACAGGGAGCCTGCTCAGACTTGAACGGGAAAATATTTTATACCTTCTTCCCAACCACCAAATACCGTGTTCCAATTAGTTTTCGGTGAAGTCATGGACCCCCACTGCCAAAGATCCACAAGATGCCGCATGCAATCTGCAGCCTTGCTTAGGATTTGCAGTGCATCATCAACCCCTCGCATACAATACGCATTCAATCCTTCACCACGATCAGGTATATTATCCAGCTTGAGTTTTTTGGTATGTCGTTGCGGTGGCTCAACAAGACGCGTCAAGTTCATCGAGGTGCTATTGCTGTTGTTGTCGCCGTTCGTGGTATCCTCATTTTCGGGTGCGCTTCGTTTTCGTGATGATGATGATGATGATCCTTGTTGCTGTTGTAGCTGTTCATGCGATGATGCCGATGTCGATACATTTGTTGTCAAAGTCGCCTCTTGTTTGTCACGGTTTGAAGCCGATGAAGACGACGACGACGACGATGGGCGGGTATTATTATCTGTGCTGTTGTTTGGAAAACTCGGTCGGATGGCGCAAATTGGAATCAGACAGGATTTTTCTTGATGAGGGTCCTCGGCAGCACAAACAGCTCGATAATATTCGTACCCAAATTGAACAAATTGTGCTGATGCTGCCATGAATTCGCACATGAAGGCTACCAGCACATGCAAATCCTCCGGTTGTTCGCTACTATCCGGCCCATCTTTGGCTTGATCATCTAGATCAAGACGTACGTTGCCACGTTGTTCCTTCATGTATTGGAATCGATTCGTGTGCGACAAAAAGTCAAGTCGTCCTAAACCGGTGTAACTGTACAGGTACACAAGAATAGTGTTGTCGGTGTGTGTGTGTGGGAGGTTGTGAGTGGAAATTCACGGATGGGTTCAGCATTTTAAGTCTTTCTTTCCGTCACCCGTCTAGCTTGTCCAAGAAAAATCCCTCTCCCGAAATAACCCTTACCCGCAACAATCCAGCATGGCGCATGTGAACTTTACCAGCTCTCCCCAGTTGTGTTGCTGAATATAGTATCGCTGGCCAGTCATCATATACTGTTCAAACTTATTGTATGAGATGACAATGTAGTGTTTGCTGTCAGTGGACTTCACAGTTGGCGGCCTGTCCCGGCGTGTAAGCAGAATGCGCTGTTTCCAAAGTCGTTGTAAAAGCTCGGTAACTACGATATACCATAACGTATGGTCATTAATTTCTTCATCTTTCTCTTTGGAGCAGTAACCCACTAAACTATTTACCTAACACTTTGATGCATTTTTCGCTATGTTGCTTTTGGATTGTTTCCATGGACTGTGCGTAATGTGTCAATAGATCAATTGCCCGAATCTACAAAAACGATCGCATCGACAGACCCTGTGAGCTTCAAACAGCTTTATCCGTATATTCCAACCTTCCTTGATTTGGTGTCCCCCTTAAACTCACAAGGTACTTGTATGCATGTCGTGGATAAGCTTGAATATAGTCGAACAGCACTTGGAATGCCTGAAGACTATCGCTTTCTTCCAGGTACGCTATGAGAATGGTTTAGTCAGCCAAAACTCGCCCTTAACAATAGTTTTTTAGCCTTGGTCCTGTTCTCTCTATCCCTTGTATCCTTACCAGTTGCATTTTCCACGATCGTCGACTGAATCAAAGCGGGCAACGATGCAAAAAACTCTAACGTATATATGAAAAAATAAGGTTTTTGCACAATGACATAGGGTACCTTAAAAGTAGGATGAAGCAACGACTTACTGCTCATATCGGAGTCTCTCCCCGGATCAATATGATCTGCAAGCTCTACTAGATACTTTTGAAAAATATCGTTTTGCCCACTGTTTGTTTGCCTAACCCATTAACCAATTGCTCGTGTGAGTTCCATGACTCTCTCGAAGCTCTTTTTCCCCCACAGCCTCCAATAGCACTTACAACATAATGAAACTCTGTATCGCTTTCTCGGTGTTGCCCTCTTTGACGCTCTGGCTATGACTATTAAACTAGATGATCCTTATGTCAGCAAGGGCGTGTCCAATATCAAAAAGTGTGCTATCTTCACTTTACTTCAGCTTCAAACTGGTAAGCATATTCGTCACTCTCAGTGCCGCCTTCCGGCTCTTCATTGCTGTTGGCGCGAATATCTTTTGATGATGAATGGTCATTAGTTGTGGCGCTGGCGGTGGTAGCTTCACGATTGGAAGGCAAAGTAGAAGGAGAGGTTGTAGCTGCTGTTGCTGTTGTTGGCTCGAGGAGAGTCGTCGTGGCAGTTGTTGTCACGGGTGGAGAGGAATCGGTTGTTGCGCCTTCCTGTGGCGTAATCCTAGGTTGTGGCTGTTCTCCAGGATTGTCGGGCGGTTGCGACATTTGTGGTGAGGCGTGTGGTGCGGTGACAAAGTAATAATGAGAATAATGAATGGAAAAGTAAGAGCGAAAACTAAAGCGGGTGCTCTGGCTGTTGTTGCTGTCTGATACTGTGAATGGAAGAGTATCACTAGTCGGTCAAAGTAGAGATAAAAGAAGAAAGAGACGGTGTGTAAAAAAGAGAAAAACAGGAAAGAAGAAGAAGGAAAGAAAGGCAGTGTCCAATATGGGAGTGGTGTGCAAAAAAGCGGCGTGCGTGTGTGTGTTGTGTGTTGTGGTTGTGTGTGTGGGGGGAGGGGAGGGGGGGTGGGTTCTCCACTGTATTTACCCTCTTTCTAAGTAATCTCCATTTTTGAAACGCAGCAACAAAAACGAATAACCCTTTATTTCTTTCTTTCTTATGCTGTGGGGTTGCATGCTATGGTCCTTGTGCTGACGATGATACCAGCGAGTATCCGGTAAGTATACAGTACAAGGAGGGACGCTGGTGGATATACAAACCTCCGCGGAAAAAGGGCCAGCCCTTAAAAACAACCTAGAGCGCTCCTTGCTTTCATTACCTAAGCGAAAAGCTTAGTGCCGTGGTTGGGGCCAGCCTCGGGTTCCGCTAGCTTCCCATTCTGACTTGCTAAATGCTTCTTAGTTCCCGTCGTCCCTCTTATCATATTTACAACAGAGCCTGCATTCAAAATGGGGTGGTACAAGAGAGACGATAGACTACAGTCGCTCAGTGCAAGGAGAGCTCAGGAAAGTGGGGTTGTTGAACAATAGAGTGTGTATGTGAAAACAAAGGCCTGTTTTGTTTGAGTGTTTGTGGCGTAGATTACACCCACACAGGCCGACAGTAATGCCTCCCTCTCTCGCAAACGCCAATCCTTACTTCCATCCCTGAAGCAGGAATCTTCCGTGGTATTTCCATGTGTGAATGCACCAAAGTGTATGCTTCCGCGCCCACTGGTTTTTCTCAAAGGAAACTTTTTCCGGCCAAACAAGGTTTTGAACGACGTATAATGTAAAAAAAAGGGTGAAGAGGTAAACCCTCCCAAAAGCAAAAATGCGCTTGCTTACATAATCCCAGAGTTCCGCCTTCTTGCACCACATGAGCATTCTTTATTTGGTCTAGCATCTTTTCTTCCCTCCCCAAAAGAGCAGCGAATCTATTTTTTTTCTCATGGGTCAACAGCTACGAAGAGGATGATGCTTGTGCTGGTGGCGCTGATGTCGACGCGGATGCTAATGATGCTAATGATGCTGGTGATGCTGGTGATGCTGGTGATATGGCTGTTGATGAGGATAATGATTGCTGCTGCCGTTGCCGATTCAGCTGCTCTAGTACTGCACGGGTTAAGGATGAGTTGGCTCTACCGGTGGTCTTCATTGAAGGATATCCGGGAATCGTCGGTGGAGGTTGCGGCGGCTGTTGTGTTGCTACATACTGACCCTTGCTTTCATCTGGACGCATGATATAGGTCGCTGCCGGCGGTGGCGGAAACTTGCGATTGGGTTGCTGGAAATGCACTGCCGCCCATTTCGGATGCTCTCTCTCGATATCCATCAACGTATTTTCCAAAATCTTGATCCGCTCGTGCAGAGAGAAAGGAGGTATGGCATGGTCGTCGAATGTTACGTTCAGATGTTGTTCAATGTTGCGTATCCGCTCGTCACTCGCTGCTGTCTGATCCCCTGCTGCTGCTGCTGCTGCTGTCGATACTTGGACGTGCTCGTGCGACGACATGAGCGATCGTGCCAATGGTCCGTCTTCGTTGTTGACAATGTCAAACTTCATCTGGATATTGCGGTTGATTTCTCGCGCGTCCGCACGTGCACATGTTACATCCGCGCTGGTTGGATCCACACGGTTTAGGAATTCTGTGCGGTTGCTAGCATCCACTTCGGCTTGTTTGGCTTGAATAAACGTCTGTATCCGCTGTTGTATTTCATCGTTCGTTGCACGAATTTGGATTTGGTCACTGTCCATATGTTGTTGAATACGATCTTGTTCGTCTCTTTCGTCTGTGCCACTGCCGTCGTCGTCTTGTCGTTTCCGCTTCTTGGAGAATAAGAGCTTCGATTCTTGCTCATCAGAATGTTGCGCTGGTTCAGTTTTATTATCGTTTTTTGCTAAATTTGATTCTTCTTCTTCTTTTTCTTTGACATTGACATGTTGTTCAAGTGATTGGAGTAATCGTTCAACAAGTTTTTCAAGTTCCAGCGGTAATCGTTCAAGGTGGTTCCGTGACAGCACAATGAGTTCAGCATTGAAACATTTGCTGGTTTCCGTCAAGCCTATTCCATCGAAAAATTGTGTAAATTCATCATGCCAAGACACAGCAGCAGCTTGTGAATGTAAATGAGGTGGTGGAGTGGTCATTTAAGTATATGTATCCGGATTGGGAAACAAAACAGACAAGTAGGATCGGAGATACTGCACATGGCTGCTTCTGGCATTCCAATATATGCTTTTAGAATCCTATGTAATATGGGGTTAGATATACGATATTCACATTGCGTGGACAAGATCAGATCGAAATAGCATTGCAAAAATAAACGTGAAGAATGATTTGCTTATGAGGAATGGAACATAATCTCAAAGAAAACATATACAGCACTTTATGGCCGGAAGATACAAGGACTTTTAGTATTTAGTAACCACAAAAGCGGTATAAGGAAAATTCCTAAATTTGCTCGTCATTATGAAACACTTTGACGGTATGTCTGGTATATCCAAAAGGCATGTCGATCGGCTTAGCCGGGGCACCATACTTGCATTTGTCTTTTGCCTTTCACTTTGCCCAGAGATTATCAAAGGAAAGTTAGAGATTTTTTGACTCTCCTCCCGTCGCTAAATTTATGCTAATGTAGAAACAGCCAACGATGCTGTTTATAGACACTCGCCTCCAGCAGAAAAGACATCATCGAGTCATCTGTCGTGTCTACGTAATATCATACTCACCACAAAAGATCGTTCATACTCTATCTGGTTCATGGTGCAACTTGGTAGCACAACCAAAGTCATGATAGATCACTTCGCTTTTATGTGATTTGATCCAACTCTATATGCTGCTTACAGTATACGAACTTGAAAGTACATAGATACCCAGCAACTGATGCACGCTTAGCTGGATACGCCAGAGCGGATAGCCATGCCGATTTTCTCTAATTGTTTCATAGTCAAGTATGCTTGATGTGCGACATCTATTGTGAACTCTATTTGAAGGACAACCGTTGATGAACTCTTTGCGCGTGCGAGCATGTACTGTGACCCAAACCTCCCCAATACATGGTTCAGAGGGGAACTATTGCTATAGGTTTCCTTTAATCCTGGACGCAGGGTTCGTCCGTCTTCGCTTCAATAACCCTAGCGTGGGGACAGGAGTGAAAAGACAGGGACGGTTGATGCATCTGCGTGCTCGCTTTGTTCTGAATCTCCAGGCGTATCGGACCCTTTTATCCCCCTTTCCTCTCCTCTGCTTCTTCTCGATGAAGCAATGCAGCAATAACGGCATATGCGAGTCGGTTTGAAGCTCTGGAACATTGTTACCTTACTTTAACGAGACTTAGAATAATGCTGTGAGTAGAAAGAAGTAGCAAGATGGCATATCATAACCATTTTAGTACAACGTAATAAAAAAGTTGCAGCAAGGAGAAGTCTGTTCTGGGATCTACATTGATAATATCATATACAGGATGCTAGCAGTAGAACGACGAAAGAATCCGGCTTTTCCAGTCAACTTGATTATTCCGTACATACACCCGCTCAAAAAAATATTATGATATCGTCACATGAGGTTGTTGATGATAACGCCGTGTTCCCTAAAATGTATAAAGTGAAGGTGCTACTAAAGTGTACAATCACTCGTTAACTTTTCTCACATAAAATTGGTACATGTACGTGCCTTAGCAACAAAGTGCTTTCTAATGAATAGATTGGAAGAAGCACACGCTAATCATCTGTGCGACAATGGTAACAATCAAAAAGAAGTCAAGTCGTGCAGCAACAAGTTGGAAACTTGTAGAAGATCGCGTAACCCAACCCTCGATGCCGTAAAAACTTGTCTTGTCATATCATAATAATATCTTACATACTTTCATTTCTCATCATATGATTTGAAGTAGAATCTTCTCAAAAAAGTAAGACGATAGCGTACCGCATCAACAATGCCAGTCGAATCAATATGATATTTGTTGGAAGAGCTATGATATAAACTTTCATTCTGATTGCACTAACTACTATTATGATAAAAAAAATAGGGAGGAGCCATATTGTGTTGTACGCTTTTCTTGTCTAAACCATATATTCCATTTAAAGCATATATGTAAAGGTTTCATCTCTTACGACGATAATGCTGTCCCAGCGTAATGATCATTGGTATAATATACAACATACCGTCACCCTGATTTAACCGCCTCAAGCTTCTTGAATAGATAATGTAATGTAACTAGCGAAAGTGTCACCCTCGTTTTAGGTGATTTTTAAGCATAACCACCTAATGGTAAACCAGTACTATACTCTTCTTCACAAATAAATTCTTTGCTCCGCATGCTTACCAGCCAGTTACTGAAAGATGTACGTTAAACAGGAGTGGAACAAAAACAAGCGAAATCTAGGTATTATAGGTGTAGCTTAAAAAAAGCTAAATAATGAATGGAGTGGAAAGCTGTGATAGCGTGTTATGGTCAAAGAACAAGCAACCGTTTCTTAGTTTTGCCTATTCTCTTTTTCCATATAAGATGTCATAGGAAGTTTTTGGACTGGAAGTCCAGCATGTTCAGTTCCAGGGGCGTCTTGGACAATTTCACTCGCATCGTTAAAGAACCTAAGAGTATGAACACTTTTAAATACAAGATTCTCTTTCCTTTTCTACATGCGACCTAAATACAACTTATCAATGATATACTGCAAGTGACTATGTTAAATTTATTGAACAGAAGAACAGCTATGTATCGACGAAGCGACGCGACCGTTTAGAGTTGTGTGAACGATTTATGAATACAAAAAAAGAAAGTACAAGGCCAATGAGACGACGACCGTCGTCGCTGTCGTCTTGAAAAAGAGAAAACATAGACGTGACTCTGTATGGGCTAAGGGCACACCCCAAGTTGTATTAAGAGGAAACAGAAAAGAAGAAAAGAACGTTTAAAGAAGTACAACACAAAAGAATGTGATAATAATAAAGAAGAAGCAGAGACAGACTTGTCGTCAGTGCATCAATTGCTAAAAGTGTGCCCGTTTTCAGCGACCACCGCAATAAGGTGTGCGACGTCCTGCGGATTCAACGATGCAAGTGGCCTTCTGGATAGGCTCGGGCGTAGGCGCTGCGCTCGTCGTCGCGAAAAGTATGGTGCTAATAAAGGCAACAATGGCGATGGTGGTCTTGGTGCGGTATCCGGATGACAGCTTCATTCTTGTTTAAAAAGGTAGTGAAAGTTGCTGTTGTTTATGTTGGTGTAGTTCCTGTTTGTGGGTAGTAACGAGAGTGGTGGTTTGCGATGTGATTTTGGGTGGTTCTGTGTGCGTGTGTGTTGTTTACGAAGAAAAGAGAGCAAAAGGGAATACTGGGGCCGGATTTTGTACACGAAGAATCTTTCCCTTTTATATTCGATCTCCCACCTTTCCCTTCCCTTCCTTCCCCCCCCCCTCCTTCCCAAATAAAAATCCCGTTTGCTTAAAATAATCATCATCATCATTACCGCCTCCTTAAAATTTCTTGTTGGTTTCCTGGTGAAACCAAATTCAGCTATCTGGAGCGATATGCATGCGTGTCAAAGCGCCTTTTTACGACTATTGTTCTTACTACGATACGTTTGCGGAGTACATAGCTAGTCTTGCTATTGCTGTTACGGACTACTAACTAGTGCCAAGCAATTAGAAGCATACTATTCAGAAAAGCAGACAAGATACAATGAACTCTTTCGCGAGGATCGGGTTTAGACAATTTTTTGGCTGATATACGAGGCTCGGTTAATTGTTGATAAACAACAGCAACATCATCATTAGTAATAACGATAATTTAGTAATGAAATACCATTTATTAGCCGTTTCCAACGTTTATGGAACGGCGAGTATTTCCTGATGCTCGACTGGGTGTTCTTTTTGGCTCCCCCTCCGTTGTGTCGCAAGAGAAAAAAAAACCCCCTTGATTTTTAAATTCCCTTATACTTTGGTATTGTTCTCTTTTTTCCGCTATGGTAACTTTAAATGCATTGCTATAATGCGGTGTTTATTGACAGTACACGTAGCTGCAGTAGCCATACCTATTGTATCCATGCCCCGTACGCACAAGAAAAGTAAAAACAGTTGAAAAGGGGGTTGCGCTATAATATAAACAGAAACAGAGAGAGAATCAACTAACAAAAAGCCTCAGTTGTTTCTTTGGCTCATAATCCATTTTCAGTAAGGATTAGCAACCTGCATAACGCGAGGTCTTGTTTGCCACATGGCCTTTTGTTCGCTTCTCTTTTGTACAGTAACTTGTGGAGCACCATGCAATTTTATCTTTCGCATGTGTGTTTGTATACAACAGTTACCATGTGTTTGGCTAAATGCTATTCCCTCCACTGATAACCCCACATTTCATTTCTGTCATTTTCTTGTTATACAGTTTATACTTGCGTGTCGTCACCGTGTGTTGTGACCTTGTAGAGCATATGTAAGAAGGATTTGTGTACGGAAGTACGAGCAGGATAATAAACGTGTGAAAAAAAGGGAGTTGTTCTAGATCGCAGCAAAACGACTCTCTCCCAGGTGTGTATATAATATGCATATTCTGGTCCGACAGACAAAAACTGTAACGACGAGGGTACGATGATCAGCATGTGCGTGTACTTATAGGAGTCATCATGGCTGTGCGGCCACACACACCTCGTCGATTGATAATGGACCGACAATTGTATCGGCATATATACTTTTATAGAAACATTGGAGGCGCTTCACGGGTACAGTATCTCAATGGCATTGTAGTATTATTATTAGCTGTCATGCGTTTTATGTCATTGGTAGCACATGCTTAAAATATATAAAGTTAAGTTTAAAGCTGGTAAGTATGGTACACATATCGGCGATAATGCGGTGTTGGAGGGCGTTTTTGGTTGCCGTTGTTATCGTTTGTTCTCGTCCATTTGGTTTATTAAAAAGGAACCCAGCATCATTTAATTAATTAATCCGTGAAAAAGCTACACCTAGCACGGGGCACCCAGGCACTAGGTCATAAAACTTCGGAGAATCATGGTTGAACGGGCTGAAAGCGAATCTAGATCGTCGTAACATTGGACAAGGACGGTGTATCCACGGAAGCGAACATAATACATGGAAGCTTAGCAGGTTTTTCTCTTTCGTTTCTATTAATAAACTCCCTCCATCTCGCCGCCTTCTCTCGCGACAGACACCGGCTGTTCGAATGGTGCATGCATTGACTCCCATCGTATCACCTCAAAGAATGTCGTTGTGGCACGCAACATGTGAAGCGCGAGCGCTACAGCAACTGCCCGCTTCTTAACCCACTATCAACAGAGCTTCTCGATGCGTTGTGTTTGTATCGATTACCTCATCATATAATATCTTACCCTTCCTCTCTATACCTACCTTTTATTTGTTATATACACAACCGCTTCTCTTCTCTAGCCACACGTTTATCCCACTGTGGGGTTTTCAGTGATGGCACCACATTCAACGTTTTTGTACCATTGAACAACCAGTACCGCAGGGAAGCGACCGCATGCTCATGGAGCAGGTCAACTAGTCTTCCATAAAAATAAAGCATAATCGCTCAACTCTTAGAAATCTCGAAATTCGTACAAAGTGAAATCACCTATTGATGAGATCGCTTTGCTCTAAAGCTTCATGCAATGCCTTCATCTTGTATTTAATATCAAACCACACTTGGCTATCCTATGCTTATTCTTTGCCGTGGAAACTGTTGTCGAGCTAATTAACAATTTGTGAAAAGTATTGTTCTCCGGTGTTTTGATCCGTCTCTTTTATGCTGACTTTTTGATGACGCTGATTCTTCTACATTTTTTTAATAATGTGTAGGCTAATAGCAGCTGATACAGGTACACTGTACAGCCATGATCGTGTTTTCATTGGACAATTTAAGAGTTGACTACAGGATTTCATGTAGTCTGTATATGACCATCAGTAATCAAGCCGTAAAGATGAGATGATGACATACTTTATTCATTACATACTGACTTGCCATTATATGTGTGTGTGCTTTGAAAAACCCCAAAGCGGAATTAGCGTGCCCTATCCGCTGTTATAGGCGTTTACGAAAATTCACGCAGACCAAAACCGGATAATTACTTATCCCAAGCAAAAAACGTAACAATAAAGTCGGGATCTCGGTTAATTAGTTTGCCGAGAAAAGTTATGAGCAGTCATGGTTTTTTTCGGTGGTTCTTAATCTTTTACTGTGGTGTTTGTTTACAAGGGTCCCCCTCTTCCTTTTCCCCCCTTTTTGCATCGCGTCTATAATTTTTGCCATGTCTTTAAACAACCCTACCAATGCTGCCGGTCCCATTACTGAAGCTGTGCAATTGCTTGGTGATCCCGACCTCTACTGCACGGGTTGCAGAAAAACGAAACCGTTTGCCCTTTTTGCCGGTAGAACAAGACCGTACAGGACGTGTATTGTCTGTCGTGACAGACAGACACCGAGAATGCCAGTTTCACTCGACTCAATGATCTTCATTGACGAGTTGGGAAACTTTTATCCCTTTGCTGTCCGTAATTCAGTTGGTGATGTCGTTACTGAGGTCTTCTCTTTTTCGGGCTACATCGTTTACGAGGATGAAATGCGCACATGGTCAGATCAGCGTATAATTACACGTGTGTTGGAAGCAGTGCAGCTCTGTGACAACTACAGATATTATGTGATGAACACTGGCGACCCAGCACTTCGTGAAGCCATTCACCGCAAGATGCGTTTAATCTGTAGCTATACAAAATCAGGTAAGCTAATCAACCGGTCAAAAAAGGCATTCGATAAAAAGGAACAGATAGGCAAAGTGTTTGCGTGCAGTTTCGTTGAAATCGGATTAATTTTATATGTTAGATCCCTGTTCGAGAGCGCCAGCGTGTCATCCAACGGATGGAAACATTCATTTGTCAAGGATTTGTGCACGGTGTGATCGATCGGGATCTAGGAGCGATCGAGCTTACTGTTCGCCATCCATCGCAACATGCAGCCGCTCCAGCTTTACGCCCGGAAGGTGTGTCGCGTGAGGTGCTTGACTTCATTGCAGCACGTGCAATGACTCGTTCAGCGCCAGATATTCATAATGATATCATCGATGAATGGGGCTATCATGCAGCAACGGCGGCACAAGTGTACTACTGGTGGGGCTAGACGTTCCGTACGCGGTATATGCTAGACGATGACCAGTTTGTTTCCGCCCAGCTCTTGATACAGCAGTATACAAATCAAGGATATACGGAGGTAAGTAGATTAATACAGAAAACAGAACTCACCTTCTGTAGACCTGTTTTTGCTCTAGTAGATTATTAGAAAAACGTAGTGTTTTTGCCTTATTGTATGAATAAAAAATAGATTTATTCTGACACTGCTGATGGTATTGTTGCTGTGGGTTTCGTCACTCCTTTTTTTGCCCCTTTGGCTGGTTGTGTTCATGTGGAAGAGTACCATATCGACTCCACTTTTAAGACAAATCGTGCTGGTATGGAGCTATATGGTGTCATTGCCAATGTGAATGGTGCTGGATTCCCTGTTGCATATATGCTTTGTGACACAAGCAATGCAGACGCCACAATCGAGCATCCAAAAACACAAACCTTGGAGCGGTTTTTGGGAGAGCTCAAAGAAAGGGGACTAGAACCAGAGTTCATGTTTAGTGATGGTGATGCTGCGCAACTTAGTGCGATCCAGGCGACATGGGATAGTCGTCGTTGTCTACGTCAATGTCTTTGGCATATAGAGCATTCTATGGAAAGGAAACTTTCCTCTAGAAGAAATGCCACATCCACTTACTATGACGTCCAAGAAGCGATGGTCCAATTCCCGTTTGTCTCGCGTCAATTCACACCGTCCGCCACCACTGATTTGAATCGCATTATGTGTGATAAACCAAGAAGAGAGGAGATGCTGAAGATGGTGGGCAGGCACTACAGCCGTCATCCGATGACGGCTGAAGGTATTCATAACACGTGGTGCAGAGATATTAGGTAGATGTATAAACACTCATTGATATACTTATACACCTGTTTCTGTCATTCTTTTGCTTGGTTTTATATATAATAGGGACAGTATTTGCTAATCCTAACGATATATGGCAACAATGCGCCCAGGAGATGTACGACTACTGTGTTATGCATAATCTGCATCATGCATGGGCTTATATGTTTCGCCGATATTACCAGCTTGACAAGTGGATAACATGGGCAGCTAGCTCTGTCCCTGATCGCATCCCACTGTCAAGAATAACCATGCTTGTCGAAGCACACTGGAAAGTGCTTAAGCGTAATCATATGTATACGTACAACCGTGCTAGATTGGATCTCTTGGTATTCGTCATTATACATAGCTATATACCAAAGCTAATTGACCATTTCAATACCGAGATCGTGCTTCGTCAAAACCTGACACGCTGGGAGAAAGGATTTATCCAAGAATGGAACGCGGCATTTCTTCGTGCAAACTACATAAGCCCAAACCTGGTTCAAGGCACATGGTATACATCGGTGCAACGCTGGACATACAGTTGTCCGTCGTTTGTTAAAAGTACATCATACTTGGTATGTAAACACATTGTGCGTGCTTTTCATAATCGGCAAATTGCCCAACGCGAAAAATACGTTGCCAGAACATGTAGACCTCCTTTCATCAGAATACTACCGGTAAACATCAAATACATAGATTGTAGATAGTCTTTAGGAGCGCAAATCTTGGTCAGGGTAAGCTTATTTCTTTCTCTTCTATTTATTGAACAGCCTCAAGAAAACCCCTTCCGTGGTATGTTACTCCCTCGTCATTCTTCCCTCGACCTAAGCACCACCACGGCCACTGCCACTTCTTTGCCCACACCAATGACCTCATCAACACCTACACCTGCTGGTATGGTTACCGGTCCGTTTCTGATTGACGACGACGACGATGAAGAGCAGCAAGCAACCGGTAATCGTACTTTCTCGTCACCACCGCCATCTATCTCACCACCCCGCCATGTCATCATTGATAACGAAGCAGCGCAAATCCGTATGGAAAACCGCATGCGTTTGCTTCGACGGCTCAACCGTGAGGATGAGACAGCCATCCGCGAACTACGCGCACAGATCCGTCTACGGGAAGAGAATCTGCTGCAGTTAGACGAAGAATACAGGGAAAGTCTTCGGCCACTTCAGTTGGCGCGCTATGAAGCTCAACAACACGATATTGATAGATATTTAGACAATACTTTGACAGAGCGCACTCACCGCGTACAACACAGCAACCGCCGTGGCCCAGCAAACGAAGATGTGCGACATGTTTAGCTTTCTTTCCTGTTTTTCTTTCTTCCTCTCTTTTATATACTTCTTCTTTCTTCTTATCTGTACCTTCTTCTTTCTTTTTATCAATTCTGTTCTAAATTATATTGTTCTGCTTGGTTTATATACAAATTTATTTTGAAGTTGTTTTTATTTTGTGCATAATATAATTGAGTGAGCGATCTATTGGTAAGTGCTTTGTGCCTTGCGTAATTATGTAACAAATGACTGCTCATATTCTTCTCGGCAAACTAATTAACCGAGATCTCGACTTAAATGTTACGTTTTTTGATTCGGCTACATAATTATCCGGTTTTGGTCTGCGTGAATTCTCATAAACGCCTTAGGCAGATACGTACATGATCACTGTTGTCAGCATCTCCTTATTTGGCTAGCTGAAACCGATCCAGACTGCATGAAAAGCAACACACTATGAAGTGACTTGTTCCGATCAGACCATGGCACTTGTTTGCTTTTACTCTACTTTGCAAACACGACAAGGCCTCTTATCTGAAATAAAACATACAACAGTGAACTACAAGACCGTGGCTAGAAAATGGTACCAATATCGCCACAGCTTAGATGGGGAATATCCATAATGAAAGAGCAAAGAACTTGACGGCTCTTTTGGCAATTCCTACGCATCTTGCTCGTGAAAACTGTCAAGCGATTATCGCCCCTTCTTTTGGGTCATTCGAACGTAGACGTATATATACGACACTGCGTATTTTTTTCTCTGAAAATTTTCTCTCTTTTTCTTTATTGTCTTCCATCAATACAGTATTGCCACTCAATAGGCATACCCGTGCGATTGTTCATCCAAGAAGCACGGCCATGCTTTCCTCCTGCTGCGGCTGCGCCAAGGTTCTGTTTTTATTATGAATGGTATGTGATGTTGTTTCTTCTATACAACAAATGGTGTACATACGTTGTTTCCACAATCATCGTCGCCTTCAATTCCCTCTATTAACCTTTTACGACATCCTTGTGATAGATGACCATCTCCGCTTTGTGCTACACAAGAAGGATCCTCGTCGCAATATGCAAGCTGGTTCTCCAAGATCTCAGAAGAGAAGGATCGTAAGTTTTATGTTTGGCAATTGGGCAATGGGCTAGGTAATTGTGAAATGACCGTGTGTAAATGGTTTTAAAAAGAGTGGCTAATCACAGTTGGCATTTGTGTAAAATTAGCATTTTTCATATATCTCCCTCTGAACAAGTATCATTATCTCCTTCCGCGTGCTGTCAGTGTAACAAGGTCAACGTAAGTATTATTACAGTCAAAGGGTTGCTCGGACAGATGAAGAAAGATGCAAATGGATAGGACAAATGCTGGGGACTGCGCCATAGGATGATTGATACTCATCGTCACCACGGATGTTTCATAGGGCACACATTACGATATTTCTCTTACTCGGTTAGTAGTGTGAGTATTAAAAAATGTACGGCATTCTATTTTCTTTGGGATGATGGGGTATACTGGATGTGGGCATGATGATTGCTGAGGTATATATGCTAGCCGCTTACACCTTTCTCTTTTCTTTTTTGACTTGTATATTGAAACTTATGGCAGCAAGGACAAGGCGTACAAGGTTAGGAAAAGAGCCATCCGTTGATTTCGTGTTGCCATTCGTCTCTGCTGTGTCCACCGTTCAGACCTATCATGTCATCACTCGTGTAATAATCAAGACACCTCACACCACTGCCTCTGCTGCTGCTGCTACTGAGTCTCTTGGCTGTCACTAGTTTCCACCACTGTGCTACTCCCGGCCTGAGAAACTTGTCAAAGAAGTTTACCTACTATGCTCAAGATGTATCCACCATCCATCCATCCATCCATCACAGACAGTGGTTGAAATCACTCCATCTTTGTTCTCAAGCAAGCCAGGCCTTCTCCTGTGTCTAGGGACAAGCTAGTTGCCGTCATCCTGTTGCTCAAGCTGCTGTTTCTCGTGGTCAACAAGTCCATCTCGCTTCTTGTTGCTTCTCGTGCTGTCAAGTTGAAGGCATGGCCCAATGAAGGATGAAAGAACAAGGATGGTTGCACAGTGTGATCGCTGCTTTATTACTGTAAGTACAGTACATCATTTCATCAGTTAATTTGGTGTGTGTGTCTCGTCTTAATGTACGTTGTCTGTCTAGCAAGACTGCTAACTGCCTTAATTTCTTTCCTTTCTGTTGCCCAAAGGGGCGGGCCTTTTAGGCTCGCTCCTTTGTTTTTGTCAGGCTACTACTGGGAGCACAACGCCCGAGCAAAGGGCATTTATGTTGCTTGCTTTCCAGTGTTATATCGCACGTTCGATGAAGCTTCGGCTGAATTCGTGCAACGAGTATGGGATTGACGATGTTTCGGCAGAGTCTTTCTCATATGTTGTGGGACGCACCGTCGGCATGCCGGCGCAGGTTTCGGGAAGCCTTCTTTTCGGAGAGGGCGAGCCCCGTTGCTTAAAAACGTGTAAGTTCTTTTCCTTCTTTTTCATACGAAAATACTCGGCATGCGTATGTCGGACAGTGAAACTCATCCGTGAAATTTTTGAAACGCCTTCCCTAGCATGTTCTAAGCAGTGGAAAAAAAATGCAAGGATTTCCGTTCCCAACTTTTTTTTTTGAAGCCGACCGACTTGCTCGATTATCGTGGCTTAGGTTTGTTGGTCGAACACTCGATTCCCGCCCCTCACCTTCTCTCTTACATTAACCATGGGCAAAGATAAGCGTTCTTCCGGACGAGCACAGCGACATGACCCTCTTCATGCTGAATTGGTCGACACACCCGATCAGGGAATTCGCCGTAAAGCCGTTCGGCAAAAGTTTGTTGACAGGAACGGACAAGAAGAAGTCGAAGAGGTATATAATTCACAGTTAAAAGAGCAAATTATAGCTTTTCAACATTCGACATTCCAATATACTTTCATTACAGGCTTGTGAATCTAACGAGAATTTGCTCAAAAAAAACAGGAATACTTGGATTCGAAAATGTCAAAAAGAGTTTTAAAGATGGCACGAGAGCAACAAGAACAAATTGAAGGCAAACCTTCCTCAGCTACTACTGCAGCACCACAATTTCCACTTGGATTTGATCCAAGCGACGACGAAGATTTGGATGATGTCGACAAATATGGCGAATACGAGGAACTAGAGATCGAGGAAGAGGATGCAGATGTGTTGCAGCAATTTTTACCCACAGCACCACTTCAAAAGAAAACGTTGGCGGATTTGATTATGGAGAAGATCAATGAAAAGAATGCCATGGATGCTCAAGGAGAAGGTTGTGAAGGTGGTGAGGAGGCTATGCCTGAAATGAATCCCAAGGTGGTCGAGGTTTATACAAAGTAAGATTAGAGATGAAGAAGGATGGAAATGACGAGGGAAGAAGAGTATGCTAAATGGGAACGTGTGTTTTCGATCATGTCAGGGTGGGTCAACTGTTGAGTCGATACAAGTCTGGCAAATTGCCCAAGGCGTTCAAGATCATCCCATCGCTCGGCAACTGGGAAGAAATATTGTATCTGACACGACCTGAAAGCTGGAGCCCACACGCCACATACGAAGCCACGCGCATGTTTGTTTCCAACTTGAAGCAGGAGCAGGTGCAACGATTCTTGAGCTTGGTGTTGCTCGATCGCGTTCGTGATGATATCCAGGAAAACAAAAAGCTCAACTATCACTTGTACATGGCCATGAAAAAGGCCCTTTACAAGCCTGCACCATTCTTCAAGGGCTTCTTGTTCCCGCTCTGCGAGACTGGCACATGTACGCTGAAGGAGGCCGCCATTGTCGGCAGTGTCTTGTCCAAGGTGTCGATTGCTGTCTTGCACTCGTCGGCTGCTTTGTTGCGGTTGGTTCAGATGGACTACACGGGTCCCAACAGTCTGTTTATTCGTATCTTGCTCGACAAAAAGTATGCCCTGCCCTACAAGGTGATTGATGGCCTCGTCGAACATTTCCAGCGGTTCCGCAACGATTCCCGAGAAATGCCCGTCTTATGGCATCAGTCCTTGTTGGTGTTTACACAGAGGTAGTATAGTATACAAAACGAAGGGCATGGCCTGCAAGCGTGGTAACTTACTGTAACCTGTTGTGTGTCTCATAGATACAAGCAGGATATGATCCCTGAGCAGAAAGAAATCATTTTGGATGTTGTCAAGCACAAGTTCCATGCCGAAATCACTCCAGAAATCCGACGTGAGATTGTACATTCAGCACCTCGCGACGACATTCAGCACGATTACGACTCTGACGTGATGATGGATTAAATCTCTTTTCGATAGTTGTAGCATCCCTTTTCTTACTAAATTCTTACTGTAATCTGGCATTTTCTTCTTTTCTCCTTGTCCTCCTTCTGATCACACGCATATACATTCTGTCGTCTCTCTCCCCCTCTTCATGTACAAAAACATTTTATATATATCAACAACATGTCTTCTTTTTTTTATAATTATTCTTATATCTTTCATCTGTTTTCTCTCGCCACAAAGAAGAATGAAAAAAGAAGAGAAAGACCTTACACATTATCCAATGGTCTATGGTAAAGAATGAGCATGATTGGGAAAAAAAGACACTTCTGTGATATTAAAAGAAAATAAGTACCTGTTGAAACCACCGCGACGGTTCATGTATTGACGATACTTGAGTGCCTTCTTGACGCTTGCACCGGATACATCAGTTCCTGGCACATGTTGGTTCTTTGTCGTTTCGAATCCAGAGAATCCCATCAATTTCATCATTCTCGTCTCGTCGTCGTCGTCTTCATTGATTTCTACACTTGGGTCCCGCTTTCCGTCATCATTATCCTCTCCTTCTTCTCTTTCGCTGTCTTGGTCGTCGCGTCTACGACGTCGTCGTGAAGAAGATGGAGACCGCGAACGAGACCGCGACGAACGACGTGGTCTTCTATCCACATTCTCCAGGTCATCATAGTCATCGCGACGACGGCTTTTGAAAATAGATCCATATTTACTGTTAGCCTTTCTTTTTCGTTTACTTGACGTATATGCAAGGTCAATGGACGTATATTTACCGTCGAGAGGAACGTGAAGGTGACGGGCTTCGTGAGCGATAATGTCTTGAGCGTTCCCGATCTCTGTCATAATCTAGGTGCACATTAAAGAAGAAAATGTTTCAGTACCTTGCGTTTTCCTTTAGATGGAAAAGAGAAAGAGCATGAATGAAGAGAAAAAAAGAATAAAATGAACTCTAAAGGTAAAAGGAATGAATCTTAAGAGCATACCTCTTGGACTACGTGCTCTCCGTCTGTCTCGATCGCGGCTTCTAGAACGACGGCGGCTGCTGCGATACGATGAAGGTGATGGCGAACGTCTTCTTCGATGGCGAGGTGGTGAACGAGATGGATAGGGTGAGCGTGAGCGAGAGCGTGGATTGTCGAGATCGCGATAGCGAAGCGAACTTCGGTCACGGCTATCACGACGGTGAGGCGATCGTGAACGGGGCATTTGGCAAGGATATATACAAGCAGCACACAAGAAACGACGACAGCAAGTTGAGCAGCTACGACTTTAAAATTCCGAAGCCACCCACTATCAACTTTTTTTTTTTCTTACTTTGACCTTTCTCTTTTTTTCTATTTATTGACTACACACTTATTTAATATATAAACCGTCATGGCCACTCCACAGAAACGAAAGGCTCAAAAAAGCGGGAGCAAAAACACTCGACGGACAGCAGATAAACGTAAAAAATACAATATTCAGGTAGGTCGCTTCCTTGCCGAAAAAAAAACTTTTTAACGGCAAATCTTCGCTATGCGATCGATCGTAACTTTAGATCTAAATCTTTGTAACAAACAACAATAACAGGGCAATGCAATCATTAAACATAACTGGGACAAGAAACAAACTTTGATCCAAAAGTAAGCCGACCACTTTGAGTTATTGCTTGAGAGGGGAGAGTGACTAACAGAAACAAACTTGGATGACAGTTATAAACGATTGGGCTTAATGACGTCCTTAAACGGCAAAGCCGGAGGTGTCGAAAAACTGTATCCTGACGCAAAGCCCGAACATCCTAGCGAAGACCAAGAGGAAGGAGAAGAACAAGAGGAAAAAGAGTTGACCGAAGAAGATGTCGCCAGACTCGAAAAATCACTAAAGCCAGGCGAAGGTATCATCCAACGTGACGACGAGGGCAATGTGATTCGGGTCATTGTGGGACGACAAAAGACACACGACGAGATTTTGGAAGAAGAGCCAGAGCCAGTGGAGGCCAAGACGGATGTTGTCCGACAGTTGGAAGAGCAGGCACGGAATGCGCATAAAAACGTTAAATATCAATCCATGTACCAGCAACATTGGGTCGCACGGTTAATCACCAAGTATGGTGACGATTACAGAGCCATGTTTCGGGATGAGGATTTGAATCAGAATCAGTTGACGGAAAATCAGCTCAAGAAGAAGTGCTCACAATTCTTGAAGCAGAATCCAGGTTTTGAACGACTCGAGCAGTAAAGAATAAAAAAAAATAGTATACTTTCATGCAAGCATGCAAATTGTTGCTTCTATTTAATGAGTAAGCGGGTGATGTGGTACGAGGGAGGTTGCCTTTGTCAACCGAATCCAAAGATCCGCTGCGCTGTAACTGTCAGCTATCAACAATAGAACTGTTGTCTGGTTACGACTATGCTATGATGGAATCGGATCAGCTCGGCACGTCGGGTTTCCGAAGAAATAATTTTTTTTTCTACGTGTAGCATGACCTATTTTTTAATGCATGAGCTGTAGGCAGCATGTCATCAAGTGAAACTTGGCGTATATTACACTCATCAAGCGATCAGTGTGTGATGACGTCGGGTGTATAGTTTTGCCGCAATATGAGAGATAGAGAGTTGCAACGTCACTATCATTGATCGGCACTGAAGAACGCACGTGCAAAGAATGTGGCAGTGATCACAAGCACAAACACGCTAACGCTCGCACTGACCAGTTGTCGATATCATCACTGCGTAAGTGATAAACATGAGATGCATACGTCACTTCTTTCTAGCAACTTCGCCGATTTTCTCTGGTACTGCTGCTACTATGATAGTGCACCTTGGCTAAATCGTCGCCGTCATAGCCTGTCGCCCGGTTACCAGAGCATGTCTCCCCGATCAGAGTGCACTGAACACCCGACGGTGTTTGACCGACGAGTCGCTCTCTGCCAAAAATGTAAAAATCATCCGAGCCCATCCTCTCTGTCGCAGTCCACACCAAGACTAGCAGCACAGCTGTCACCTACCAACAACGTCTCTTCCCAGAAATAGGAGCAGCAGCAACGAGCAGAAGTAATTGTTTCGTCATGTAAAAACCATCGTTTTCCCACCACAAGAAGCTGCGACTGAAAAATCATGCAACGAACGAAAGCAACAGCAACAGCAAGCTGTGTCAGTCCAGCTATGTGCTGCAATGTTTCACAAGACAGAACTGTCTTAAAGCAGTAGCGGATGTTCCAGGTTTCTCATCGACTAACAAACATCCTCTCCAAACATTCGTTTGTTTGTTTTTTGCTCTTTCCTTCCTCTCTTTTTGCCACCCACTAGAAAAACTCATTTCTGCCCCAAATGGATCCCAATTCGAGCTCTGATCCTCTTGACGTCGCTGTAGCCGTTGCGCAGGCTATGGGTCATCAAACATCCACTGCCACCTCCACCGATCGCCACCACCACAACCACACTGCTACCACCGCTACTGCTGCATTGATAACCGAACCCGTCAAAGACGCTTGGTCCGAGTTCATGTCCTCTGCAGCTGCTGCTGTCGCTGCCTCTGCCACACCAACCACGACCACGACCACATCATCAACAGCGTCGTCGCAAGACTTGCCCATCGATCTGATGCAACAGCCGCTGTTCCATCTCGGCCAGACACCGCCGCCACAAACAGCTGAACTCTTGGATCCTCTCGACCCATCCTCGTGTTTGAATTTGATGCATCCCACATCGACGACCACTTCGTCTGCCTCAACCTCGCCGATGTTTGACAAGCAACAGCAACAGCAACAACAACAATGGCAGCAGTACACTTCCAACATCTTATTTCAACAACAACAACAACAACAGCAGCAGCAGCAGCAGCAACCGCAACATCCTTTGGACTATACGACTCAACAACCACCACAGCAACAGGATTCTTCCTCCATGTTTTTGCCACCAACGCCACCTGTGGAATCACCCGCACAAGCAATGCAAACCGGTCAACTGCCATCGTGGTTTGGTTTCCAGTTGAACACATCTTCTGCTGCTGCCATGGCTGCTGCTGCCGCCGCCGCTGCATCTGGTGGCATGCCTCCCGAACCCTCGCCTCCACCTTCCTCTAGCCTGGATTTTGGCATGCCAACCATGTGTTATCCGCCGCAGCAAATGCAGCAACAACAAATGCTATCACTACAACAGCAACAACAGCAACAGCAGCAGCAGACGCCTCAGCCGCAACAACAACCCAACACACACGCTGGTGGTCCTGCCAAATCGGGCCGTGGCCGTCGACGTTCATCGCCTTCGACTCGACCCTATCGTCGGCGAAACTCGTCTCACCCATCGGTGGCATCGGTGGTTTCACTTTCAGCGCATGAGCCAGTGGCCCACTTTATCGAAGGTGTCGAGCACATTACATTTCTGTATTCGCACGATCGTCTGGTCAAAGAATATACCGTGCGAACAGATGTCGATAACTGTGCGCTGGATGACATTCCTATGGAGTTCCGAGTATTGAATGCGGTATGTGAAATAATGATGCCATTCGCCGCTACTTTGCCTATTCTAGTCATCTAGAATGAATGAGACTGACACGTTACACTGCTTACGTAGATCTATCCTCGAGCCAACGTTGACAAGGACGATTACGATGGCAATCGATGGGAATACGAAACCAGTTGTAACCAGCTTGGCTGGAAACTCTGCTGGTTGAATCAAGATCAACTCTGTGGCCGCCGTGGATTGATCCAGCGTGCCGTTGACTCGTATCGAAATCGCCATGTGAACATGCGCTCGCGACGGGTGACGCGACAGGAAAAAGTCGCTAATGGAACCTTGCGCAGACGTCGTGCCAAGAGAAGTTAGATTTACTTCTGTGTAAGATCATTGCTACTTATTACTATTACCAACAACAACAACAACAACAACCAAAAAGCAGCAGAAAGAAAGTCTTTCTCTTTAACTACCGCATACTCCCAGAGCACATTATGTATTCATGCACTACTGATCCTTCCTTTGCTTTAATCCTCTGTTCTCTTTCATCACAACATGTATTAATTCTCTTTATACGTATGATTGTACAACATTTTACTGCACATAAATCGCTCTTGTATATATTTTCATTACATAAATCAATAACCATTCTAATAATAAAAAAAAAGTATCATCACAATTATGGCATCATCCAAACGTCATTTCCCTGTGCTTTGTTATTCCGAAACATTTGACATCCCAAATCATTACAGTACATGCCATATGGTACACAAGATAGCTAGATAGCTAGAGAGTGGCTCTGCTCTTACTGCCCTTCTTTCTGCCCATCTGTTGCGACGTACTGTACTTGCTTATATATCCCATGCATCACATACAACCCTACTACCAACCGGATGCCAGTGTTTCCACTCTAGAAGATGATCACTTCAGTTCTTGGTGGCAACCCAGCTGGCCGAATCAGGACGTGTGCAGGTTCGACACATTCATTTGTTATGAAGCGACTGTCCTCAGACATACTATTTGCATAGTAGCATCTATCATTTTATCTTGTCTATCTCAGGTGAGTAGTGACTTTGCGACACCATATCTGGTTAATAGCATTTTTTTTGACAGATCGTCCATTTTCCCCCGCGTCGGAGTTATAGAAAACCGTATCCGAGTAAGCTATGCAGGCTCTACTGTGTATACTGTGTATTCATAATAACAGCCCAGGTCGTAGATCAGAATCATCGCGTTATGGATTGGTGGATCAATGCAGTAATCGCCGAGATTGGCGGTTGTCGTGACCTTATTGAACACATTACTACGCAATGGCATACACTCTTACAAAGTCGATCAACAACAACAACAACACTCGATTCCACCACCTTATCCTTATTGCCACGATCGAAAGGCATTTTGTTGCATGGCAAACCCGGCACGGGTAAAACTGCCATGGCAATGGCCATTGCAAGTAAATAAGACTTTTGATATGCTCCTTTTCTTGAGCAGAGTACAAACACACTGAAACTGCTTTATGTATATCTTTATGTGTATGTGTGTGTGCAGAATACTCTAAAATACCATACCACGTGGTGAACGGACCTGACATCTTTATGAGTGGTAAGGGCATACTTTTTCAAATCATTCGCAAAGAGTGTGAACTTGACACTAATCTTACTTTGTATAACTAGAACAGGGCGCAAGTGAATCCAAATTATTGCGCGTATTCAATGACATAAGACAGAACAGTATTGTTATTGTGGATGAGATCGACTTGCTGGCTGGATCATTGAAAGGCAAAAAGGGCGACTTGGATGTTCGGATAGCGTCTACTTTGTTATCCATTCTGGATCGGCTGAATCAGCATCCACTTTGTCCTTTTATTTACATTATTGGTAAAAAATACAAACAAAAAGAGAGGCCAAGGGAGGGCGGGTCGACAAAGCAAACTGAACATGGTGTTTTATCATTACAGGGTTGACTAGTCGATTACATGCGATGGATGGCAGTTTTCTTCGCGCTGGCCGGCTTGATGACGTCCACGAGGTGGTCATTAAAACGTCCCAGGCACGACGTGAAATTCTGGAAATCATGGCACAACGTAAGAATAGAATCACGGATCAAAGAATGACTTCATATTTACAAACAGTATGCAGGAATACCGTTTGCATCGGACACGGATCGGAGCCTAGTGCTCGGACAAGTTGCTCAAGTAACACATGGATTTGTCCCGAGCGATCTGCAAAGCCTGTGCACGCAGGTCGTGTTACAACTGATTCATCAAAAAGTCAATGTTGCTTCCTCGGAGCATTTTGAAAATGCTCTCAGGGTTGTACGACCCTCAAATATGAGCGAATATGCTTCCAAGGTATACATAGAGGATGTCTTTTTTCATATGCACCCAATACAAAAAGGCTTATGTTTTTTTTCTGACACCCTGCTACTACTAGATACCCCGCGTTCGCTTTGCCGACTTATTTGGCGTCGAATCGATCATTCAAGAAATAAAAACATCAGTGATTTACCCGTTCCATAATCCAGACAAATACACTGCCTTGGGCATTGCACCACCGCGAGGCATCATGGTCTATGGCCCTCCAGGGTGTGGCAAAACCATGTTGTGTTGCGCTCTAGCGTCAGAGACAGGTGTCAATTTCATGTTTGTCGAGGTATTGTTCGTGTTCTTATAATCGACACTATTGCACATGGCACAGGGAGAGAGAAGGGACGGGCAGGCCAAGAAATGAAAAGCGTTCAACGTACTGATTTCTCTAATTTGGACAAACTACATGGTATGTATAGAGCTCTCAAGTACGATCCAAAGTCGTAGGTGAATCTGAGAGCAATCTCGCCAAACTGTTTGCGCATGCAAGAGCCAATGCACCGTGTATTCTATTTATTGACCAAATCGACATGTTGTTGCCAAAGCGAGGAACAAGTTCCAGTTCAGAAAACACAAGCGATCGTATTGTTACATCCTTTTTGACAGGTGAGAAAGGGAACAAAACTACTACCTCGAGGTTTGACGATGAAAGGTCTCTTGTTTTTCGCCATAGTTTGTTATAACGAGTTTGTACATTATTTTATTGTAGCAATGGATGGATTATTGACCAAAAGTAACACGAACAATGTACAAATCGATGTACTCGTGGTTGGAGGTAATTTACAGAATAGCTTCTGAGTGCTGAACTAGGAACGTTCATACACTTACACTCGACTACCTTTGATAGCTACGAATCGGATTGAGGCAATTGATCCAGCTGTCCTGCGCCCTGGTCGTTTCGATGAACATATACACGTCCAACGACCAAACCAAAAGGTGACTTGCAGCAGGAAGATACAGTTTAATAGTTCTTTTGCACCAAGCAACTAATGTCTTGTTTACTATCACACCAAAAAGCAACGACTAGCCATTATCGAAGGTCTCTGTGCGAAAATGCCAACTGTTTTAACCGAGGAGGAACGAATTCATTTAGCCACGGAAACAGATCGATGGACAGGTAAAAGTTGGATTTGCAAAGTTTATCATTGTTGTACAAAAGAGACATATTCAATTAACTAGTACTCTGATACTCTTTTCAAAATTAAAGGTGCCTCTTTGGATAATTTGTTTCGGGAAGCTGCCATGGTTAGTTTGCGTGAAAGTGTTCAAAGTAGCCAGGTCAGTTTTGCCGTCCTACGTACCACATTTAAAAACATGGGTTTCAATTGTTTACATTAACAATTTTATCACAGATTACATCAGCACATATACAGAAAGCACGGGATTCTGTACAAAGCCTGGTTTCATAAAGTTAACAATCCCTTTTTAATCAACCGAACACTATCGAGCTACCTCTGTATGCGTGGACGTTAAAGCCACCACAGCTATCGTTCATAAACTGTTTATTATTAATGGATTAGAATTATCTGCTAAATTGTCTATGGTCTATTATATTGTTGTTGTACCGCACACTATGTAAGCTTGTCTCTTTTGCATGCTCTATGGTAATATCCCTTTTACCTTTCGTTTGCAAATCCTATATGTATGGTGTCTTCTATGATTCATATACTGTAAGCTATGTTTTACATAGCAGAACGTATTTTATGCTCGATCTACTCAACTTTAACATCATTTTGTACATATCAGTGTGCACTTTTGCAATACCGATTCGTTGCCATAGCGACAAACCTTGTACATGCAGAATCACTATCCTACATATCAATTGCATCCAACAAACAACAATCATTATTAGCCAGATTGAATCCTGTTTGGGTGACTCATACTATATATGTAGCACTAAGCTAAAGCCAAATTACAAGCTGCATATTCATATATACCCTTGCCATTATTTAGTCCACACGGCTCCTATGAATCTCCTCCCACCACTAAAGCAATCTATAGACGAAACCCTAAGAACGTTGTCTTCGTCTTAAAAGGTTCAAGCTGTCAAAGGACTCGCGTGATTCATGTACATGTCGCGCTCAGGATCACCTACTCGCTTTGATCAGCCACATCTATATTGTAGCAGGCTCAGTCGCAATAACCTTCTTGATGGAGTGGAAAACCGCGGCGCTTATACTATCCTGCACATGACACCACTTTAAAGCATAGACTATGGATCATTTGCGCACAACCTCCACACACACACATCAGCGATCTATAATAGCTTGACTGTTCTATTTCAGTCTCTAAACATATACTACGCACACCTCTCGACATCTGCTTCAGCGATGCCTATCGAATATTCCGCTCCGAGGCTCGTGTGAAGACTTTGGCCTTGTCCTCCGTACATTAGCGACGAGAAATTGAGAGATGCCGCTTTTGCCAGCTTGTCCAGCTCAAATTTCTAAAATACTCACAAATTCATTCTAACAATGGGCGGAAACCCATATCCTAAACGTATTGAAATGAACATACTTACCGACAGACCTGTATGTTATGCCTCGCGAAGCACTCAAAACATTTATATGTCAACAGTGCGATTATCGAGCATGCTTATACTGACGGATTTTGGACTATGTTGGCAGGGTCAGGCTGCAGCTCGATTACGGTGAATATAAATGTGCTCTTTGCAGATTGAAAAGCTAAAGGAGGTCAAGGATAACTACATAGCGAAAAATGCAATACAGTATCAAATCACATATATAAAAACTATATTTACATGCTCTCCTTCTCGAATCATGTAATAGCTTTGTGCTGCAGACACAAAAAAAAGTTCTACTCTTTTTGAAAGAACCACATTCCGTACGTCGAATACACACACTGACACTATCAAGAAGGAGCTAAAATTGCTGCACGAGGAAGTCTATTACAATTTTTACAGGGAATATATATACGAGTTACAAAAGTGATGTTACATTTGTTCTATCTATTTGGAAGCTACAAAAACCATGTTTCTAGGTGACTCCATCGGATCGAATAATGGCCACATCCATACACCCTTGCTTCGCTCCCTGTTTGATGGATCAACGACGGTGACATTATTGCTATCAGCTTGATCTCCATCGTCTCGTTGTTGTTGGACCGTTTGTTTTAAATAGAGCCATCGATCTAGCAGTACAATACTTTCCAAAACTGGTGCCAACAAAGATCGTAGCGTCCATAGTATTGTAATCTGTTTTTCGGCGTACTTGTATTCTTGATGATATCGTTCTGCTTCTTCAGGTGTAATAGCATCCACTGGTTTCCCGAATTTCTTCAGTGCCGCCTGCACATAGCCAGCAAAGCCGTTCTTTTTGTTAATCCGATGTGCCAGAGCAGGTGCTTTGGAAGCTGATGCCAAGCCTTTATCCACCATGATTTTCTATAATAGTATGATAATAAGCAACCTGAGATTTAATACCTTCGTGTTTATAGAAGATAGTTTATCTTTTCTTGTACGGTTTTACCTGTAATAGAGCACGGAAAAAATGTTGCTCGAATGATTTTTTGCTGGTCTGCTTTTGATGTGGCCATTGCCAGGGTGAGTGACACGCTAGCACCCGAGCTGTTGTTCCCATGGTGTAGTCCATTTTGGCAAGTGCATCACTCATTGGGAACCCAGCAGGAGGGAACCCAGTAGTAGCGGCAAATGTTCCGCTTTGCTTTTCAGACAAATAATGGTAACAGCATCCAACATTAACAAGGCACGAGACTTTGTCGCTTTCTGCAAATAGTCGCATGATCAATGTGGACAAGTCGCCGCACGCGTGCAAACCACAAATTAACCATTGCCTATCACCATCATTATCATCATTGCTTCCTTCTACTCCTCCTCCCCATCGTGTCAATACGCTCGAAATGTTTTCTGATGTTATCAGCTCTGTAATATGAGTTAGTCGAGCATCTTGCTTTCTCTCGGTGGCCTTTTCTTCATGAAATTTCACGCGACGGTCGAACCTTTCGGCCCCTTTGGTTTGTATTTCAGACATGTCGACAGCCAACACGCGCATGTCGTGATGGAATGCCAGTGCCCGAGAAAGATAGCCTTGGCCTGAACCAAGATCCAGTACAGATGAAATACCATGGTTCTCGGCCACTCGATGTATCAGATCGCTCATCCGTTCAACCTATGTACTGTACTTGTAAATATATTTCGATTCTTACCATTTCAGCTTTTACTTTTGATTTTACCTCATGTATTTTTTTGCCTGTCATGCCAAACAACATATGTTTCTTGAATTCGGAGTGTTTTCCTTTGTCTATATAGTAGACACATAAATTAGGTCTCTTTTCGCTTCTTTTGATCGAGTTCAGCAACGGACACCAGCTTATATAGAATCACTACATTGACGTACTGGGACGAGTTCTTAAAAGAGCTAATTGATGCGTCTCTTGGATATAATGCTTTAATGAATCGGGCCACGAGGCGTTCTCTCAAAGACAAAATATTGTTAGTTTGACAGTGTGTATGCATAAACATAGTCAGTCTTTGTATTACCACTACTTACAACGGTAGGATTGAAAGACGGGAGCTGGACGACATTGTCGAACCATTCGTCGTCGTCGACGTCGTCTTTTTGTTGGTGAAGAGCATTTTGCCATTCTGAATCAAGTAAGCTCCATTGGTCATGAGTGAAAAAGTCAACAATATGGAGGTCGTGAAGCCAGCGATATTGTTTTGCGAAATTGACAAGCACGGTCAAATACTCTATGGGATCACTGTATCCAGGAGGTAGATTGATCTCTTTTTCAGGCAATAGTAGCATAAAATATATGTATAAACTTTTCGATGGAAGATGTCTGTGTAATTTTCGAAGCGGAATTTTTTATTATTTGGGTAAATACACATGTCGCGAAAATGAGCATCAAACAGGCTCAGCGCGCCCCCCCCACTCACGCACTCTTTCTCTCTACTTTTTACCTTTTTCCAATTCTGCTTTCTCGCACAATTATAATCAAATGTCTCACCAACAACCACAGCAACCTACGAATCCACACGGAGATCCATCAAAATACGCGGCTGGTCCACCTGCTGGTGATTCATCGGGCTTGATTCAACAACACCACCCACAACAACAACAGCAGCAGCAACAACCACAACAACACCAGCAACAAACATCGGCGGCTGCTATGGCGGCTGCTGCAGCCGCGGCAGCAGCAGCAGCAGCTACAGGCACTGCTCCCGGTGCTCATCCTGTTTTCGACTTGGGTAAATTCTGGCAAGAACAGTTAAGTGTGGCAGAAGCATTTGAATCCGATTTCAAAAACCACCCATTGCCGCTTGCACGAATCAAAAAGGTCATGAAGACCGATCAAGATGTTAAAGTAAGCTTTTCTTCCTTTTGCTATATGTACTTGTGGATATTTAAGATAAGAAAAGGTGTTTGATTCTAAATCCTATATACGTTTCTAATTATAGATGATCAGTGCAGAGGTATTTACATATATTAAGAAAATCTTATTATTTCTAAACAATGGCCTAATGAACATCGGATCGGTTATAGGCACCTATTCTGTTTGCAAAAGGATGTGAGATATTCATCACTGAATTGACGAAACGCGCGTGGTAAGGTTGGATTTTGGATGGGGAAGGTTGAATGGATACCATCTATATTATATCATGCAAGACAGTTGATTGGGCATCTCCCTTTTTCTCCTCTCTAAGGGTCCACGCCGAAGAAAATAAGCGTCGCACATTGCAACGTTCAGATATTGCTACCGCTATTTCAAAAACTGACATGTGCGACTTTTTGATTGATATTGTACCTCGTGAAGAAGCTGCAAAGGTTAGTGTCGGTGGGCTAGATTATACTTTGGGATCAGGTAAATCAGATGCACTAATAATGATCTCACTGTGATACTTTGAACGCTCTCACGCGCATTTGCATTCATCTACCTTAGTCAAACACGGCAGTGTACGATCAGCACGCATACACAAACTACTATCAGCCCACCAATGTGCCACAATATGCTTCAACACAGGTACTATTTAATAGAAACGAGAGGAGCGATTAAACTGCAGCAATTGTTTACTGACGACATTGGATCGTGGATATAATTAGCAGATCGATCCATCTGCGTACTACCAAACACAATTGTCACAGGTAAGTTATTATAGGGCATCTTGGCGTCATAACAACAGCTGCTAACCCGATGGATTTGTTTGTAGCTGACACCTGAGCAAATGCAACAGTACCAGCTTCAGTTGCAGCAATTTGCCACTCAACATCCGTATGCTCAACAAGCCCAGCAAATGGCACGACAAGGGGCAGCAGGGCCATCCACTGGCGGACAGCCTGCGCCAGGTAAGCAATCATGTTTAATGCAATGACACGTTAGAAAGATACTAACCCTTGTACTTGTATTTACACTCTGTAGGTCAACCGAATTCAGACGGTGTAAAATCAGAATCGAATCAACAGCAACAACAGCAGCATTAGATTCTTCTGTCACTATTATTATTATTATCATTGTTATTACTGTTCTTATAAGAATCATAAAACCTTGTCTCTCTTCCTCTCTGAACTTTGGACTTGTCTAGAATTACTTTACATATTCAACCCAAAACCAAACGAAAAAAAAAGCAAAAAAACCATTGTGCATTATTAAAAAAAATCACTTATGAGCAACGAGCACTCAAAACTTTTTTAAATCTTTACTAAAACTTTTTTCTTAATGTTTTTTACACAAGACAGCCACCGGGGAGAAAGGATGACGGTTTCAACTGTGGAAAGGTGGGTGGGGGCTTTTCATTATTACATATCTAGATAAGGTCGGCAACGTTCATGGGCATCTCTTCGATCTGGGTGTTGTAGAACTGTTCAATGTCTCTCATCATGCGGACGTCTTCACCGGTAACGAAGTTGATGGCAACACCCTTACGACCGAAACGACCACCACGACCGATTCTGTGGATGTAGTTTTCACGGTTGGAGGGAAGATCATAGCTAAAGAAAGAGGATAGAGTAAGTACATGACCAAACCGTTTAGTGGAAGCGTGTGCAATAAATAATCGATAAAAACTTACTTGATGACCAAGGAGACTTGCTGGACATCGATACCACGGGCCAACAAATCGGTGGTGATCAAGACACGCGAAGAGCCGGAACGGAACTCCTTCATGATAACATCACGCTGGGCCTGGTCCATGTCACCGTGCATGGCGGAGACAGTGAATTCACGGGCGTGGAGCTTATCGGTGAGCCAGTCGACCTTTCTGCGGGTGTTACAGAAAATGACAGCCTGGGTGATGGTGACGGTTTCGTACAAATCACAGAGGGTATCGAGCTTCCACTCTTCCTTGTCGACAGCAATGTAGAACTGCTTAATACCTTCCAAGGTCAATTCATCACGCTTGACCAAGATGCGAACGGGTTCGCGCATGAACTTGGTGGTGACTTCCAAGACATCCGAGGGCATGGTGGCGGACAAGAGGACGACCTGGGTGCTGCCGGGCAACAACTGGAAGACGTCATAGATCTGTTCCTTGAAACCACGGGACAACATTTCATCGGCTTCATCAAGAACGAACATCTTGACAGAGTCGGTCTTGAAGGCACGACGGTTGTTGATCATGTCAAAGACACGACCGGGGGTACCGACAACAACGTGGCAGCCGGACTGGAGCTTGGCAATGTCTTCACGGACGTTGGTACCACCAATGCAGGCGTGGCACTCAATGCCCATGAAGTCACCAAGAGCGAGCACGACCTTTTGAATCTGCAAGGCCAATTCACGGGTGGGGGCAAGGATCAAGGCCTGAGTCTCCTTGATGTTGACGTCGATCGACTGCAAGATAGAGATTGAGAAGGTGGCAGTCTTACCGGTACCGGACTGGGCCTGGGCAATCACGTCGTGACCCTTGATAACAGGCATGATGGCACGCTGTTGAATGGCCGAAGGACGTTCGAAACTGTGATAGAGAAGACAGCAGTAATCGTATCAGTAACCCATCCCTTTACAAACTGCCCTTACAATACTACGCAAGAACCCTTCTCCTGACTCTCCCTGACTGCTTACCCATAGGCGTAGACACCACGGAGAAGCTCAGTCGTGAGGTTCATGTTGTCAAAGTTGTCGACAACTTCCTCCCAGTTGGACTACAAAAAAAAAGATTATCAAGACCATGTCAGTTTTTACTGTGATAAAAAAGCAAACTATGCAACAACACATGTAAATCAAGAAAGGGTATTTAAATTTTACTCACCTCGATCTCGTGATCGTTCAATTCTTGCAAAGGTTCGTTGCTAATTGCAAGATGGAAATAGTGTGAGTCTCTGTCTTTATTCGCACACACATGGCATTCCCAGGGAAAGCCAGTTCTTCCGTTTCGTTTCCAATCCCAACTTTTTTTGTTTTTTTGGCTTTCTCAACAATGCAACGTGCAATGAATTGCATTCACTTTATGTAGCACGCATACTCGTACAAACTAAACGCATTGCAAGATAGTGAACTAAGAGAGATTACATACCTCATGATTATGGGTCTGAATAAGACTTTAGTAGAAAGGAAAGAGAAACTTTTCTGCCACTTTTGGCCAAAGTAAAAAAATTTTGGGTCGCGGTAGCGGAAGCTACTAGCAAGTCACACGAAGCCCAATTATTAGATTACACTAGCACGGTCGAAAACTTCTCTGAGGAATAACGAAACCGAGTTGGGGTGGCTCCCAATATGTTAGTTTGTGTGATGGACCTTTACTGTTACGCAGCAGGCGATATTCTTCCAGGTGTGCCTGCGGCAACCACATCATTCTGTTTTTATTTTCGTAACGACAACTTTTATTCTTTATTGTTATGGACAGTGCCATCTTCTGGTGACGGTACTGTTTGTAACTTTGGCTTTGCAACGATATAGCACGTTGTGCCAAGATGAAATCGATGCACCTTGACAATCTCGAGCTTTTCCTTGACCTTTTCCTGCTCAAACAATCCCATCAAGTCGCGGTTCCACCAACAGCCCCACTTCATCACATGTTTGTCCACGTTGCTGTCGAGCAATCGATTCAGCCAGTCATAATGAGACCGGCCGTGTTCCAAGAGCAAGATCCGCGAGTCTTCTGAAGGCTTACATGCATCAGCCAAAGATATCAGAGCCTCTTCCGGATCACCACAGGAACACAATCCAAATGTATCCACCACCGTGTCAAACCGGCCCGCCGGTTGCTCATTTACATTGGCCTGTCTAAATTCAACAAACGTCTTCCGGAACTGGTCTTTGAACTTGTCAAATTTGCTTTCGGCTTCGGCCAGCATGCCTGCATTCCGGTCCGTAAACCTTGCGGAATCCATTTGATCTGCTTTGTAGTAGTCAAAGTTTCGTCCCGTGCCCGTCGATACTTCTAATACATCACCCTAGAATATCATCATCACCACCATTTATGCATAAAAGCGTTAAAACAATTGGTCTGAGCCGCCTTTGCTCGACACATTCATGACGCCCTCTTATTCTATGGAAAGTACGCTACCTTTGCTTGACCAACAAGAAATCGTCGCATTACACCAATACCCATGATCAGTTCGTCCCAATCAATCTCCTTGTCGTAACTCTTGGCGATCTTCTCCCAGACGGGAGACGTGTCAAAGTTTCTGCTACTGCTGCCGGCACCTTCCGGAAAAGTTGCCTGATCGTTTGCTGTACAGTCTTTGGAGGTGTCACTTTTGCTTTTAAATACGAGCATGCTCACACAAGTCGCGGTGATATAGAGCAAGCCACCACCAATGAGAATGGGTGTCAGTCTTGGTGAGGGTCGACCACTAGCACTGCCACCAGCGCCAACATTAGGGTTTGCACTAGGTGGTAGTTTGGTGTATTTTAATGGAGCGGCGCGTGGTCGAAAGTTTGGCGTGGACTTTTTCTTCGCCATGGTATGTTTGTCGTTGTGTGTGTAAAAGTGACAATAAGACCGCCCCCTGACCCCGTTCTCAGTTATCAAGCTGCTGGGCTATTATTTTTTGACACTCGATTTCCTTATTCAGTCTATATAGTATGCATGACTACCAGCATCAAACAGTAAAGAAGAATCTGACACATTGACCGACAATCAATATTACAGCAGGTATTAACCCATCTGTATGTCAAACGATTTAGCAAAAAGTAGTTAATAATAAGAGGGTCTCTACATAACACCGGTACTAGCTCTAAAATAAATAATTGCACCATCTTGGAATTCTTCCGGTTATAAATTTACAAGTAGTGTGAGTGCCTCTATCGAAAATATTTGAAGGTAGCAAAGGTGCTACTACATTATGTCCTTTCTTTCCATCAACCGTTCCAACGTCAATAACTCCTGATACAGACGATTTTTAGGTAGTCCAACCTAATACCGCATAAGAAAGAAATGTCAAATCATATAGTGTTCCAAATATTAAGAAAATGAAATCCAATTATTAAAAAGTATGGCTTACCACATTCCAATAATCACCATGAATGCCTTTTACAAATAGAGATGCAGTGCCTTGGAGTCCATAAGCACCTGACTTTCCAAATGCCTGACCTGAAGCCACGTCTTTTACAGATGCACGGGAAAGATCCAAGTCAATCAATAGCGATTGTGAATTCACCCTTCTGTCTGAAAATTTAAAAGTACTCACATGCTTCAAGAAGGCCATCATCGATATCAGAAAACTCGACATCCGTCTTTGAAACAAATGAAATTTCATGATATGGCTTGCCGCCACCATCACCTGCTGCTGATGATTTACGTAAAATGACGACGCCCGTCATGGCTGTATGCTGTTTCCCACTCATTGTACGTAACATGCGCTTTGCATCATCGGCATCGCGTGGTTTTTCCAAGACCGTTGAATTATCGTCAAGCACAACGACCGTATCGGCGCCAATCACAATATCAGCATCGGGCAACGATGGATCGTCCTGTTGTGATCATACATGTATCTTTAGGATTGTTTCTCTCATCTTCATCCTAGCGTCATCTTCTTTCTTGATATAAAAAGCAACTACTCATCCACTATGGCGCTTCATATAATAACGCGAGTTTACCCTGCATCGTTCAAACACCTCAACCGCTTTCATGCGCGCCGTATACTCGACATAATCCTCTTTAAGTTCGAAAGCAGTAGGATCATTGGCGTCGTCTTTTAGCGTAGTAACCACTTGGAAATCAACTCCCTGCATTTTTTTTCGCGGTAGCGTATATTCAAATAGAGATAATATGTTCAAAATAGTGAGTTATCATTTCGAACTGAAAGTTTCGACCGGGATAAAGAGCGTGTTCGCGACTCTTTTCGAAGATCTCGCTCAGTTGCAACTGTTCACAGTGTTTATATACCATGTCTGTCAAAATCTCGTGTCTGCGAGGCGAAGCTGAAGCCAGAACAATTTTCTGTTTCGAAATCCAAGGCAACCAAGACATTGCAGGCATTGTTTTACGTAGCTTTTTTGTTTTCGTAATATAAAAAAGTAGAAGTGGTGGTACCTGCGACTGATATATCTCAGCAAAGAGGAAGGAAGCTTCGGCGCTTGGGCACGTCATTCTCATTTTAACCCAGCAAGTTTTCTTGTTTTGGTCCTCTTTTAAACCTCCAGCGTGCCCTCCCCTCCCCACTCTATAAATAATAATGGTAATTATAATGACATTAACAAAAGCAACGCTATAAACGGGAACGCGGCTTTGAAATCTTACGCAATACATGTCATTTAACTTTCTCTCTGTTTAAAATCTATTCGTGTAGCCTGTCCCATTTGAAGCATTTATTCCTTTCGGCATTATTGCCGCTATGTTCACCGTCACTGGTACCGGTTTGGGTACCGTTAGATACTTCGCGAACGGCCACAAGGTGAGTCAGCTAATCGCACCAATTCAATTATCAAGCGAGCATTACTGATTCCATTAATTTTAATACTTTTAGCCCGCTCGCTTCAATGTCGATGTCTTTGATAAAGCCATGATGGAGCGCGATAGACGTCTTACTGGCTCGCTCCGTGGACAATCGGTAAATATGACGAGATCTAATTATCATGATCCTTCATATACCGAGAATGGACGAGTGAATATATACTAACTATATTATTATCTATTATTTGTATATTGTATGAACATATAGACAGAGCCTGTTGCACCTGCTGCATTTGCTACCAACAGGTAAAAAGATATTTTTTTACTACTATCAGGGTTGCTTGCTAGCTATTAATGTGCTTATCTATCTAAACTTATCATTTTTAAAATAGTGTATGGTACGCGGATGCCCCAAGACACACTTAGAATTAGTCGAATAGCAGCGTCAAGAAAAAAGCAACATCGAATCATAATACACCATCATTTCAAAAAAAAAAACTCAACATCAGAGAGTCGATTCTTTTGCTCTTGAATACACTTTTATGTTTAATTTTTTTAGACAAAATCCAACAAAAAGACAAAAGAAACAGAAAGGAAGAGTGAAATATGTGCAAAAAAGGGTGCGCGTGTAAAGAAAATGGACGTCTGTGCAAATGGGAAGAGTGAAAGAAACAATGATATCAAAAAAAGGCAATCAATAGAAAATTAATTTTGTTCAAGACAAGACGACATAGTGGTATGTGTATGTGTGTGTGAGTATGATGGTATGGATTGTTTTGGTATGGTTATTGAGGTGATTAGGAAACAAGGATTTTCTACTTTTCAGTTGTTTTCTACAAAATGAGGTTTGGGATAGTATGTCGGGGAGAGGAAGAAGGTTTGTAGTGATGGATTTGACTGGTGGAGAGAGAGAGAGAGAAAGAGATTTCACGGCGATAGGTCAAAATCATGAAGCTCGATGGTGGTTTGTACAAGACTTGGTTCTTCTTGACGCTGCATAACGACGATTGCCTTGGTTTCATTAAACGTTAATTTCCAAATAGTTCGAGCCGGGTTCGAAAATAGTCGGATAAGGCGTCCAGTTTCCAAATCCCACAACTTCACCTTGCCGTCAGCACCTAAACGAAAAAAAAAAGACCATCCACCAAAACCCTTGTTTAGCCAGTTATATAGTGTAAAACGATTTGATAATACCTACCTCCAGAAATAATCCGTCGATCGTCAAATTGCAAACATGTGACCGAGTTATCATGTGCAGAGATTCTATGTCGACACTCATATTGCTCCAGATCCCAAACCCTCAAACAGCCGTCGCTTCCACCGCTGACAAGGATTGATGGATCCGAAGGCAGGAGTTGAAGTTGGCCTACGAGCGAAGTATGGCCATACAATGTGGCTAGACACTGTCCTGTGTTTGGACAAAACACGCGTATGTTGGAATCCAAAGATCCGGTAATCACTCGTCGGCCGTCAAATGCAATAGCATAGATTTGTGAGTGATGACCCACAAGCACATGGAGACATCGCCCCGTCTCTAGATCCCATAGGCGTGCTGTAGAATCGTACGATCCGGATGCTACCTTATTACCATGGATATCTAAGCATCGTACACTGGCTTGATGTCCTAGCAACACATGGAGTAGCACGCCTCGTTCAATGTCGTAGACTCGCATCGTAGCATCGCGTGATCCCGTCACAGCAAGCTTAGTGTCACGCATCTTGAGGCATCGGATGGTAGATGAATGCCCTCGAAGCACATGGCGTTGCTCTCCCGTCTTTAGATCCCAAACACGAGCTTCACTATATGTAAAAATAATATATATATATATATATAGATAATGCTTAGAAACCGAAAGAAATGTTTATTGCTATGTAGAGACATGAACAATGGTTGGGAAGATTGTAATGCTAGTAGTAGTAGTAGTAGTAGTAGTAGTAAATTAATAAACTATCAGTACTTACCGATCACAACCACCTGACACCAAAACGTATTCGTCGTTATCACCGTTGCTTTCCTTTACAAACTGCAATGCCCACACGCCGCCTTCATGGCCAGATAGTGTACGCAGATGCTTGCCTGTTGTGCTATCGAATACCTCGATATTGTGATTGTCACAGCCAACGACAACATATGGGTCTTGGACCTGTAAGCTTGTGACTAGGGCCGAGCCGATATTATTTACACACGTTGTCTTTTTCCCTCCTTGTTTCCATGCATGCGCAATATTGTATTTGCGCCTGAAATATTCTTTGTAAGAGACGATCTGCTGCTGCTGCTGTTGTTGTTGTTGTTGTTGCTGTTGTTGACCATTAACGCCTCCGCAAACCGTTGTCGTCGTACTACTACTACTACTACCACTGCTGGATAGTATTGATGCTAATAACTGTTGTTGCTGCTGCTGTGTCGTCATCTTTGTTGTTGTTATCGCAGAAGAAGAAACAAGAGGGAACGGGCGCACCAAGCGATAATGTTTTAGACACAGTGCCTTCCATGTGGATTCATCTTTTGATAGGTCATTCCAAAACTGAGATACTCGTGATGCACGAGCCAGTGTCTGGGGATCGTCAATAAATGACAAGACGTGCAGCGCTAGCTCAATAGGCAGTTGTTTCAGAAAGTCAATCTTGAGCCGAGGTGCAATAAGTGTATGCGCGAACGCAAGGAGTTGGTTGTCGCAACAGTTGAGCAATTCCGACAGAAACGCATGTTTTTGTCGATTTGAAAGTTGTTGAAATGTGGTCTTGACCTGACTAATGTAATCCAGTCGGCTTTTGGCCAATGTAGATGAAAGCTGAGCGGGATTGTCGCCCATGCTCAAGTCGACATAGGATGAGCGGAGTCGTTGTAAAGGTCGCTTGTTGTTGCTACTCTTTTCGCCTTCGTTGTCGTCGTTAGAACAGTTAGAACTGCTCCTAGTTTTAGTTTTGTTGCCAGTGGTACCGGTGCTGGTACTACTACTGTCACTGCTACTATTGCCGCTACTATTGCTGCTACTGCTGCTGCTGCTGCTGGTGGTGGTGGTACTGCTACTGCTGCTGGGTGGTGTAGCAGGTGGCGATAAATCATCGTGTGGGTATAATGAGTGCATGATATCTGTAACGGTTAGAAAAGCAAAAAAAAAAAAAGAAGGTTTGCGTATGAGCAATAGCTTTAGAAAATAGGGAAGAGCAGGTCAAAGTCGAATTTTTCTCTCTTTTTGTGGGTGTGCACCTCCTTAAACTGGCCAATCTTTTTTTCTTAGGCCAGTAAACTTTTCCTTGTTGTGGAAGTGTTTTTGTTCCTTTTACCGTATGTTTGTGTTGTGTATGTTTGTAAGTCTGGTATGTAAACAAAGAGGCAAGAGAGGAAATAGAAACAAAAGCAATTTAAAAAGAAAAAGAGGCACACACACTCTCTCTCTACTCTACATTTACACCGTCCACGCAACAGAATGCGTCCTGGTGCAGGGGTGCTTCCTAACAGGGGAAAAGAGAGAGAGAGAGAGAGAGAGGAAGGGCCGTCAATTATTTACCAGTGCATACAAATTAAATCAAGTACTACTTTGTAATAGTACGCTGCAATGCATTGTAGTGATGAGAATGAGTATGAAATCGACTTAAACAGAGGCAATGATTATGTGTGCACGAGACGGTTATCTTGGGCAGGAGAAATGATGAGTACATGCCACTTACTCATCCTGGGTATAAAAGCTACATACATATCATACTGTACGCAGAGCATAAGCATAGCACAGAGCAAGGAAGGGCATGATGATCGGTCTATGCCTGTTTTGTGTGCTCCGACCTTTTCCATATATAGCCAACAGCCTTCCCCATATTACAGATATCACAGAGGACAGCTTATATATTCTCCTATCCGTTGTTCTCCCCCAGCACCCCTTTTTCTTTCCGTTGGAGCGTTTCCATCAAAAAGTACCACTACCACCGTCCCTGGCTGCTCAGCAAGTCGAACAATAACATGGCAGAACATCGTCACCATCGCCAGCAACAATCTTCCGGCGTATCCAACAGTAACAGTTAAGCATCCATGCTTTTTTTTTCCTTCCATCGGCCACCCACAGTATCACTTGCAATACCTTTTTTTCGTGTTGATTTGTTATTGACGTGTATATGCACGTTTCATTCAGGTCATGCATCGTTGACGGACTATGTTGTTGACGGAACCGACAGCAGTATCAGGAGTAACCACAGCGGCAGCACTAGCAGTGAAGATAGTGCCGACATGCTTGTGCGCAGGACGTTGATGATTCCTCCAAACTCTTCTTCAGCTGCTGCAGATGAAACACGCTTACTTTTACCGAGTGACGAACATATCCCACGCTACATGACTGCTTCTCCAAGTAAAAAAAAAAAGCATTTCTTTTACTCTCCCTCTGCTGCTTGAAAGCCTCCAATTTACCCACAACAATGGATTCCACAGAAAAACCTGTTAAAAGAGCTGGACTTGTGTATATTTGATCTGTAGTTCCTTCGGCGCGTATAATCCTTGATCACGCACCCAAGGATACTTGGAGCCTAATCAAAGTCCGGTCAAGGTACTACCTTCCTGTTTTGCAATGGTTGCCGCACTACAATGCCAACCTGTTTCTCGGTGATCTAATTGCCGGTCTCACATTGGCATGTCTGCTTGTTCCGCAGGCTCTGTCCTATGCAACTGCTCTCTGTAAACTCGAAGCCATCCATGGTTTGTATGCCATTGCTTTCCCGGCTATTACCTATGCGGTAGGTATTCTATGAGTGGTATAGCATCATGTAGTAGTAGTAATAGTAGTAGTAGCCTACTACCACACTGAAACGTTCGCAACAAAGAAGGGCCGCAATGATGAAGCGTTGAAGTAACAAATCAATCTGCAAAATGTTTATCACAAAAATAGATCTTTGGCATGTCAAGGTATTGCTCAGTGAGCATTTCTGACATCTATATCGTTGCATGGTCAAGTCCGATATTAATTTATCGTATGTTGTGGTACCAAACAAACAAACAAACGTAATGTATGTACTTAGACAAATGAGTGTGGGCCCTGAAGCCACCTTGTCGCTCCTCGTGGGGTCATCCATAGCGCAACAAGAACAATATGACGACGATCACTTGGATCGATTAGCGTGGGCCTGTCTCATGACACTGTTCGTCGGCATTTTCACCTTTTTGCTCGGTATTGTCCGCCTCGGGTTCTTGGACAGCTTAATGAGCCGTGCACTTTTGCGCGGTTTCATCACTGGCGTTGCCGTTGTAGTTATGCTACAACAAAGCATCATTTTGCTCGGCCTCGTCGGCATTAGCGAAGAAGCCGGAATCACAGAAGCGTCTTCAAGCATTGCACGCGTTACGTTTCTGTTCAATCATATCCATCAAGCACACAGACTGTCTACGATTGTCTCAGCTGTATCCATTGCTGTTTTGCTCGGTTTCCGTATGCTCAAATCCAAACTAGCAAAATATCGCTGGTTGGCACTTTTCCCCGAAGTCTTGTTGGTGGTTGTGCTAGCAACTGTCTTGACGTGGAAATATGATTGGCAAATTGAAATCTTGGGCGAAATCGAAAGCACGGGCATTCCTCTACCGTCTATCCCTGCATTTCCCGATAACACGCACCTCAAAGACTTATTGGTGACTTCCGCACTGATTTCAGTCATTGGATTTGTGGAATCTGTTGTCATTGCAAAAACGTTTTCGAGTCGACATAATTATTCAGTTAGCGCTAATCGTGAACTGGTCGCGCTAGGCGTTGCCAATACTGTCAGTGGACTTTTTCAAGGGATCCCAGCATTTGGCTCGGTAAGATGGAAATTTTTTTAAGCATAAATAGGAGAGCGGAAGCATTGAAACAGGGGTGATGCTACTACTAGTAAAGTGGTCCCGAAAAGAGAATGGTTATAACAGAGCGGATGGGGTGCTCTTGAGTTCTTTGTGAACGCTTAAAAAAGACTGCAAGCTAATATAAATAATATCTGTCAAAATAAAATAAGGTTGCTCGAAGCAAGATCAACGATCGTGCAGGTGCAAGAACACAAATGGCGTGCATGATCACCGGAGTTTTGGCACTCGTTGCTATTTTCTTTTTATTGCCATACTTTTATTATCTACCCAAGACGGTCTTATCAGCCATCATTTTCGTAGCTGTTTTGTCATTGCTAGGCGAGCTACCTGAAGACATGCATTTCATTTTCAGGATTGGCGCTTGGCGAGATCTGGTCTTGCTTTTGATTACCTTTTTAGGCACCGTCGTGATTTCGCTAGAATTTGGTACGCTTGTAGCCATCACATTGTCTCTTCTCCTAACTATCAAAGAGACAAGCTACCCCCGTATTTCAATTATGGTAAGAGGAAGAGAAAAGTAGGATAACGAATGCTAAAAGCGTGTGTGTCTGTGTGTGCGTGTTTCGATAAGCAAGTTAATATTATAATCCTAATGCTTGCTATTAATTGGGCGCTTACATTGGCTACTGTTAATCATCGCTGCTGCTGTTGCTGTTGTGCTCATTATGCAGGGTCGTGTTAAAGGGACACACAACAAGTTTAGAGCAATCCACGATGATCCCGATGAGATCGAGCACCTAGAAGACGTCCTAATCGTGCGCATTGAGGAGCCCCTCTTTTTCGCCAACACAGGTAAAAAAAAATAGATTATGCTTTATAGTAGCAGCAAAACAATAAGTGCTGGTAGCCTGCAAAGCATGACCTCTCAACTGGAATGCTTCACTCCAAACTTACTAAAGAAAACCGAAAAGTTGGCTCTTTCTTCCTCCCTGAACTTCTTTTTCCTTACCAACCACATATTAACACTATGATAATATTTTTAGGAAAACTCAAGGATCGCTTACGCCGACTTGAGCATTATGGAGACATGTCAACGCATCCATCCGAACGCCCACGGCGAAATGCATCTTCATATATTATATTCGATGTTGATAATATGCCGGATATTGACGCCAGGTAAATCTAAATGAAAAATGAGAAGGAGTTAGGGTTAGAAGGGGAAGAAGAAAGCATTTACTGCTTCTGCTACTACTATTATTATTGTTATAACTATATTAAGAAGACCGAAAAGACAGTTTCTACATACTAACTAACTACTACTATAATGTATATGACATATAGTGCTGTACAAATTATGTACGAGATAGTTGAAACCTATCACGCACAACAGGCTGCTGTTTACTTTGTGCGTCTTCGAGATCGGCCTATGGATATGTTTAGACGTTCAGGATTGCTCGATATGATAGGCCAAGACCGGGTGTTCTATAAAGTTTCTCATGCTATCGAAGTAATTGAGAAGGACATGGCCAAACGAGGTATCGAGATCACGCAATGAAAGGAGAAATGAAAATAATACGCGACCCGTTCACTTTGTACTACTACCCCACTCTATATGATCTTTCACCGCATACGACACATATTTGATGCGCGCCTTCTCTCTTATGTATAAACACAGTATTACGGTCATTCCTTAGTTCATATATATTCGCTGCCTGTATAAAATATACCTCATTTGTATGTTGTAGCAAAAATGATCAAGAGGTCCCCGTGCTACACCATGGTTTAAAAATATGCTAGATGCACTTATATCTTTTTTACACTCCATCGCTTTATTTTAGACGTGTGAGTCAAAAATATCATTTGCACCCCTCATTTCCCTTTATTTCTCTCTCGTTTTATTGCCCCTTGCCGTTGAAACGTATATGTAATTTCAGGAACGGTTCTTGGATTTTTAGGAACATACACACATGACATAATTCACAGCAAAAGTAAAAACGAAAGAGTCCCTGCATCAAGCAAATTTCGGACATAAGCCATATTAAGTAACGCCTCTCATGACTCTTCCCTTTATCATCTCGGTCTTTTCAGGCCGATGTAGTATTGCCATACATAAGGGACGCGACGTACCCCCTTGGGCGAAAACATGTCAGTATTGTTTTGCTATTGGCTGCAAATAAAGTTTTATGACTCGAGGAGCTAGTAGAGAGAGGGAGGATGTATGCATGCATGCAGTGTATATAAGATTAATACAGGTGAAAGAGAGAACGAGAGAAAAGACAGGAAAACGCTTGATTCGATAACGATACATGAAACCTACATACTTCCCAGCTATTATACATATAGAGATTAGCGATAATAGCATTATTTTTTCTTGTACATATGCTTGTTCTCGCACCTTTATGGAACATGGTGCAGTTGGTCTTTTTCCCGTTCAGGTATATTCTTCATTCCCCTCTCTTTGCTCCTCTCTCATTTCTCGTATCCTGGCCTCCTCAAAGCTCGTTGTTATTTTACACATTGGTTGTACCTAATCACTGATTCTAACAAAACCAGTACAAACAGCAAGCACCCATGTTCAGCAGATGAAATGCATCTCTTTAACATCCGTCCCCAACTTACCTAACACTTGCATCTCGATCACGACCCCCAAAGAGAAATGAGCTCCTAGCTCCTTGCTCGTCATCAACCACTTTGACTTTTTCATATTATATCCCAATGGTACAATAATTGCTTCTTGTTATACTATGGACTAAGGACCGCGTGCTATGACACGCATAATATAGAACACGCGACGATACATGGAGTGGATTAATAATGATGACTTCTACAGAAAGTGAGCAAAGTGTCATTTACGAGAATGTACAGCTCACGCCCACTCTATTATTCTTTCATTTTGGGTTATAGCGTATTGCCTATTTGGGAATGAGACACCATACACACGCGTTTAGGGTCGTCGATAACGTTATTTCTTGATTTTGGGCATCCGTGAAACAATAGAAAAAAAAGTTTTTTTTTGGTCGCGCACATATCATAAATGATACCAAAATCTGCACCCCTTAAACTTTGATCTTTTACGGCGCATATGAGACATACACAGCTGATTCGGGAAGGCATACTGGGCTCATATGCCCGTGTTTCTCAATACAGTATTCAGCTTCATTTTCTTGCTGCCTCTTTTGCACACGCTGCTAATACAACTTTAAAGTTTACATTCGCAAAAGAAAAAGAAGAGCGGCTGTGAGAAGGACAAGAACAAGAACGATGAGGAGGTTGCGGGGGCAGAGAGAGAATTGCGGAGCGAAACTCTTTTACAAAGCCGAAAATTAGAACCCGGGAGTGATTTCTTGAGCGTGTGCGTGTTCGCGAGTGATGGATGTATCCGCTACACACACACAGAGGCACACCCTTGCTCTTGCCTACACGGGTACAGCTACAGAGCAAAGCGTATTTTGAGTGAACGAGGTAGGCAAGAAGGCTTTAGTACGTGGGAGACAAAGAGTGAGAAAGAGAGAGAAAGAAATGCAAAGTGGGTTCTGGGGATGATGGATGCCGATGCGTATGGTAGTTGCAAATGAGAAGAATCTTGTAATACACCTTATTTTGTTCTTTTCTTCTTGTTCCTCTCTACTCAGTCTCGCTCACTTCCCTATTTGCACAAATTTCTTTTCTTATTTCTTTTAGTCCCTCTCTCTGTCTTTCTCTCTCGCTCTATATATATAGAGGAGAGCCCAAAAGTGATCGTCAAGAAATTTTACCAAAAATATTGTATACATTTCAAGCAAGCGCACTGCCGATCAACAACACGCTGCTAATACGAGGCGCGTGCGTTTGCTCATAGTGTCATCATCAACATCACCATCTGCCAATTAATAGCTCAGCATATCATCGTAACAGCAACAGCGAACGACAGCATCATCATCCTACTAATAGCCTACAGCACCGGCAGCAGCAGCTGTTGTTAACATTAATAGTATTACCATTGTACACTTTGTCACCATTTTCGACATTCCGCCGCCATTATTAGCACCCATCTTCACTACTACTGCTTATACTTCTAGCCATTGGTGCCGCTGTTACCACTACCACCACGACAATTACGACAAATTACTTTTGCCGAAATCAACAAAAGAGCATTACATTTCCTTAACTGTTGGTTTAACGTAAGCCCGTATTTTGCTCACTTTCGGCATGTCATTGCTATATAAAGCTCTATTGTTTAATTTTAACTGATTTTACGCGTCGTCTTTAAATAACATGGTGCTTAATCTATCAGTAAAGAGCACGTCAGCGATCTGCTCGATCACCTAGACAGCCCCTTTGCAGCAGAATTCATCGTCATGGTTAAGGGTGCCTACAATCGCCCACCTTCTGGCGGCGGCGGCGGCGGCGGCGGCTTGCAGCCGTATGATTATAAAAAGCCGAGACCAAACAACCCACGACCGCCAGGGCCAACACCACCCAGTCCATCGCCTACCACGATTCCCGATAATAGTAGCGACGAGGAGAATACCGGCAATAGTGATAACCATGGCAATGATGGCGGTAACTATGGCAACAGCAACAGTAATAGTAGTGGTCATAGCAACAGTGACCACGGTAACAGCATGCGCTACCATAGCAACGACCACGATAACGATACCGGCGACCAATACCATGCTGCTACTCCAGGAGACGATGATCCCGGTGCCATAGGGAGGACAACTGTCATCTTGGCGGAAACTAGGGATCTTACCACGAATGACCCCAACTTACTTTCGTCACCGTCTTCTTCACTATCATCATCACCAACACAATCAAGACGAACAAGAAGAAAAGCCCCTCTCGCTTTTTTCATCACATTGAAGTCACAATTTCGGCGATTGCTGTTTTGTATTCCTTCTTCTACAGGAACTTCAACCCATCATCATCAACGGCAACAGCAAGAGCCTCATCAGCATCAACAGCATTAGCTAGCAGCATAGTTAAAAATATTGTTCTTTCCTTCTTTTTTCTTTTTCTCTTTTGTGTGCACGGTACTACTTGCAACCTACGGTTCGTGCATCGTGTAACATGTCAAAAGCAACTAGGAGCCTCTTTCTGTTTTGGTTTCCCATCATCACTACAAATCTTATATGCTAACATGGTGTAGCTACCACAACTTCCCTTTTTCTTTTTTTTTGCTCCCTATGCCCTCATTTTCATTCTTTGCTATCTCTTTTTTTTTGTATGTATGTTTTTCTTTATATTATTGCGTGTTCCCTCTCTTATTTTCATCCTAAATTTGTGACCTTGTACCCTGTTTCACCCTGTTCCTCCTCCTCCCCAATTTTTGTATATGCGATACTCTTTTTTTCGTTTTCCATATATCGTTCTCGTTACCATCCTTTATACAGATTTCTTTTCTTTTTGAATCGTATGATGCTGTGCATCAGAGCCTGGTGTGAGCAAGAATATTTACGTTGTACAAAAAAAAGGTTTCCAAATCGTGGGTGTGCGTGCACAGGCATCGAGAGCACAGGTACTTGTGGAACCCACACGGAATTTTTCTCTCTTGCGCGTGTACTACACCCGCTGTGGTAACAACTTTTTTTTACCTTTTGGAAGTTCAAGTCCGGAACAGCTTCAGGGTTGATGATGCTTGATAAAGCAACATCGCACAGATGCACACTACTCGGCTCGGATTCTCTTGAATATTCAAACCGCTGATTACAGTGTTCGCAGAGAATGTATATGATGAAGTAACAAATAATACGCGTCATTTTTATTTCCTTTTGCGAATGCCGATTTTCCTGTATGGCGACTTATACTTTTTGGGGTGAGAGGAGAATCAAAAGAAGCTAACGTACTGTAGAAAAAGGTGAGAGAGAAAGGAGGGGGTGAATGGAAAGAGGCCCGAGCAACCTAAGAAGAAGGGAAAAAAGGGCATCACGTACGAAACGAGGCAAGATCGACATGAATTCCTTTTTGCGCTTTGACCTCTCTCCACCTTGCTCGTATGTGCTTTATAACACATATAAGCTTTTTGACATTTGCAGATCAATTCCTAATGCGAAAGGTTTTACAATAATCATCATCATTGCCATTGCTGCACTATAAATAAGGTCCCTGCATTTGCAGTAGTAGCTTTGTCATTGTTAAGACAAAAAATCCGGGAACTGGGTCATCACCTCACGGGGCTGACAGAGCGCAAATGAGGACAGCAAACATGAAATCCTCAACATGGACAATATAACCTACCTTTTATGATATACTAGTTTTGCTTAGCGTTGCTCCTTCCCACCAACAACAACCAGAAAAGCAGAGTATATTAGTTATAATTGCTAATTATGTATTTTCACCTCCACCTTTGATTGCCATTAAAGCTTATTGTCGTGCCTTTCATCATCTTAAACTGCTAAAAAAAGGATATGCGATTGTTAACCACCCAGACTTTTTTTTTCTTTCGGGCCTGCCCGAGATTCTTTTTTAAGCATCGACATCATGAAAGAATTGGAGTATATGAGAATAATACTCACTAACGAGCCCCCACTTCTTCAATCATCGTCACCATCTCAACAACTCTTCGTTTTTGGTTTTCCTTAATCACAGCAATAATAACGTTACGTTTACCTTGCAATGTATATTTGCAGAAGGTGGTATATGGATCTGAAAATGTTTACTTCCGTTGTGCGCGTATGTGGTGAAATATAATGTTGTGATAGTATTGTATAGCCATTCAACAGAAGCACAGGTACATAAACACAAAAAAACGGGTTCTGTCCTTCTTAACAAAGTGCCTGGGCCTTGTTTTTGTTTCCTACAGTACCTTAACACGGGGTAATACTTGGCGTTTACTAGATTGTGGACAAATATGGTGCTCAACATGATACAAGCAAAAGAAAATTCATATGTGTAACTTTTACATTTGAAAAGAGGTGTAGAGGGGCCGTACAAACATATAATCAACTGGATACTTTTTGTTCTTTCGCTACGATGAGAATTGTGCATAATAAATACCAATCAATGAGACTAACTATGTTTATCGTACAAGCCAACCAGAACATCGCATTTTTTCGTGTGCTGCTTTGCGTGAAACAAATGTCTTTTGTAAAAAATGTCACACATGAGTTTGTCGGCTTGTTAAGCTAGAACATATGTAGAAGAAGAAAACTAGACAGAGATAGAGGGAATTTCGCGCTTACTTTAGGTTTTTGGCAAGTGTCTGACATGCATCCGATACCCTGACGTGGAAAGGAAGACCGATGTTAGGGAAGCACATGCTTTTTTACAACTTACAGAATACACCGTTTTACGCCACAAAGACAGATTAATAAGTTACCATACTATCTGTAACATGTGCATAACAAAATTCGACATCTAGTACATATTATAATGTAATTTCAATAAGTATGTTCTTCATGATACACACAAAAAGTCAGAGAGTAGACCAGTTTGTTTTTATGGTGGGAGATACTTTACGATGGTTGCTTTTGTTTTTGGTAGCATCGTCTCTACCACTGCCAACGCTGTTGTTATCTTGTGACGATCTCACTGCCCGCAATATGATCATACCAACAGATTTTTCATGATACATTTGTAGATATGGCGATTCTATGAAATTTTCACGTAGCACACTAGCCATAGTGGAAGGTATATCGTCCTCTTTCACAAGTTGTTCGGCACAACGTGTTGTTATTTTTGTTCGCATAATTTGTTCGCCCGTTCCTGAAGAAATGATCGCATGAGAGTAATTTAGTTTATACTAAATCTGTAATGAGAAGCCCAAGCTCAATAAGAAATACTGCCTTTGATGCTGCTTATATATCAAGGTACCTGATGTGCTACATGCTATGGCTGGATCACGATCAGTGGCATTTTGCGCCCAGCATCCGCATCCATGCATGGCAGCCTTTATTAGAGCAGCAATAAAAATTAGTTAAATAGAATCTTATTTTTGTCGTTAACATGTATGTGGGTGCTAATAGTGATTGTCCAAACTTGCCTCGCCAACTCTACCGGGATATTTCAGTGATATGCCACCACTACTGACACCTGCAGCCACGTTTCCACATGTATCGATAGCGATGGCGCCCACAGTATCATCCATTTTTTCTCGATCTTCTTTGTCGTCATCGACACCATCATCGACATTGCTGTTATGTAGTAATCGTATATGTTTGCCAAAGGTATGCAGGGCATTTTGTGAAAGCAATGCATCATCTTCAACTAACGTCAACCCTTGTTCGTCTGCCCATGCTTTCGCACCTGGACCAACAAGCAGCATAGGTGGGATCCGACCTAGGGGTAACAGTGTTGTTTGCTCGGCCATCTTTTGCGCTGCCATGATAGGATTCTTAATCCCGCTCACTGCACCGACGGCGCCAAAGCTACCGTTACGTCCATCCATGATACTTGCATCACACTCAACAGTGCAATTTAGAGTAAGATTCGAGCCATAGCCTGCATTGGTGATAGGGTCATTCTAGTTTGCACAAAGGAAAAACAATTTGTTTTCTTATATTACATTTTACTGTTCTTTTCACAGTGTAATTTCATTTCCCTCATTCCTTCCTGACCTTAATCACATATACATAGTATTGATGTGATGACGTATGGCATAGTTTTATTATTACTATCATTAATAATCTTTACAACCAAACAGAATAAGAACTACCTCCAGGATCGCAATCGCATTTGATACAACTTCCAAAGAACTTTTGCCTTGCTTCAATTGTCTTATTGCTTCTTCGCATGCTCTGGATCGATCAATCAATAACAACACCGATTAACTCCTCAATAAAAAATCTCGCTGATTTTACCTCGCACAAGCCGATCGATATTTTGATTCTTTTGAACGCGATAAATGACCTGCGCGCATGTAATTATTTGTTGCATAAGTGGACCTTTAGGGTAAATTGTGCTGTTATTATTTTCAATCCCCACACGCAAGACGAACCTGCTCCTACGTGAACTGCAATGAATACGGTCATAACGAAATAACGCGACAAAAAGAGAGGCTAAAAGCGTTGTATGTTGAAATAAAAATCTCAGACTCGTTCTCTCTGCCTCTAAAAATCAAAGTATTGTCAATTATAAAATTAGCAGCACTTTTAAGCAGTGATATATAGCCAGGTGTACAAGACGTTACTATGGGAACGTTGTGGTGGCAACAACAATGATGCTGATGATGATGCCATCAAAAGGGATCATGTGGTACACATAAAACAGAAAGCTGCAGAAACTTTCCTTTCGGAATCAATTCCGCGCCCGTTCTGGGTAACACACAGGCACAGCTGATCTTTGCATATAGTTTGTTGGTATGAAGCAATAATAACAAAAAAGAATATTTATTATTTCACAAGAAAAGGATGGTGCTTTTAAGGTATGCTAAACAAGTAAGATGTATAGAATCTATCTACAAACAAAAGAGAACAAACGGTCAAGATGGAGTTCGAGTACGAGTACGGATGGGTGCGGTGGGTGGAGGTAGTGAGTTGGTATAAGGGGTAGTAAGAACAGTAATGGTAGAAGTAGTAGTAAAGTAATAGTAAGAGGAGCTATAATCTCGTCTTTTAAGCCTACGTTTCTTTTTCTCTAGACACACACACACACATTTTTCTATCTACCATCCCGTAACATCCTTGTGGTGGTCTTCTAGATATCTGAACAACGATCCGGGCGTCTTTTTCCACTGATTATGCCAATGATATGCAAACACTTGAGACAGCCGCTCCTTTGGAAACTCGACCTCTTCAAACGCGTTAGGCATTGAGTTGCTCGGCTTGCATTCCATGGAATCCGCAAAGCACCAAGGGATGATTGACCAAGGTCTTATTCCGTTATACAACAACCGCCTATACACTCGATAATACATGTAGCCTCCCCAGTCAATCGTGCCTGGTCTTGGTAAAGGTCCATTTGCCATTTCGGACAGCATTTCGCAGAGGTACGGACTCTGCTGTTTGAAGTGCATAAATGCGCCATTGAACGGGAACAAGTTGGGCTGGAAACAATCCCAGTGGGACAACCATTCATGTTCAAACAGAGGCGACATGTCGCGGATCAATAAAGCATCCATATCAAACCACATTCCACCAAACCGATATATCACTAGCAAGCGGATAAGGTCGCCATCGAGGTACCCATGTTCGTCATTAAAGTCGAGATGAGGTGAGCTTTCCATTGGCGTCCCTTTGGATAGTTCCTTGGGATTGTATATCAAAGTCTGTAACCGGTCTCCGACACGGGCCTTAACATCTTGGATAATAGGTGATGTGGACAAGTCGCCGTTGGACCACAAGTACAGAACAGTGCTGTTTGCGTTTTGCGTGGCAAAGAACGAACGGATCACTGCAAGTTGTTTGGGTCCCACAGGTGCCAGATCGGCTCGCCAATAGGCATGGTAAACAACCTTTTTCCCATCAACATTCTGTTGTTGTTGCTTTTCTTCCGATAGGGGTTGGATAGTCGCTGCATAGTCGTAGCAATCGTAACCGTCGAGCAATGCCACGCCAGGCGAAATGTCGTACACATACTCGGCTGGACCGCCTTTGTATGGGCTATCGTCTGGAATCGAGTCAAAACAACCATGGAGTGGTGTGGCATAGGCATCATCGGCATGTGTGATCCAGTTGCGCAAATACACTCGAATGTTGAGTTGCAGATTGAAAAAGACGAAAAAAGTAATTACGCCAGAGGCTGCCAAAATAATTGCCCATTTAATAATGGCCGAAGGTCGCCACAGTTTGTGGCGTACGAATGTGGGCGTTGTGCCGTGCAATCGTGTGTATTGTTGTTGCTGGTTTTGTGAAGATATGGGTATGCGTAGTAAATCTCGTAATCTTTGCATTTCTTGTGGGATGAAGGTCAGAAAAGGGGGCTATGCGTGAGTGTTGAGTGTGTGTGGGGGGAGGGGGGGAAGAGAGAGAGAGTGTGTGTGTGTGTGTGAGGAAAGAAAGAGTGAATAAGTACCCAAGCCAAGATTGTGGGTCCTTGTGTTTCTGTGTCGATCTCGCAACTTCGTCACTAGAGCCGAAATGGTTAGAGACAAGCAGTTGTCGGACTTCTCACACGGAAGAGAGCACAGAGATGTGGTTTCACACGGCTTTTTCGCTCAGCACCGTCGTCACTGCGCAGATGTGTGTGTGTTTGTGTGTGGATGAGCTGGTTACTATCAACAGCATTGTGTGCATGTCTTTTTGTTGGGTCTGCGTTGCTGGGGCCACTTGAAATGTTTATTTTGTTGACATGGAAAATCGTAGCTCTTTCCAATTGGACAATGCTATTGCTATGCGTGATGACACGTGTGCGTGGTGTTTGCATGATAACAATCCTCAGAGTGTGATTGTCAGTGACGGCATAGCTGGTGACAATGGCTAAAAGAAAGCATAACGGTGACGGGCTTCGAAAACATTATCTTTGCTCGTATATCTGCTATGATTCATTTTGGAAAGGAAAACGAGAACCAACACGAACGTCCAGAACGTCAAAACAGAAAGGTAAGATTACGAGGGGCAATCATGAAATAGGTGACTATGGACAGAATTGCTCTGGAGACGACAATATGTTACACAAGTGGAAATGCAAGACCATCATCGCGTAGCACTTACTTTACGTTGATTAGGTCCCACTTTTCTTTGAGATGCTTAATATACGCAATATTTGTACACACGTGTAATCAAGGATAGTATGTATAGCACCAGCAGTAAAGGGATAATCAATCATGGCATAATCCTTTAGTCTAAAATCTACAAGGCCAAAAAAAACTAGATTGACATGATAATAGCTCTGTTCTTTCCCTGCATGCTGATCGATGATCGCATCATTCTAAATAGTCTGCTTGACAGCGTGAAGCTTAATCGTGCCTGTCATCGTATACATACGCACGCATATAAGTTACCCTCGGTAAGCATTGATTTGTTTGAACAGTATTATGCATTTTTTGTTTCATTACATGATTGAAGGAAAGAAAAGAGGAGTAGAGAAGAAGGCGGGGTATAAAGCAGAAAAGAGATGTACATGATTTTAAACAACTATAAAACAGAGCACGGAAAAACTACTATTAGTATCTTGACTCTCAATTATCCATGCCGTGCTTTCTTTGCCATTCGAGACGAATGATCATCCCTTGCCATTGCTTGAGGAACAGCGGCTTTGTTCGATTTAATATCATTATCATCTTGTGTAATTCGTCGATGAGGATACTCGGTGCCTTGTTGTGCTAAAACGCTAATATGATAGATAGATTATCACAGAAATGGCGTTAGCTTAATGTTCAACCTTTTCCCCCCTTAATTTCCATGCTGACAAGACACATTAACCTTACTTCATCACAGGTCTAGGCTCTTCTTGAAAATACGGATGATTTAATGCCTTCTCAGCTGTAATTCGTTTTGCAGGATCATATTCTAGTAACGATGCAAGTAAATTGAAACCGGCTTCACTCTTTGGTAAGCCATGTAGGTGTTTGAGGTTGTTTTGACACCTTATTTATACGCGACAAAGAAAAAGAGTTAATATGAGGATATAACAATTCTCTAGTGCAGTACCAGAAAAAAACACTTACATAGGGAATGAGCTGAGGTATGAGTAATCTGGCAATTGATCTATAGTTGGCCATCGTTCCTCTAATGACAAAAAGAAATATATGAGCTTCTTTCCTTTTATTCCCTATCCCACTCGATAAAACTGCGATATAATTTTACTTGTAGGCGTTCCGAGCACTTCAAATATCTTTGTGAGCTGACTTCGTTGGAATGGCACGTTTTTTTTGCTGTCCATCTTGGCCTCTTCTCCCTTGAATATCGGTTTGAGTGCAAGTAACTCCCCAAAGATACAGCCCACAGCCCACATATCCACTGCCTTTGTATAATGCCGTGATCCAAATAATAGTTCGGGGGCTCTGTACCAGATCGTCACCACAACCTTGTCACCGTTAAATAATGGTTGTAATGGCCGGTTAAATAAACGTGCCAAACCAAGATCTCCTGTTTTGACCACTCCTTCACTTGTCAGGAGCACTGTTAATTTGTTTGAGAAGCATTAGAAACGCAAACCATTTCTTGTGGGATAATGACCATCTCTCAACAACACTCGTGAGTGATATACAGTACTTACCATTTGCAGGCTTTAGATCTCGATGAAGCACCCAGTTTGCATGGAGATATGCAACACTGTTGATAAGCTGCCACAGCAACGATTTGACAATGACTTCTGGCATTGATTTTCTCTCGGTGTGTAGATGATAATGGATGATTTGCTAATAACATGAGATGGAGGGGGTTGTTCAAGTCAAACCGCATTGACCCTGTTGAGAAGCAATATCACGAGCACTTTTGCAGATATACTTACTAAAAAGTCATGCTCAGCGAATTCGAATACCATAAAGATTGCTTTATCCTCAAGTAATACTTCTTCCAGACCGACAATGTTAATGTGTTTGAGCTCTCTGCATAGCTATAGAGTTCACAAAAACAACCGCGTATATACTTCAGTATAATCAAGACAACAGCGGCTTTACAAGAGAGGAGAAAACGCGAGAATAAACAAACTTACAGCTATTTCTCTACAAGCTGATTGCGAAATGCCCACATAGTGATGAGTATCGCCTTCACGATCGGGTTTGAATTTCTTAATGGCAAATTCGCGTGGATCCTCCCTTATATATTATATATACAAGATTAGTTGAGTTATGCTTTCGCTGTTGTCGCCTTAACTCTCTCGATCACAATTGTTTATTCCAAACAAAGCAAAAAGCCTTACTTATTTCGAAATCTAGCCTTGTAAACTCTGCCATAGGTGCCAGAGCTAATGAAGCCAATAATTTCATACTTGTCTAAAACTCGTGGTCGACAGGCATCACGACGTAGTTTGTAATCGGCCATCATTTTGTTGTCGTAATATGCGTTTGTAATGGTTTAAAATGGGATTATGTGTATACAACTCTTATACGTTCATTCAGATAATGTAGAGTGAAGTGTTGGGGGGTTTTTTTGGCAGTGATTCGAAGAGATTGCCTTTTCTAGAAAAAACCAATGTTGAGTTATAAAAAAGATGCCTCCAAATGCAAATCAATCCAGGCACACACTCTCTATGATACACACACGCATTCAGAGTTCTGCTGGAACTACATAATATCAGCAACAAAGTTCATACTGGAACTTCTATGACAGGCCATGAGCTTTTCTCTTTTCATATAAGACAGATATTGCTTTACTCGGGATCTTCTTTTCCCATTTCCTATATGCTACTAAAGGTGTTTTTTTGACACTTGAGCTTTAGTTGTTGTATGTCGACATGGTAATGTGTTACTACAAGAAGATATCTACGTAGAATGGTATGCATATGCTGGAAAGTGGTGGCCTTTTATTCTAACAGTGAGAGAGTGATTAAATAAAAGACAGAGATTATAGAAGAGGCTTTCAAAAACCGCTCCAATTACCGACTTTGCTTTGTCAGGCATATTAGGCTTTGTCACCAAAAAATGCAGTGTGAGACAATCGCTGCAGCGGGTCTCTCTTCTCTTCTTCTTCTCCTGAATCACTATGACTTTCAAGGCCGTGATCTTCGATATTGGTGAGAGTTCAAAGAACTTGAGGTCTAAGGACAGAACACATAGAGAAAATAGTGCTCAAAACTTTAAGAAAGGTGGTGTGTGCGTAGGCTCGCCTATGGCTGGAATCCATAGATACGAAAAAGAACACGGATTACCAAGAAACTACATCAACGTTGCAATGTAAGTTTTATTTCTCTCTGTTTGCATGCCTATAGTATATACCATTATACTATCGTTGGATAAAGTATGCCAACCATCACTTCCAGTGTCAAGCAAGGTGAAGACGGTGCTTTCCAGGTAATAGATGCTTACACATAGAAATTCATCGTTATTCTCATGGATATAAGCTCCTCTACTGACTGATGACTATTGTAAATAGAAATTAGAGCGCGGTGAGATTCGACTCAATGATTTCTACAAACAATTCGGCGAGCAGCTCTCGGATCCTCGTCATAAGCAAAACTACAAGGAATACCTCCAAAAGTCAGGCAGACGTTAGTATCGGTCGACGCATTTTTTTCTTTGTCGATGATGGATGGCTGAATTTTGTTTTTATCATATATCCGAAATCCTCGCTTTGTTTGTTTGGTCCTTCTAGCCGTTCCTGAAAATATACCCAATGTTTCTGTTGACGGAAAGGCGCTGTGGACGACCATGATGGATGAGACCAATAACGTCGATGTCAAGGTGTTCCATGCCATTAACAAACTCAAAGGTAGGCGTATGGGGAAAGAGAGAGCCCCAAAACGCATATACTTACATACGTGTCTAGAAAGCGGTCAGTTCAAGGTGGCTGCCTTGACCAACAACAGCGAGACTGCAGCTGATCAGAACAAGACCTCGGATTCTTTGCGAGAAACGTTTGATTACTTTGTCGAGTCAAAGGTGGTTGGTCTGCGGTAAGCTTTATGTCAATTGAAGTCGATGGTGACTGAAACAACTGCATGGCGAACCATTTTTTGTACGGTTGTGTCTCGTTTCCTTGTCTTAAACAGTGTTGTTAATTGTTCTTTTTTTTATCGTGTCAACTAGGAAACCGGATCCCAACTTCTTTTTGCATGCTTGCAAAATCATTGGTGTTGAACCTCACGAAGCCATCTTTCTCGATGACATTGGCATGAACCTTCGTTCTGCCAAAAAGTTGGGCATGGAAACCATTCGTAAGTTTAAAGTTCTGGTTTTGAATGGCAAGGGTGAAAAAGACAGAGGGTGTATGTAATAACTGTTTTTTAAAGAGGTTCAAATGGGTCGCTCCGAAGAAGCCATCAAAAAGTTGGAGGGTCTCGTGAATTTGGATTTACATACGGGTGTTCCCAGCAAACTGTAAAAGTACATTACTCTATTACTATGAGATGATAAATAAAGTGCAAGAAAGGCTAGGAGATTCTTCTAGGTCACGTCGCGTCCACTGACTCCATCGCTGGATTTTATCCAGTCCAAACCATAACGACCAGTTGGTGCCTCATATTTCTTCAATGCGTCTAAAAGTTCTTCAATCGTGTTGCAAAGGACAAAAATGCGTGCATTGTTGCTGTGGATGAATTTTTCTAAAAGGAAACAAAAAGCAACGTCAGTCGGTCCGCTATCGATGATTGCATGAATCGTTAACAGCAGTAGCAAACTCACCTTGAACAGCATGCTCGATCCATTTTACAAACAAGTCATAGAATCCATTGGTGTTTAACAACAAGATGGGCTTGGAATGGATGTTTAGTTGCGACCATGTAATCATTTCGAGCATTTCCTCTAATAATTATCAGTTTTAGCGCGCTTCTGTTTCATCCATTCGCTTCAGATGTTTGATACTCACCAGCAGTGCCGAAGCCCCCAGGAAGGACTACAAATGCATCACTCTAAAGACGAATTAGAGCAAGTCTGATGAACAATCGTTAGAAAGCCATTATAGTCATAAAACTTACAAGGTCACCCATCGTCTTTTTGCGGGTATGCATATCAGCAACAACGATCGTTTCACTGGCAATCTGCTTGCTTCCATGACGAAAAAGCGGCTCGGGAACGATACCCTTCACATTACCACCGTTGTCGATCACTCCTCGAGCAACAGCACCCATTACACCGACAGATCCACCTCCTGCAAATTACCATGCCATATCCATATAATTAGTATTAGTAGCTTGCTCAGGAAAGCAATACAAAAAGCAGCTCAATCTGTTTACCATAAACAAGTGTGTATTTGTTTTCTGCAAATGCCTTGCCAAGTTCTATATTATCATACTGTGAGTTCAAGAAACGCAAACGAACAGAAAATGATTGAATCTGCGAATTACTTGATGCTTGTTCAACGTATTCGGGATTACCGCCCGGGCCAGATCCGCAAAACACACAAACGCTATCAATTTCTTTGGTTCGAGCAACAGGCTTGTCTAATGCAGGTAATGTCGAATTCATTGCAAAGCGTTCTAGAAAAATGGAAACTGCTGCACTTTCGTCGGAGCCCCCCACAGGTGGCAGTAATCGACTTTTTGACGCAATATTGAGTCATGCTGATAAACTCAGGATCTGGTTGTTGCTCAGCTTTCTGAAACAATCCCGTCAATTGATGCTTATGTTATGCATTGCATAGGTGATTCTCTTTTTGCTCGAAAGTACATTACCTGCCTACAATGCTCGATATGCTGGGTAAACCACAGTAGTAGCTCGCTGTTAACTAACTCATCCTCCCACAGAGTATATATCGACACGTAAACTCGATATCGTAAAAGTTATAGTACTGTACCGCAGTTAACTACTTGGCAGGAGTATACTAGATATACTATAGATAGCTTAAGGAAGAGGCAAGAAGGTTTGCGCATACACATATCATCAGTTTCCCTTTCGTTCAAAACCTCCCGTCTTCTGGTGCAATTAAAACGGCGGGATATCTCGCTTTCCCTTGTTCCAAATGTTTCGCAGCGTAGGACATAATACGCTTTTACTGAAAATGCATGGCAGGCTTTATTTGTCTCTCTCTCTCACGCATTGGTGATACGACGTAAAGATTTCATTTTTCACATGCCATTGGAAACTCTTCGGTTCAAAGTCGAATCTGGTGCCGAGCAGCAAACTCAAGCATCAAACTGCAGTAGCTTCTGCCGCCCTGAATGATGATGCCTGAGAACGTGATTTAATTGTACGGGACCGAACTTGTAATCGCCTTCCGTAGGAATACCAACCGTTACAGAATTACCTTGTTCAGTTGATACATTCTCGTAAGCCATGTTGCTGGCAAATGCTTTAAATTGCTTCTGATATATGCATAGCGCCTGCAAATACAACATCTGCTACCGGCACTGCCTTTTCATGATCTTTAGCAACTGTAACATAGCAGCCCACACTTTTAAGCTTACATCATGCGCTGCTTTTATTTTTTTCAAAAATTCATTGGCCGACGGACCGAGACTAACCAATTAATCGCAAACCGCATTGTCCAATTACTTTTATTACAGCCAAATTAAAATAAAACGACAGCAAGCCAGTTTTATGAGCAACACGCGTCTGGTGGTGGCATCATTCTGGGCCTTTTTTCTAATTGGTCTACCATTTTGGTGGAAGACAACAGAGGTTTACAGAGCTAATCTTCCATTCGCTGATATTGAGTCCTGGAGGACAGGTCAAGTACGCGAATAATAAAAAAGCTGATTCTATATATCAATACGATTTCTGGATGACAAGCAAACAAATTCTAATTGACATTTGATTCTCATGTACATCTTTATTTAGAGCTGCAGTTTTGTGTTTCCTACGACATTTATACTTCATATACCCCATTCCTTACAATACAACGACAAAGCAAACAAAGCCTTACAGCGTCGATTATCAACAGAATTCAACAAACAATCGTCATGTGCAGAATTCCCTGTTGAGGTACGATATCAGTCGTGGCATAAAGGTAGATATCATCAGCACCTACACGATCCATACTTTGTACCGGCAATTAGATAAAGAAGTATATACGAAGAAGAATACATATATTGACCGTAGAATCGTATATATTTCCTGGAACAGAAGAAAATGAGGTGACAAGACAGGACCGAGACGCGCCTGTTGGACATTATCATATCTTTATTGACCAACCCATGAGCTCCACAAAACAATCCATCCCTTACAATATTACTGTTGGCAATGCACGTACCAGTGTGATTGAAATGGAAGATATGTCAGTTGGTAAAGTATATATTTTGCTTTTAATTTGATAGGGGTGTTCTAAATGTAGGAAATTATATAGGCAACGTAGAAAAGGCTGTATATACATTGACAAAGATGGTATTTGGAGACGAGTATCAAACGTTGGATCGGATTGCTTGTCGGGCAGATCAAACTCGGGACAGAGTGAGTAAACATTATCATAAAAGAGAACCTATATGGTAAAAAGTAGAAATAGACGTATATGCTCTTATGTATTTATCAACGCTGTACAATGTAAAGAATGATATGAGTAGCATGCGTGCCCTAAAGTATTCGCCTCGATACCAAGTAACGTTCAGCATGATGAATAACGATCCAACACGGTTAATTGTGGACTGGGATATTCAAGAAGCAGTAAAAGGTAAATGATGATCTTTTCGTAAATCGGCTATGGATACCTTGTATTAACAATATCCGCCAGGTTACGTGTATCCATTGCTTCGGGAGCTTTCAATGGTTTCCAACTTCACGGTTGACTCCCAAGTACAGAACTACGCGTCCCTATCCATGAAACCGCAGTTCCGGGAACGTGATGGCAAAGCAGGCTACTATTATCTAAATCCTGAAAACCTTCCACATTTCATTAATTCAGCGGATTGGAATCTAGGTAAGTATATGTGAACAGAGGTTATATGAATTATTGTTAAGCTAAAAATTCGAAAATTTGTAGCATCCACTATCTCATCACATGCGACGATCAACTTTATCTTGTATGTACCGTCTCCTGACGAACGTTTATGGATCCATGACAAACAAGGTTGGTTCCGTGTGGTTATCATTATTCGTCCGTTTATCGTATTACTTTTATCAAGCTGCAATTCCTCTAAAACTTATGGTTTGGTTCTGCTGCAGGACAACCGTTGCCAGGTAATGCATTTTCGATCCCTGGTTGGGGTGGGGTAGTTATCAAGAATCCGCCACCGCCACACACCCTTGGAGAAGATCACCATTATGTGATGGATAAGAAACGACTGCAACCTGTGATGCGGATATTTGTCTCACAGCTACGAACGCTGTTGGGCATCCAGGACTTTAGTTCTGCCACAGTAAGTGTTAATTTAACTTTTTTGGTGGATGTGCGTGGAGCAACTAACTTACTAACGTATATTCGTAGACGCAAGAATTCAATGTTACATTTATGCCCTCGCCACATACGGGCATTACATTGTTGGAGAAAGATACAGTGATCCGCCGACGGACTGTGGAAAACATTGTGAATGCCGCGTCGACATTGAGTTCGTTAGCACAGCTCGTATCCGAGATCCCCAACATGGTAGTACTGGATCATATCGCACTGCAGGTACAGCAGTCGCTGCATGCACTTGACCTTGGCTGTCATGCGCTGCAGACAGGTGGCTATGATGCAGCCTTGCAGCATTCGATCCATGCGATTGAATTGGCAGAAGAGGCCTTCTTTAACCCAACCATGGTGTCGATGCTCTATTTCCCGGACGAACACAAGTACGCCATATACATGCCGTTGTTTGTGCCCATTGCTGTGCCGTTGCTGATGGCAGTGATCAAGGGATTGAAAGGATTCAAAAAGACTGAAAAAGCAAAGACTGAATAAAATAGAAGTGTTGTGTGTAAAATCTATTATTGATGTTGTTGTTTTCGCGAGAGATCTGACAAGCTTTGAATTTAAAAAAAAACGCATACATGCACGGTTGAGTGTTAGAGAGGGAGATCCAGGAGAGAGAGAGAGAGGAAATAGTTACAACATAGCAAAGGAAGAAGGAGAAGAGAAACGAGACCCAAAATGAGGAGAAAAGAGAGGATGAAAGTGTTAAAGAGAATAGAGAAAAAAGAATGAACAGGTATATCTAATATATATTGTAATCTACGCCTTGCTTGCAGGTTGTTGTTGTTGTTGTTGTTGCTGTTGCTGTTGAGGAGCCTTGTACACACCAAATCTATAGTCGAGGTCTAAGAGCATCTTGAGTGCGTTTCTTGATCGAAGAGGTCCAAAGCCCTTCTCCTGGTCGGGCACCGGTCCGCTGCTGCTGCTGCTGCTAGCTGTGGTGGTTGTAGTGGAGGCATGGCTACCGGGTAGAGGGAATGCCTGATGCAAGATTTCATATACAGTCAATGTGACACCAAACTGGGGTGATGATCGGAAGATTCTGGCTGGGCCACCCTTGAAGAAAGCCTTGAAGCCTTCTTCCTTGAAGATTTTGCTAGCAGCATCCGCAATACCCGTGTACGTTGTCTGACCCGACCGTGCTTCGACCTGCAAACGCGTCTTGATGACATCGGCGGGTGTGGTGAAGTAGGCGGCAGGCATACCGGCGATAGCACCGGCCATCAGTAGTTCGGAAATGGTCAGTTTGTGGTTGGGGCCCTCGTGGAACATGTCGCGCTTCAGGTGAGCATAGGCAGGGAAATAGATGGCGGAAAAGGGGACGTCACGAAGCAAACATGCACTGGCGCCCTTGTACAGACCCACAATGCCCAGGTGCTTGACGATCCAGATGGCAGAGCGGCGAGGGACACCGCTGTTCTTGGCTTGTTCGCCTTGTATCTGGAGACGGATCTTGACGATTTCAAGTGGATTGGTAAAGACCTAAAGAGAACCAGCATCATCAGCTGACCCAGTTCTTGTTGGCTGCGAGTATCACCCCTGTATACGTTACCACTTGAGAACCACCAGCAGCACCACCAGCAATCATTTCGTGATAGAACTTGATTTCACCCGTTTCCTTGTTCGTCAGTTTGTTGCGCACAAAGTCATTGACCGTGAGCTTGATGGCTTTTTCGGGAGCGACACCCTACACGCATACAATCAGCTTACTAGTTAGTCTACCACATAGTCATCGCTTCTTTCATGAACCGCCAACAACAAGACAGGGCACTTACCACAAGCTGCGGACCCAAACCACGATACAAGCCGGCAAAGCCTTCGTTCTTGATGACTTTTTTGAAACAATCGAAGCTGTTCTTGTAGAGCAACTCACCGACGACCTTGGACCGCTGGTTCTGCATGCGGGTCTTGACAAGATCGATGGGGTAGACAGCAGTGGCACCGACAGCACCGGCAATTGAGCCCAAGACGAACGCATAGGCGTTCTCCATGATTTCAAACATGAGACTCGACTTCTTTTTAGAGGAGGCACCAGCGACAGCGACCGGAACAGCAGGCTCGGGTTCCGGATGCGTCCAGCGGGGATCCAAGATTTTCCCGAAATCTTCAAGACCCAATGTGCCTGAGGCACCATCCACACCCGCAAAATGGAAAATCACGTCAGCCTCCATGGGGGTGAAGACGGTGTAGCGCGAAGCCTGGGCGGCATGGTTCAAAAAGTCAGCCTTTGTGATTTTCTTGGTGGGGCTTTCGTCGATAGCGCGCTTGATGACGGCCTCAACCATATCAATGTTGCGGATGACGTTGTGGAACGCCACGACGTTGGAAAAGGTAATCTTGTTGCCGCTTCCCGCATACAGGTTGCAGAGTGTGGGGAGATGGTCAATGACATGGTCCGACAGCTTGTGCTTGGCGATGTCCAGAATGATGCGCTGGAACTGCTCTGGCTCAATGTATCCGGACTGCTGCGTGTCGTAGTGCTTGAACTCTTGACGCAGCCGTTCTCCCTGCAAGCCCTTGAGCAACTGGGAAAACTCCTCGTAGCTCAGTTCATGATGCCCCTCCTTTTTTCCAATATACAACTTGAGCCAGTCGCAGTCGAAATCGAACGCCACCGCATCCTTGGGCATGTTGCTCGAAAGCCCGTCCTTGAACTGATCAAACGTAATCTTGCCCGTGCCATCCACGTCAAACAGTCGGAACGCAATCTCGTACTCGGCATCGGGCTTGGACAGGAGATTCTCAAAGATGACGAAATCCTGGAACGAGACCAGGCCCTTGTTGGACTTGTCTGCAACCTTGTACAGCAAGCCATACTGCTCCCTCTGGATCTTTTTAAAGTCTTCGCCCGGTGCAATGGCGGCGAGAAAGTCGTCCTGTGTCATGTAACGTTCGTTGTCCTTTTCGACCGAGGCATGTTTGTAAAAGAGTTGGCGGTAGTGTTCCGACAAGGCGGGTGCTTCTTTGGTTGCCATGGCGTAGTTGTATTTTCTATGGCACGCGCTTTCGTTCGAGGGAAAGGGTGAGGAGAGGAGAAAGAAAGAAAAAAGTGGAGAAAGAAAAAGAAGAAAAAAGAGAAGCCAGGTGGGGAAACAGAAGTGGAGGTTTGTTGTCGCGTAAAAGATGGGCGGAAGTGTGTCGGAGACCGAGAGAACTGTCCAATGGTCGAGTTCCGCAACCTCGGGTGTTCATCAACTTTATCTTTGCCTTTATTTTTTATCCTCTCCTCGCTGAAAAACAGCCGATTGCTACGAGACAAGAAGAAGGGCTGGTTAGAGTGTGGATATGAGGAGAAAGGGCTCTGTTCAGGGGTGGGGGTAGAAAAAGAAGAGATAAAAAAGTTTAGAATCCAACAGCAACAATGCGAGCTGTTGTTGAGACGCCATCTAGAAGAAGAAGAAGAAGAAGAAGAAGAGGAAGACAAGGAAGAAGAGGCAGGAACAAGGGCAGTGAACGTGTACACCTAGTAGCAGAAGGCTCTTGTTGTAGCTGATAGTGTTGCGGCATCTCCCAAGTGATTTGATGATCAGTTAGTTATTCGCTCCCTGTTCCTGCAAACCTAATAGCTGCCGGCCTGGCAAATCCTGAAACTTGCCAAAACAGGCAAATATCCGGGATCCCCTTCACGTGTTTCATGTGAATGGACACCACCACCGCCAATCACAGCTGCCCTTGCTAACTGTGAGTCGTATGCTTTGCGGGGTTTTTACCATAAAAACTTTTTTTTTTTGTTGCTCTTATAAATGCTTCTTTCTTACCGGCTGGCCCAATTGTCATCCAAGACGGCAGATAGTCACGCGACGACCGCGACGACGATTATTCATCAAGGGCACACCGCGTTAGTGTATAACAAGAAGAGTCCCTTTTCTCTTTCCCCCCCACTCCCCTGCACTGCGTACAGAAGTAGAAGAGTACAGAATTTAACTCCATAGCACTGCCAAGTGACAGCCAACAACAATAAAGGTTGCACATGCCAACCACAAAGCGTGAGAGTTTTTAGTCAGCCCTGAATATCCAGCAATGTCAGATGGAAGTTTGATACATGACTAACGGACAATAGACATACAGTAGCCAGCGTGCTTTGTTGTGTGTCGTTTAAACATGGAAATTACTACTACTACTATGTACGTATGTGTGTGGGGTAGAAAGAGAAATCATAAATCACTTAGAGCAGAAAAGCACCTGTCAAAGCTGCCACTGGCGAACCTGTAACGCGTGGTATGCTCCATCCTACTGCTGACATTTCCTCAGCTGAGCCAGCAACATCGAGATGCGTAAAGCCGATCGGCTTCTTGTCCTTGAGACCATGCTTATCAAGTCCCGAGGCAATCAACATGAATCCAGCAGGGTACTGGTGACCACGGTTTGTCATGGTGCTTGGTTGGTCGTTGGCCTGCACCACATCCTCGCTTGACCGACCTGGCTGGACCACCTCCACATCTTCACGACGGAAGGTTGAGATTTCAAACGGATCCGCCAGCACATGGCCCGCATCATAGATACGCTGGCTCATCTTGTGTCGTCGTGCAAACCCATTGTCCAATGCAATACCATAGCCGTTGTATGCACGAAGCGCATGACCCGTCAAGGTGGCCACTGTGAACAGGAAGTTAGGGGCGCTAGATGATGATGCTACTGCTTCTTCCTTGAATTGGCACAGCAAATCCGTCATTACCATGCGACCTTCTGCGTCTGTGTTTCCAACCAGCACTAGATATATGCAATATTTTAAGAATGACTTGCTTGGCAGCGGCATAATGATTAAGAAGCATCTAGTAATATCTTTACCTCGTGTGCCATTACGCGAATAGATAACCTCATCACTGACATATGAATCGGATCCTACAGAGTTGCGAACCAAGGCTAATCCAGCACGGACATTCACTCTGTCGGGCTGCAACATGCTGATCGTCTTGAAATATCCAGCCACGGCTGCTGCACCGCACTTGTCACGCGACATTCCTATCATTCCGTGGAGTCAATTTCTATATCTAGCCACCTCCTTTAATTTGTTCGCTTATCGCGATGGTTTACCTCGCATGTGGCCACTGCACTTGATATCGGCACCGCCCGTATCATAGGTCACACCCTTGCCAACAAAGTAAAGACTATGTACACAAAATAAATGTTAAAACCAACAAACCATAACAGCAGCAGCAGCAGGAAGACATAGGAGCCATCCACTCTCATTCACAAACATACTTTTCCTTGACCTTGCTCTGATCGGGCGATTGATATTCAAAGAGGACAAATCGCGGATGGTGGCGCGATACTGTATCCGAGAAGTTAATACAAGTCAGCACGCGTGAGTGCGGGAATTATAAAATACAATAAGCAGCAAATTTTCTCTATAATTTTTCCCACGCACCTGCCAAACTAGCACGGGTGACCGCATGAGCCAAAGGATACTCTTTCTTGATTGTTTCGATGTCGTCGATCACGGTCATCTTGATACGGGGATCCTTGCCAAAGGTGTCCTGCAAATACTTGACAACCTGAATAGGCGACATGCGTTCGGGATCCGGCGAGCCAATATCTGAAGAATTTATTCATATTCAAGAGGTCAGGTCGATCACGTTAAACATTGCTTTCTCACGCACTAATATCACACAGAGACACCGGCGTGAACCCATAGTATCACGCCCTAATTATAGGTTTGGCTGTTCCCAAACTCACCTTTGCTGACACGACGTCCCATTTCGATGGCTGAAACCTTTTGGATCAAGCTTTCCACTTGGACCTGGTCACGGGTGCTGAATCCAAGCTGCTTGAACACCTGCAGGGGCTTCTTGGAACGCTCAGCATGTTCTCGTACATCGATGGGTTCATATGCAGACTCGAACAAGCCAAGAATGGTGACTTCCAAATAATGTTTGAAATCATCCTCGCCATCAAACGTCCAGCCCAAGTTGGACGAATCCTTAGGAGTATCGGCAAACACAACAATAGGTGCTGTCACACCAGCCTTCAATGCTCGTTTACCCGCAGCAAAAGCAGCATCTTAACGCGTGTATAATCACATACGGCATCGAGCGTAAGTTTTACACACGTATATGTTAGTATGTATATTTCCTGAACCAAACCCCCAAAAGAAAAATGCAATATTTTTTTTTTTCATAAAGTCATGAATGTGGATATATACCTTTGAATCGACGCACATCGTCGAAATCATTATTGATGGAACCGACAGGAGCAACAACAACGCGTTTGCTTGGTCCTTGATTGTCAGAAACGACAATGAGCTGAATGGATTCACCAAAGTGCTCGTCCATATCAGCATAGACTTGGGCGGCAGGAATGACAGTGGTCAAAGCCTTCTTGTCAGAGAAAAAGACGATTGTGCCGTCATATTGGCCTTTCAAGTCCTCTGAAGCAAGAAACTGCTTGGGATCGTTTTGTGTGTAAATGTTAAGCTGAGGCAATTCCATTTTGTTTTTCCTATGAATCAGGGAACAGACGGAAAGATAGAAAGAAAAAGGTAGAAAAAGAGGGTGTATGTCATATTTAACGACACTGCCAGTGGTGATTGTATAATTTAGCACCAGTCAACAGTTTGTTCCCAGCTGCTGGAGAAAAGGGACGGGAACAGTGCTTTGTCCCACCTGCCGCGAATAGTAATACTTTCTCTTTAAGGGTCCTGCTTCCTCTTGGTGAATGTATAAATCATGCGAGCACTAAGCAGTTCGCATCATACTATACAGACTTTTTATACTCACAGATACCCCATGATAGCCTATCTGTTTCGCTCCCGGCAACACATATAGTCCATTGCTTTTGTGGTGTTTACTCCGGGATATATGTATTAGGTATCTATTTCTTTTGGTTCAAAGCCGACGACGGTGTTTAACTTTTTGACAGCGGTTGCATTCCGATCCGTATTTCGGGTTATCTTTTACCGTCGGTTAAAGACCACCGTATAAATGAGCGAGCGCGTTATGTTGCCTTTTTGCTTTGTTCTAGTGTGTAGTAAAAGAGCTAGCTAGGCTACCCACTACTTGTTGTATATTTACAGTCGTCTACTAGGTATTATCAAAATAGATGTAAAGGAGCGCGTGTTGCGGGTTTTTTGACCCACCGGTGAAGGCATCAAGTGTTCGGTGAATTTTTATACAGGACCATAAACTATATTGAGCCGGATAAAAAAAAAGACATATGCTCCATCGCATTCAGATGAAGGACGATGGCGTAAATTGGTGCAAATAACTTGCTCCACTCACTAATTATGGCTTGGGCATCGGAAATCTGATAATGTGACTTGATGCTTTTTAAGCCTTTGGAAGCCTTCGGAAGCGTTTATGAGCATTCCAGAGCATTTGAAGGTTTCAAAAAGCATTGAGATACAAACGTCAATTTCCGACGGGTAAGTTGGGTTTAATGGAGCCAAGACCCTGCAGCAAGAAATTCCATTGAGTTGACGTTCTTCAAACACGCTTAAAAAAATAACAGTATACTTCTAGTATGTATTACTCATTTGCTATTACACTTGCATGTCAAAGAAGCCGGTACAGTATTGATATACGTTTGAGTATTAGAGAGCACCGCCACTGCGTAAACACTACAGTCAAGTAGCTTTTCTGCAAAATACACGTCTCACTATACTAATGTTCTGGGGAAAATTGCCATTTCCTTCAACGCGTCAAAGACAATATATATGCCCTGAATGCTGCCAAAAGTCTTGTTCATAGTACATATACGAGTGCGGAAGGGTAGTATATTAGCAGATGAATGAATAATTATTTTAAATTAGCGGGCAGTTTCTTTCAAACATTAGTAGCTTCTGATCATGTTTATTATTATAGTATTAAATGTTGTATAATACTCAACAACATACCATAGAATAAGTTGACTAAGTCTCGTAAAGCGCTGATTTTGATACATATTAAAGCTGCGTGTGAGTACTACTATTAAGACAAGAAGTATATAGCCATGACAATCCCCCCTCCCTTTTTTTACGCGCCTTATCAAAGGTTAAAGTACGTTGGAATTTATAAAAGGCAAATATTAATCAATGCCCTATCACAATGAGCACATTATTATTATTTTTCGTTACCTTCAGGAAGACCCTCAGGAAGACCCTGTGTTAGCTTGATGTGCTTACACACAAAAACATTAGCATTTGATGTTACTGTAATTTTTAGCAAAATAATGAGAATGTCAAAATCTATATAAAGCACTTGAAGTAGGGTGATTTACACGGTGATATTACTTACAACGGGCTTATAGAAACAATAGATCGTCAACTTTATGAGCACACTTTTTATAAAATATGATGTAGAGACTCGTTTTGTCACAAGTAGAAACAGCAGTAGTAGGTATGTGATAGACGGTTTTGTATCCCTCTTGTAAGTTGCGTACTGCTGCTTGCCCTGGTGCTTTCCAAGCTCAATCAATTGGGAGACATTGATACCTTGCTTTAGAAAAAATACACCACTCCACGTTCTGTAATCAAAAGAGCCAAACCGTCCTTTTGCTGATTCGTAAGTTTAGGTAATTGGCTTTATGCACTTCAGTTTCCATATGTGGTGTCAGCTCAACGACCTTTTCGGCATTATTGTAGAGTAACGCTTTTTGGGATCAGCTCGATGACCGGGACCATGATGTTCGAACTCTTCGATTTCCGGGACCTGTATAATTATAAGCAAATTTGATGCATTTTTGAATGTTACGTACCCTTTTCGTTCCTTATATGTAACACATGCTTATCATTGTCTTCACCTCTTTGATCTTTTCCCACCCGATCACAAGAGGTCTTTTTTTAGAAGAGAAAGTCAACAGTAAAAAGGACTCATACCTTGACATCTGAAAAAAACGAGGTAATGGACCTTTTTACGCGCCAGCTGCTTCAAGATCAGCTGATCATATGGCTTACTAGCAGTAGTATCAAAGGATCGATCTTTCCTTCTGTCACTGTTGTGAATTTTCGTGCAGCCTTGATGACTATGTTTTAAGCTTTTGTCCGTTGTAATCAGAAAAGAAACAACGATTTAAAAGAGAAAGGGTGTAAAAAACGTATACGTTTTATTTGTATTATGCATGGAGCTGTCTAGAGCGTTTATTTAAAAAGTCATCCAACGACCAACGACATCAAAGTCCAGAACGCCACTATGTTCCTTCGGGACGATCTCCAAAATTTTATTAAGCCGACTTTTTAAAGCGGCTGGCTGACTCAGTCACGGAGGTATGTATATTAAGGAAGTGGCTATAAATGTACCCTGATGATCAACGGCATTTATGCTTTTCTTCGATGCATTCGCCGTTGGTGATACAAATTATGCGCCTGGTGCTCTGTTCGCATTTTGCATATTGGATTGAAGTTCTGTGACAGTGCTACTTAGATATTGCATCATCCCTCCAAATAAATATATTCAGCAGTAACTACAGTAAGTCAATCCTACAGCAGAAATGCAGCAGCATGCATGATATGATCTTGCAATGCATATGTATTACTCCTGAATTCAAGAGATACTTATACATTGATAACTTTTTATAACGGTAGTAAGCTTATCACTTCAACTAGTAAATGGTAATATGATTACACATCAAGGAGAGATTCCGAAAGTTTTGCGCCTTTGTCGCCTGCACGCCTTCAGTCTTTTGAACCCCTGCTTCGCTGCGTGTCAAACCCCACGGAGCTTCGTCTCCCCGCAGACCCACTTTGTTGTGGGAGAGGGGAGCTCGTTCAAAGCTGTAACAGTATCTTTTGACGGCATTCTAATACATCACTGTTGTGAGCAATGGCATGAAACTCGCTATCTGATTACTGTTGCCATACGTTGACCTAATTCACCGCGCTTACCTACTCAATTATCATTGAAACTTCCATGGAAAACATTGATAATAAGCGTTTGCACTGTTTAAGTCTGCCACTCGTCTGCGTCGCATCCACCATTGCTCAACCCAACGCACGCTCGCTGGTTAAAGCACTGATGCTCGGCGCTCGCACAAAGACGCCCATCAGTTCAGTGTATCTAATATTGAGGTGGCGACTGGTTTATTTGGTCCAACAGCGGGGCTTTGGCTCTTTTCTTGGGGACAGCTTCCTTCACTTGTTTTAGCAAAACACATAAACATGGACTTGAGCCCACTGACTTTACAAAATCGCACAAAAAATCATTAACGTGAGAACATATAATCGTTTATGTGCAACACAACTTTTTGACCATGGCCAGTAGATTTTTGAAGCAGAATAACTTACTACTTTCTTGTAGCGAATGACAAAATCAAACACTCCAAAAGCTCATCCAAAAGTAGGTTGTAATCTACAAGCGTGTTTGGATGGGGCACAATCAAACATATAGTATTAATTCCACATCCATTCTCGGCTATATAGAATATCTCTTGTTGACTCAAGGTATATACATAATGTGTGTTTTGTATTATAAGTTAGTGAGACTTGACGCCTCCTTATGACAGAACGCAAGCAGAAGGCTATTCGTTGTATATTATATGTTGAAAGGCGGCGAAGCCATGTGCATGAAAGATACCTTTTTAAGAGCACACATGATTTTCTTGCCTTCTACTTTGTGACGCCGGCATGAACATAGTAGAGTAGCTTCTGAGGATTAGTAATGATGAATGAAGGATTGAAATACTGTAAAATAACGACCAGAAGTATGGCTACCGATTAGCTGAGCGACTCTTGCAGAGCTAGCTATCACAGTATCTAATGATGCAGGTCGCAAGAACAGGACGACGGGTATGCAGCAAGACCCTACCTATATATCCCACTATATCCAAAATCAACTAGATAATTGCAGCATCTGACTGTACCTATTCGTATTTGCCCTGCTACTTCGCTATTCTTATTTACTACGTACATCGTGTCTAAAAGGCAAAATGCAGCAATGCTGTTCTGTACACTCTGGTACCGGTGAGCGATAGTATTTTTCATGCAGAAGATTGGGCAACTGCATGTGATATACGGTACGATCAAACGTAACCTTCCACATCACATATCATGCATCAAATAGTTGGCTTTTCTGTATCTCCTTTCTCAACGAAATATATGCCAGGAGCAGGATTTTGCTCCGTTTTGCTATTTATACTGTCTTTAAGGCTGACATCAATTGGTAATCTTTTCTTTTCTCCTTATTTCTGTCGTACTTGCTGACGCTAAACATTATGATCGACTTCATTAATTCAGTAATTCAACGGCCACTACATTATGCTACGACCGATACCATGGTTACTCCTCTTGGGTTCAATTCCAATGCTTTATCAAGCCATACAGCACTAGCTTTACAATCGTCTGGCATCCTAGTCTTGGCTTGGTTCCTGATATGGAGAGTGATGAAAGCAAGGACTGCAAGAGGAAAAGAGCAGCAGTTTTTGTTACTGAGCAACGAGAAGATACTGTGCCAGTTGTACCCGGCGCACTTCCACTATTGGGGCATTCTTTGCAAATGGCGTCAAACTCTTTGCATTTCATACGGCAATGCAAAGCCAAATATGGGCTCCTGTTTCGCGTTCGCCAGCCTGTGAATCAAGAGATCTATGTGGTTACCGGTAAACTGATTATTGAGCTTCTCCGGATGCCGGAGAATGTCGTCAGCCTTCATCAAGAGGTGGAATATGTGTTTCCGATGCAACGTATCATCGTGTCCCATTATAATAATGGCAAAACAGACGAGCTTAGCCACCACCGGATTCCCTGTAAGTATCAAGATTGATCTATGCTTTTCATCTTACAGCCTACTCCCTCTTTTAATATCGTGCCAGAAAGGACTGACAGCGTGCTTTCTTCGGGGGGTATAGTCAACACGATTGCACAAAAGAACTACTGCGAAAAAGGCGTTACGAAGTTCAGTCTTCGGGTGAAAGAGGAGATCAAGCAATGTTTGGATGAGGAACTACAGTTGCAAGAACGTGGAGCTAGAAAAGAGGTCGACATTAAAAGCTTCCTCAGCAAGATGCAAGCCCGTACTTTCTGTGCAGCCTTTGTGGGTAGTCAATCCATCGATAACAAGAAACTCGGCCCGATTCTCTCGAATATACACAATACGATTGTGCGAGCGGCAGCAGTGTATCGCACGTTTCCGTTCTGAATCGCTGACTCAATAGTTCGCCGTTTTGTATCAGCCGAAGCGGATCTATATAGTGCATTGGCAATGATAGTTCCTCAGATCGACAAGACACGTTTTTCGTCCGGCAGTAATCAAGAAGAAGAACAAATGAAGGAAACTATTTCAATCTACTTTTGCATCAACTCAATTCGGACGGCTCACAACGGTCCACAGTGGATTGTGCGCTCCGGTTTATCAAGCTTTTTACTGGCGGGTCCTTGGCTCGCAAACAATTTAACGGCTTTGCATTACATGAGCTTGCATGCAGGCCTCGGCTTGTCGAAGAACTACGCCAAGAAATACTCAAGTTGGGCGAGGATAACATTACTCCGGATACCATTGGCTCAATTAGTCTGTTGGACTCATTTGCAAGAGAAACGCTCCGGTACCACAGTAATCCGTTGATGAATTTCCATCGAGTGGTGCAAGACGTTCTGTTTTCGAACGGCAAGGTCGTTCCCAAAGGAAGTTTGATCGCGGTAGCTCAAGAAGAAGGCCACAAGGATCCTTCTATTGCTCCGGAAACACTGTCTTCCCTTCCTCTTCTTCCTTGTTGGACGAATACGATCCGTATCGTTATGCGGGCAGCAATGAGAATAACGAGCAATGGACGAGCCAAACGATCACCCAGAAGGGCTATTTTTCCTTTGGCTGGGCTATGCATCCTTGCCGGGGTCGCCAGTTTGTCATCATGGAATTCAAGCTTTTTATTGCAGAGCTTGTGATGCGTTACAACATCTCGACACAATCAGGTTATGACCGGGGCAAAGATCGCAGTGTGTTGGGCTCACTTAAACTTTTCCCTAAAGAGCCTCTTATTTTCGAGCGTATTTAATCTTGGCTTGTTGTCACGACCACTCCTATTGTTCTAGCTGGCATGTAGTCCACAATAAATCGTTTTCCATTATGCGTATACTGCCAAGAATACATTATAATGATCAAAGAGAAAAGCCAGACAGCGTTGATCGGTTGTAGCACAGACCAGCGGCTATAGGCTCCATCGTTTTACAGGCTGTGAAATGTGTGAAATCTTACAGGCAAAACTCCACGGCGGCGAGAACAAAGGCCATCATTACATCAGCTTCGACGTAGCAGTGAGTTTGGGTTAGCGTTTGCCCTTATCGATACTACTGTAGCAGCGAATGCACGCCTAGTGAGCATGTAAGAACCAAAGATAAGCAAGGGTTATCGATGATCGCTTTCCTGTGTAATCGTATTTTGTGTTCCTGAAAACATCCAAATAGCGTTACGCCGAAAACGCGGTACTTGTTACAGACTGAGATGTTACGTGCTCTTCAGCGGTTCCGTCGCCGCCACTTCATTCTGAGCCACTTACTAAGCCAGACTCCACTGCAGCAGCACATCCACAGGAACACACTTGAGCAGCGATGACTGTGCATAAGTTACATTTGCCGGTGCAAAAGAGAGGATGTGAAGAAGATAAGATCAAGTACGACATCGATGTAGGTTTGACGAGTTAGTCCTCTTCTGAAAGGGAAAAAGGAGATGCGTATGTGTGTGTGTGTGTGTGTGTGTGTGTGTGTGTGTGCGAGGAAAACGCGTCCTGCAATGTGATTGGATGTAATACCCCGTCAGTGAGTCATCTCTGTGTACCGTCGCCGCTTTGTTATTTCGCATCGAACCCCACGAAAAAAAAATTTTTGTTCTCTTTCTCTCTTTGCTTAACTCTTTTGGTGGAAACCTTCCCTGCTCTATTCTATTAACTATTACCCTGCTCGCTATTAACTATTTGTATTAACCAAATACGCGCTACCTCTTCTATTATTATTACTATATTATTCTTTTCTGAACCCCTGTTGTGATATCTGTATTCTCCCCCATTATCCCACCATGGTCTCCTTCACCGCTTAAGCGCCAACCGTACAACTGTACGATTATTTTAACAATAGTTTTCCACCAATTTATCCAGCAATCCGTTACCCCCACCAACACATTAGTGTAGTTGCCCCCATCATGGCCTACTTTTCCAGTTTACCGAAATGTCAACTCTCGACTCGTCAACTTCCCAAAAAGACTTATAAGTCTCGAAAACCAAAACAGCAACCTTGTTGATCTCAAGAAGCATCATCCTAGCATGACCACAGCCGTTATCTCTACTTTTACTACTACTACTTCTACTACCAAGTCACCAGTATTACTCCCCCAAGAACAAGAACAAAAATCAGAACAACAAAAGATGAACGACCAGCTTTTCCAACAATTTTTCCAGTCGCTCACCAGCGCTGAGCCGACCACAGCCATGACGGAGCAAGAACAGCAGCAACAGCAAGAGTGGTTTGCTACTTCTCCCGAATGGTTCTCTGCTGCCATGGGTACCGGACAGCAAAGTGTCCACTCGACCCCAGAAATCGCCACACCTCAAGACATGTTCTTGACCTCGCCTACCACCGAACACGTTGCCTTGGAGAAGACCGGGTTTGCCGACTTGGATGTCTCTGCCATCTTGAATTTTCCTTTGTTTGAGGTGCCTCAACAGCAACAGCATCAGCAGCAGCAGCAACAGCCTCAAGACACTGCCGCCCCAATGACTGCTGCGCCCGAAGCCACTGCATCTGGTGACGACCTGCACACTGCCCTGGCCGCCTTGGCGACAGTGACCCAGGCACCTGCTCTCGCACACCAACAGCCTGTAGTCATCCCTTCGCCGCCGCAGCAGCAGCAGCAGCAAACGAGCCCCGTCATCTCTGTCATGCCCACCTTCTCTGCCCGCAAGCGCAAGTCGGCTGATATGGCTTCGGATTTTAGTGCTAACTCGTCATCGTCGTCTCCTTTGGATGAAGCTGCTGTCAAACGACAGAAGAACACCGATGCAGCTCGACGATCGCGGATGCGAAAGGCAATGAAAATGGAAGGACTCGAGAAGCGTGTGGCCGACCTGGAAAAGACAAACACGACCTTGCTCTTGCGTGCGGCTGTGCTGGAATCGGAAAAGTCGACCTTGCTCACTAAAGAAGCATCCTACGAGCATCGTATCAAGGCCTTGGAAGCACAATTGGCTCAGGCCCATCAATCTTTGGCTGGTATTGGTTCTCGACAGTAGCGCTTGAATCAGTTCCTTCTGTTCTTTCTCTCTCTCTCTCTATTATCTTTCCTCTGTTTCTTTATCTTTACTTTTATCAGTTTAATATCATGTCCGTTCTCTTCCTTCATAGTTGTTTTTACTAGAGCAATAAAAAAGTAACTGTGTGGTATAATCCTCACATACAACCAAAGAATCGTTTCTCTTAACTTGTAACCTATTTAGTGAAGAAAAAGTGCGGCCAAGAAAAGAAGGAGAGAGGTGCACACAGTAGCTTTTATGTACAAAAAATCGATTGGATATCTTAATAGTCGTCGCTTTGATCGGCAAAGAAGTGGGTGTATGTGATGACTGTTATAGACAAAATAGAGGGTTGCACATGTAGACTTAGTGCACCACTTCCTTCTCTAGACACATAAGGCTCTTTATACGAAAAAAACTTACTTGTGCCGTATACAAGGATACCTCCACAAATACTCATCACCATGGCTGGAATCGTGATCTAATATAGTTACGTGGATACGACATTATCGTTTAGTATTGGATTTATACTCCAAGCATGTAACTCAAGTATTGAGCACTTTACCACTTCGGCATGTGCAAGCACGAACGGAAGACCTATATTGCATGTCGTTAAATATCAAAAAGGAGATTCTTTTCCTCGGGTGTCATACTTGATCCGAACAATCCTCCCAAACCCACCCCAAGGTACACAGTCTCTATTATCTTTCCATTCAAACTTACAGAATCCAGTCACTATAAACATTCCGGTAATAAAATGCCCAGCGTCGATAACGCCACTGTTATATTCGGACATCAGATCGTCTTGACCAGCACACCGGCTGCATAGCGCGTTTGGTAAAGGTGCAAGCACGTAGGTCGCAACTATCATTCCCCGCAAAATCAATAACGTATCCTCTCTCTATCTCTCTTTATACATAGAGTATCGTTTGCTATAGAGATATCTTACCTACGAGTAGTGGCCACCAATTGCTAGAAAAAGAGAAAGCATCTTAGTATTTCGGGAAAAGTCATGTTTATTATTATTGAGAAACTTACTAGTATAAAGCACAGGATAATATCACAAGCAAAAAGCCGATAGCCAAGACAAATGCCAAGGCAATGATCCTTTGTTTTTTCCATAACAGCAATAATAATTAACCGTGAGTTCCTGAAGCCAATTCGTCCTTTATCAAAGTCAAAGAAAGTGACAACCTACGCTGTAAGAAAAAGCATGTAAAAGACAGATTACGACATTAATCCCAGGTTTATCTCTTTTATGCTTAAAAGAAAGATAGTGCAGTTCGCAATAATCTCATATAAACGAGCTTCGCAATTGTTGTTTATCCAGAAAAACGAGTCGCTTACTTCTTAAACCGGCCATTTGTGGTTTTGAAATTTTAAATAGAAAGAGAATGGTCCTTTTTCTTTATAAGCTCTCTCTTGGCGGCACCAAAGTACCATTCTCAAAAACTCCGGAAAAGAGTTAGAGACCCAGCTTACTCTTCTTTTTTTTTGCATAACGTGCGAGCTCTTTATTTGCATATGAGAGAAACAGCAGGCGATCGTGTGAAGCGCTTCATTGAGAGCAAGGATTGGAAATTATTTTGTGTCCTTGGTGCCAGCGTAATTGTTGCGGGCGCGGGCGTTTATTACCTTTCGTCGTCGTCTTCGGCGCCAAAGACACCAGACAAAGAGGAGTCCTCCGGAAGACGCGGTCGTGGTACAAGCAGTGATATTAACCAATCCGGTAAAATAAAAGAAAAAGACAATGGAAATCAAGATCGTGGTAGTAAGTTTTTTCTAACAGACGTTGTTGCCTTTTATCTCATTAAGCTGTACTGGGTAATTTTGAGAATATGCCAGCCGAGACCATTGCAAAACTGTCGCCCACAGTAAGTGTCTGAATAAACGCGGGTTGCAGCGGTAGGTGTGGAAATATCATATCAATGCATCACAACAAAAAAACTAAATCCAAGATTTTTACTACTAGCAACGATCTGAAGCAGCACAATCATTAAAGTCCAGAGGGAATAGCATGTTTGGCAAAAAGAAGTGGACAGAAGCAGCTCAGCTCTATACCAAAGCCATCGAATTCAAAGCAGACCCGATCTATTATTCAAACCGAGCTGCTTGCTATGCAAACCTTGGCGATAATGGTCGGGTTTTCGATGACTGTAATAGCGCCTTACAACTGAATCCGGTCTATATTAAAGCATTGAATCGACGTGCACATGCGCTGGAGCTGCGGGGGGATTTAGAAACAGCTCTTTATGGTAAATATTTCTCACAGATTACACCTTGTTCAAACATACAATACATCCACAGCAAATCGTGTTCAAGAGCTGTCCGTTGTTTAGATTATACTTGCGTCTGTATTCTGGAAAACTTCAACAACGAGGTAGCAGCACGATCCATGGAAAGATTAATGAAAAAGGTTTCTGAAAGGAAAGCTGCAGAAATAATGAAGGTACTACATATACTTGAGCAGCAATTCACCACGTATTATGGCAGGATAAATAGAAAATGCTGTAGAGGGCAGGGAAAAGAGAAAGGCAGTATGACTTGTCGGATAACTGTAGAAAGATGCTCAAATGTATAAATGTTGGATCGTAGACCAAACAACCACGGCTACCATCATCCACTTTTGTCAGCGCTTATTTTGACTCATATAGATCTGGTACTTTTTCGTTATTCATCAATTCAATAGCTTTATGCTATATTAATGTATATGCTGGCCATATTTTCCATTAGATCTTTCACGAGCCGAACCGGTTGCGTCTAGTGAAAACATAGGGGATAGCCGTTTTGTAGAGGCATGCGAAGCAATCAAATCCAGAAACTATGAGAAAGCATACAAAGCGTGTGATCAAGCTATTGAGCTTGGTCTATCACCTGCCTATCAAGCACATGCATTGAATATCAAGGGCACGTTCAAGTTTTTGATGGGCAATGCAAAAGAAGCACTTGCATGTTTTGACAAATCAATCGAAATCGATCCCAAATACATCCAGAGCTATATTAAACGATCTAGTATATACATTGAGCAAGGTAAAACGAATGGTTTCAATTTATTTAAAACGATATGTACGTATAAATATCTTTTTAATGTATGTGGTTAAGGTAACCTGGCTGCTGCTATAAAGCAATTCGAAGACGCTCTGGCTATTAATCCAACTGATCCTGATATTTACTATCACCGGTATGCAATTTCAGTAATTAGAGACATCATGCCTACATCCTTATTAATCCGAGTTCCGTTTCTACGCATGTACAATTATATTAGAGGTCAAGGTAATAGAATAAGCACAAGAGCTACTGCTGTTTCCCATTGCAATATACAGAGAGCTTGATGTGAACATGGCACAACACTTTTTTTTCTTATACATGATCAGTCAACTATATCAGCGGCAACTACGAGAATGCAGCCAAGGATTACAGCAAAAGCATCAGCCTCGATGATTCCTTTGTATACGCACATATCCAACTTGGTGTAGCGCAATATAAGCTCGGACGGATCGCAGCAGCCATGTCCACGTTTCAAGACGATGCATTAAAACTATTTCCTCAATCGTCCGAGGTCCATAATTACTTTGGTGAACTCTTGATAGAACAGCAAAACTTGCCACAAGCATTGGAAATGTTTACAAAGGCAATTGCGCTGGATCAGAGCAGTCCTTTACCGTATATCAACAAGGCAATGTTGACATATCAAGTCATGCGTGAGCCAGATGAGGCTATTCGGTTATGCAAAATCGCATTACAAGGTTGGTATTGATATAACTTTGTGTTGTTATCTGATGATGGATGATGATATGATACTCGATATTTAGAATTTTTTTTATTTTGTTAGTGGATCCTGCATGCGATGCTGCAGTGGCTTCTTTGGCACAAATCCTACTGGAACAAGGGAAACCAGAAGAGGCATTAAAGTACTATGAAACAGCGATCGATTTAGCGCGCACGGAAACTGAAATTGAGCACGCTATTTCCTACGTTGAAGCAACCAAAGCACAAATCAGGTAAAGCCACGCTCCATCTTTACTTGCTTTACGAGCAGAAGGATGCGTCGATGGAAATTACTGATGGTGTAGACAAAATTTTAGATTTGCGCAAGATTATCCACAGCAAGCAGCAGCTAGCCTGTCAAAAATGAGAGGAGGACATTAATGGAAATTTAGAGTAGATAATTAAGTTGGAGCTGAAATAAAAAGAAGGGTACACGAAAGAATAGCCCGCCATCATGCATTTTACGCGGTCACGAAGGCTTTTAATCGCGACAAAAGAAAGTTATAAAAACGCGGCTACTTCAAGAACCCAGCTTTATTGTTTTTTCTCTCTTTCTCATACAAACCCTTTCTCAAATCATGTCTGAAGAAGTCATAAACCAGGAATTTGCCAACATTCAAGAGGAGGCCCAAAAGGCCGCCAGACAAGTCGAACTTTACACTCGTAAGCTTATGGTCCCCATCTGGGAAAAGCGCCGCGACACTATTAAGAAGATCCCCGGCTTCTGGACCCAGGCTGTAAGTTTTTCTCTCTCTCGCTCTTTTTTATTCATTAACGCGAATGGATCTTTGAAAGGAAACCATAAAAGAGCGCGTAATCTCACTCAAACTCTTTCTCGATCTCTCTTCCTTTGTAAATATCAGATTGGCAATACCCCTCTGTTCCTCAGCCCCAGCGAAAATGATATTGAAGCTGTGGAGAACTTGACTGATTTCCACGTCGAATACGATGAAGCTCGTCCCGACTACCGCAAGGTTGTCGCTGTAAGTGGTTTTCCTGACTATTGCTTTTTTACCAATAACGAATACTATGCAGGAGGACATCACATTTGGGTTCTGACACGCTTAATTTTCTTTATATGGGTATAGACTTTCAAGAAGAACGATGTTTTCAAAAACGAAACCCTTACCAAGGTAACAACAATGCTGGCATAATTTTTCTTGTACATGGGGTTTTTGGGAAGACTAGATGGCTTTTTTTTACAGTATGATTAACACGGAAGAATCGGGGTGATATTTAGGAATTCGTGATCAATGATGAGGATGAGGATGAAGTCATCAACAAGAGCGCCATCGAATACCATCCCGGCAAGGAGCCTAGCAAGAAGAGAAAGGCCGATGAGGATGATGAAAGCAACTTGTCGTTCTTGGAGTTCTTTGGCAGCAACGACAACACCATCGGCGGTATTTTGGCGTGAGTAAAAATCGAGGTGCATAGTGTGCTTTTGGCTTACTAACTAAACTGTTTTCTCCTTGTGTGGCGTACATTTTACAGCGATGACATTTTCCCTGGCGCTCTTGAGTAAGCTACCATTACTTCTTGTGCAACATGACGAGATAATTCGGGAATTCTAATGGGCGATCCCTCGTTTTCATTTTATTTTAGATACTTTCAAGGTGAAGATGATGAAGACGATGAGGATGCCGACGAGATCGACTTGGGTTCTGAGGATGATGAAGAAGAAGAAGGTAAGTTGTTGTCCTTTCTGTCTTTGTTTGGCATTCATAAAATGCTGATAATGAATCATTCTCTTCCTTTTCCTGGAGACTAGATGACGAGCCCACCAAGAAGAAGTCCAAGAAATAGATTATTGAACATACTTTTCTTCTGTTCTGTTCTAATTGATTGATTGAATCATTGATTGTTAGCAGTAGCATGTAGCTGCTTTCTGTTGATGTGTACAAAGTCTCAAAGTATATGTTATAATATAAATTATATAATCAAGTCAAACATCCCCATTGCTCTCATGCACACAATGATATTCACAATTCGAAAGTTTTTTTGTCGAGTCTTCCCATTTTCTTTTATTGGCAGTAAAGAAAGAGATTTCCAAACAAGGGCTTGTTGAAAAAGGGAAAGCTTAAACCTTGAAACCACGGCTCTGACGCTTGCCACGAGCACGCTCGAACTTGCGACCCTTGGAGCGGACGAAGGGCTTCTTGTTCTTGTGGGGGCCCATACCAAAGTGCTTGACAGACTCACGGCTGTTCTTGGCACCACGGATCAAGACGGTGTTGGAGCCAGTAGGGGCACGAAGAGCCAACTGATCCAAAGTCAAGACTTCACCACCAGCCTTCAAGATGCGGGCCTTGGCAGTCTTGGAGAACTTGAGAGCAGCAACCGAAAGCTTGGGGACCTCAAGAAGACGCGAGTCGTCAGTGACAGTACCGACAACAACGGTGGTCTTGCCTTCCTGGGCAGTCTTGACCAAACGCGACACAGTGACGGAAGGACGGTTCATACGCGACATAAAGAGACGCTTCAACACAACCTTGTTGAAGTTGGCATCGGTACGGCGAGCCAAGAAGCGGTACAACTGAAGATAGCATGGCAATTCTTTCGTTTAGTTCTTATTCTTCTTTTGCCTTTCCTCCTCCGTAGAGCACACATTCTCTTATAAAACAAGGGAAATGCGCAATCCAGCTGTTCTCCTTCATTACCTTAACCAACAAAAGCTGGTAGACGTTGTCCGACTTGGGTGCCGTCCGGTTGGTGTTCTTGACGTGGTGATGCTTAAGATCAATACCCTACAATGTCATAACTTATATTAGCCATTTGGTCGCTAATTTCTCGAAAGTAGTGTGCCGAGAAAAACAGCCAAGGAAGGAGCAAGAACGGTACGAAAGGCGGCAACTTCGCTCAATTGAGGTGGAAGGTTGAGTTGATGTGTCATGAAAAAGCCAATTTTCTGCAATGGCTGAAATGTCGCAAAAAATAAGGTCGGGCCGGTTTGTCGACGACATCGTTTTTTTTTTTTGCATCCATCCATCCATCAATCCCATCCATCCATTCGTATATCGTAATCATTGATCGTACAGTATTTTCGTCGTCGTTGTTTCGATACCGTTTATTGCTCCCACCCCCATATCTTTCCTGCAAACTTCAGCTACGATATGATAGACACATACCATTTTTTGGAGGCGGAAAGGAAGGTCCAAAGGCGGCAGGGACGAAATTGATTGAAGTGCTGCCTGCCATCAGCCCGGAGGTTGAAATTGTGTAACCTTTAAAAAATCAGCAGGTGGGTAGGCCATCCTCACATAAGCCTAGTATCTTGCTTTTTATATAACCTGTCCCGTTACTGTATCAATGATCGATTAAAAAGAATGATGTTTTTTTTATCTGGCTCTCTTATACTACGGAGCAATAGTTGTTATAGAGAGACAAATCAGATTTCTAGTAATTGATCGTACATGTATAAAAAACTTTGCCTCATTGTCATCACTGCTTCTTTCTTCTCGTCATATCTGATGAAATTTGTGGTGCTAAGTTATGCATTGATGACAAGAATAAAAAACTTACTGATATGAGGCTGCATTTGTTGAGCACTTGATGCGCAGTATGATGGCTGTATCTCACTGAAGGTGTTGCATTAACGGATAAAAAGGAATGACTCCAATAAACTTTAGATTCTTAGAAATCGCGTTAGAAAATAAAGGTAAACATTGATATAGTGGATATCGTTGACCACATGGAAGCCATGCCACATCTCAGCGGGTTAATATACAGTCACTACTTGTGTATGAGTAGTAGGGAAGCTATATGATATGCTCTACCATGAAATGAGGGTTGTTTTTCTCTGGCTCCAGGGAAAGCTAGACATAGTTTAAACCCGGTAGATGTTTGATAGTGCTTATATGTAAGCCTTTATGTATTGAAGATTTCGTAGTGAAATCTATGAGGATTATGTACTTGATATTGTAGTAGGTGTTCGTGAGATCTTAAACCGCAGAAATAGCAAGACAAGCCTCTATGTTTAATCGCGCTTAGATATTGTAGAATGATGCGTTCAGGTCAGAGAAGTGTCCGATTAAATCACGGTTACGTGCATTCGTCAACTTCGGAGCAACGTAGATGTAAAACGTTCTTTTGTCTCAGCAAGCCCTTCGGAGCATGCTATCCTCCGGAAGAGACACCACTGAAGTTATTGCTGTCAAAGGTTAGCACAATCGTTACTTTCATGGATCTATACGTTGTATACTGTATCCTAAGAAACGAAAGTCGCACTTAATATCCATTACGTATCAGTGTAAATAAAGGAGGTGGTTTATCATTATAAACTCCAAACATCAAGCGACACGACGAGTCACGACGAACTTGGGAGGGGGGGCGGAACTGCATGAAAGGAGGTTTACGTTGTGTGCAACGACGAACCACTACCTATACTGCTTTCGCCTTCTTTTTGGTTTTCTTTTCCTTATACACGTATCATATGAGTGACACACTACAAGCTGCTCCCCAGGACAATAGCCTACGCCGACTGTATCCAGGCACTCGTCTAGAAGTAAGTTAGTGATTGCTCTCGTTTTATAGCACCCTTGTCAATTGATCTATATAAGTAACTTGGACTTTTATTTTTAGTCTACATTTGCATGGCCAGTTGAATCCTTGGATGGACTCGACTCATCGTTTGGCGTTGTCGAATATATTCAACAGACAATACGATTAGACAAAAGTAATGTCGAGCGTATAGTGGACCTTCCTGAAACTGTTGACAGCCAGGTTTGGCAGTTTGAACATTTAAGGTATTGTAACCATAGTCTCTCATTCCTTTTATTAGCGCTGCCTTAGAAGAGCAGATTTGAATGCAAAGTTTTATTTAGTAGAACTGTTACTCATTAGAAACTTCCTAAACTGGTTGTTTAGACAAGTGTGTTTAGAACTGTCACTTTTAGTGGTTGCTTTGGAACCCGAATGCACTATGGAAAATTGCCCTGAAATGAAAGCTGAAGGTTGGGTCTATCTTTGTGCCGCGCATCCATCCACACAATCGGTAACAACTAAAATTTAAATGGTGATTGGCAAGAGCGTAGCATGTAACATACTTGCTTCTTGTTCTAGTGCCCTGCGATTGATTATATTATACACACTCTCGATGGCGCTGCTATGCTGTTGAATAACTCAAAATATTTTCCAAGCAGGTGAGCAATAGTTAAGTACTTTGGTCGCTAAAAGTAATCGATATTATGAAAGTCTCTTTTTTCTGGACTCATACTCATCCTCGCCATGTCAGGATATCGATCCCTGAACCATCATTGAAACATTTCCAATCTATCGCCCGACGTCTTTATCGAGTATTTGCACATGCTTATTTTCATCATCGCGAAATATACCAATCGTTTGAAGTAAGTTCGTATTCGATCCACAGAAGTTTGCGTGTTCACTTATCTGATATTGAGGTGGTTCTTATGCTTATAGAATGAAACATCGTTGTACGCTCGATTTCTCTTACTTTCACAAACATACAATCTGATCCCACCAAAACTTGTCACTATCCCAAATGAAAGCAGTAGCAACAACGACGATATGGATGAGGATGATGAGTGCAATGAATATAGTCGCGACCAACCACAACAGCAATTGAATAGCGATGATACTGAAACTGTTGTGTCAGCCAATGGAGATTAAGTTAATATATAAAAACTACTACTACTGCTTTTAATACTACTGTTTTCCTCTCGTTACTATTATAATAAAAGCTTCATAGTATCAGCATCACCGTTACTCGCTGCATGTTCACTAAATGCATTCCGCATGCGTTTCAGAAACAAGTATGGGTCCCCTTCTTGTCGTAGCTGGGCCTCCAATTCGTCGAGGTTACGGATTGGTGGATCACAAGCAGTAACTTTACGGATGGATATATCAGTATCTTTTCACAAGTCGTCTTTCACCCCTTCCCCCGCCCCCCCCCCGGGAAATCGTCTTGCCTTCCTTTCGTCACACCGTAATTTTTTTTTTTTACCTGAATAGATCCCATCCTCAGATAGTCTGAGAACAAACGAATATTCTTTCTCTGGGTGATTTTCATCGATACATCTAAACTCGAACTTGTTCTTAAAATCTACATTGTTGATCATAACATTATTTGTAAAAATGCTCGATACGTTGCAATGGTCCAGAAAAAGCAATTGGTGAAAAACAACAATAGCTTACCACCTAATCCAGTAATTTTGAGCTGTAGAGCTTCTGTATTTGCTAGGAGTTCAGCTTTCTCGAGCTGTTTTCGCGCCTTTATTGTCTGGGCTTCTTTATCTGTTACAGAGTTCCATCAAACAGTTAGTGTATGCTTTTTATGCATATCTACAAAAATAAGAGCTTGCCTGCTTTTTTCCGCTCAACAGTGGCTGCTAAACGATCGCGTGTTTGTTGTATCGATCTTTTCTTTGCTTGACTGTTTTGGTATTGGGTTCGATATTCTTCAACTTGCTGCTCGAGTTGTCTTACTTGTTCTCGCGTTTTAGGTTGTTCTATTCAGCAAGTCAACGTTAGGGTTTGTTTCTGGAAAGAATCTTGTTATGGTCCCAACTGTTGATCTGCTTGATCTTATTCTCTTACTTTGTTGATGTTTGTGAATGTAACTTTCATATTTCGCAATTTCCTCGCGTAATGCTCTTTGATTATCTTTTCGTCAGATGGAAAATTGAAATAAGAAACTTTATAGATGCGATCGCTTGGTCAGATATTTTTAAGGGATCAAAGGATGTGTGTGTGTACCTGCGCGTTGTCGTACACTGACTTCAGCGTCGCGTAGTGCTGCTGCTTTCTTGTCGTGAATGAGTGTTTGTTGTTGTTGCACAATGGATTTTAGTGTCGCTAGTTTTGATCGATTTTCGTCGTCTAGTACTTCCACTGTGTCCGCGGGAGTGTTGTTCATTGTTGTCTGATTTTAAAGGAAAAGAAGAGGTGTTTGTATGCATGCGAATTTTCTTTTTGTACCACACACATGCACACAGCGCATAGTAAAGACTTCCAATCATACATTATTTGATGTAAACTTTTTTTTATTTTAGACAAAAGTAATAATAATATTAGAAAGCGTCTATTGTAGGCTGCTGCTTGCTTTTAGGTAAAAGAGGGATGGAAAGAATGGACAACGTGCTGAGGTGAGTGGGGGAGATTATTAAAGTTCGTCTTTTGTATGAGTAACAGAGTAAATAAGGGTGGTTGAATCCATATTGATGCTATCACCATTGTCGTTATCATTTGCACTTGCAGTAATAGTGCCTGTCTCAATGTTAGCAGCAGCAGTAGTAGTCAAAATCGTCGATGTTGCTTGGATATCCGTTGTAGTAGTTATAGCCGGAGATCCCTTTATAGAATCCAACAGTGTCTGTTCGCTTGTGCCAGAACTGATGAAGTGTATGATGAGCAGAATCAAGAAAGCAGTGACAACGGCTAATAACACAGTCTTGAGGGGATTGATGGCTGCGACAGCTAAACAGGTAATCAAAAGTTATAACTTGAATCAGTGGGAAGAAAAGCGGCATCTTGTACATGTCATATTTGCTCTTATTTAAAGATCGACTTACCGTTTGAAAACTGCTCTGGTAAAGTTATAATACGACAGCTGTTGTCGGCCGAGCCACTTGCCAATAAACGGCGATCAGGACTGATGGCAATACTGGTTATCGCGAATCCATGGGCTTCCTTAAGCTGATAAAGTAACTATACAGGTAACAATTACAAGATATCATCAATATAGAACTGCATCGTTGTTTTAAAGAGCCAGATGGAATATAAAGAACAAGACATAGATTTCATGTATGCATTGAAGTCCCTTACGCGCAGAGAGTTTGACTCGTATAAACTAATAGTGTAATCGGATGAAGCTGCAGCAATGACACCACCGTCCTGACTATTGTTCCAGCAATCCATTATTATCACTCATTTATTCGGGGATGCTACTAATCGGCTCATCCTCTTCTTACCTGATGCAGAACGCTGTGATTGGCTTTTTGCTGATTCTAACCATCTGGACACGCTCCAGAGTATATGCATCAAGCTTGACAACATATCCTCCCTTCGGACTGTTTGCCACTAGATAGGCAAAATCTTTACAGTATAATCGACCATATCTAAAAAAACGAAAAGCAAAAAAGGATGTCAACATTTGATGCATAGTAATATGGCATTCATAATATGTAATCCTAATTAGTTCTTTATACCGGAAACTACGGAATTGGAATTTTTGTTTGTTGTCAATCGTTGCTGGTGAGATCGTTTGCTTGACTTTGCCGGCATGGCGGCCGCGCAAATTGACAAGTTTGATAGCATCCCGCAACAGAAAAGTCAACTTGTCCTTTTCCAATGAAATATCCACATCCATCACCTCATCATCACCCGAGGATTCGATTGCGTCGCAAGCAGGTTCCAAACTTGGATAGCTGTATACACGCACTTGACCATTGGACGAGCCAGTAGCAAACAAGGTGCCGTCCGAATTGAAGCGGATTACTTTCTAACATATACAGTCAGTCTATGTTGGTAGAAGGCAAACTTCCTTCTTACCGATTCCCCATAAAGCAACTTTCAAATCATTTAGTAATTAGCTGATCCTTTATTACCTGATAGTCCTCGGCACTTTTGCTTGTTATTGAAGCTAATGATTTCGTCAATTCGAACCTAATATCGATAATAATAATAATCCTTGGGTAAGCACAATATACATACAATGCTACTTCATCACTGACTTACTGTGACTCGAGAACTTTAAACACTCGGCAGTTTTTATTTTCGCCTTTCTTGATATTTTGCTCGGTGCTATTGATGCCTGCCACTACCACATTCTCCTGTCACAATATGATGACCATGAGCGTTCCTTTTAGACGACAAAACACACGCGCAATTTTTTCATTACACACACATAATGAACTTACAGTAGGATGAGCATCGAGACACATGGGCGCATCTTCATCGTTAGAAAGATCGTACACTGCTTCTTCTTCGAGATCTTTTCTGCGTGGCTCAACTTTATATGACACCTAATTTAATTTAACCGAAATTTAGTAAAGCAAGAGAAATAGGTAACTTGACCACAGCAAATAAACTATTTTCTCTCTCTCTCGGTCTCAAGTAGGAATCCTTACAAGTTTGTTCTGAACACCTGAGCGACCTGGACCACCACCGCCTCCAATAAGAAGTTGGTTAGTTGGGGTGAACGTAACGCCATATACGGGTATGCCAACGGGTACAGCGAATGTCGAGCAAGTAGGTGGTGTCATTGGAAGAGCAAGAAGTAAAAGTCGAGAAGAGGAAAATAAGGTGCGTCGATGTGTGATACGCGTATAAACTTTACTGCTTGGGAATAACAACTTCAGCGCCAATCGAACCGCAACACAAATCAAAGCATAAAATTACACTGGTGCAAGGGGTCCATGAGATGCTGATTCGTGGTGGGCCATATTCAAAGTCTGCTCTATTTAATTTACATCAAATCGACTTGAGAAATATCTAATACACTTAACAAGATGTTATTTATGTTTTTACTGTTATGATATTAACAATATCTACTATGTAATTTAATTAATGCTCTCTGTAGCAACCGTAGCAATTTAGCCTAGAGACTTGAAAATTGATGATACAAAAACAGAGAGATAACATATACAACAATTACTACAATACACACAATGATGGGTGAGGACGACGATAACCTGCTCTTCTTGTATTCGCAGAGGCGCCACAGTCCCCACCAACAGCGCATCCCAAGCGTATTACCCCATTCCTTTTGCATGGGACGCCAAAAGAACTCATAAAAATTGAGACGCGCGTTTGAATTGGGGTAAGGTACATTGCTAGGTGGTACCTCCTTCCCTAAGAATTTACAAAGAGGCTCCCAACCGTCGTCGAAAGACATGATCAATAGTTGATCCTCTGGTATCGTCTGTTTCACCTCTTCGATATGTTGATTGTAGCATCGAATCATATTGTCACGGTCGAATAATGGTGAACTATCTTCTGAATCTGCTACTGCACCGTTAAGAAATGTTCTGCACCATAAATCTTGTACGAGCCACAGGTGGTGCGGCAAAACATAGCGCATAAACCTCCAACGGACCAATTTCAACACTGTGTTTTCAATGGATGTATACCAACTTTCGGCTGGTCGTACAGTCAGTATGACTTTGGCTGCCGGGTATTGCTTGAGCAGTTGTTTGTAAAACGAGCTTGTCGGCCAATCTGAAGCAGCTGTATAGTTTCCATATACTTTCTCCCATTTGTCCTCGTCATCGCCATCCTTATTGCTATTGTTGTAGCAGTTTTGAGATGTGGAGTTCATGTGAGCGTCAAGCCATATATTTGGGTCCTGGGATGGATCTGTGAGCAAGGAAAATCCATGATGTGTTTTGTATCTAGTTGTTGAAGAGGGATGAAGCAGAAACTCAAGGAAGATGTTATTTTTTGTCTCAATTCACTTTAACACTACCAAATACAACTCACCCCAGTATTTCAAGTGCCAAATATAGACTATATGTTCCGGTTCGGCTACAGCCAGCGCCAATCACTTCGAGTGGCATTGTTGTAGTGAAAAAATTTGAGTGGATTTAAGCGATATTGTAAAGCAAAAGAAGGACACGCTAGAATAAATTTCGCGGATGAAAAGGACAAAAATATAACGCCTCGCACCCATAGCTGAGTTTGGTCACAATAATTGTGCAGTATCGGTACCACTCCATTCTACGCCTTGCATGACGCATTAGAGTTTTACGCAGTGCAGAAGAAAATGATCTATTACGAGGCGGCGAAAAAGTGTCGATTTTCCACGACAAAAGTACATAAGGTTACTCCTTGTGAGCGATCACTGACTAAAAGCTTTAAAGAAAAAGGACGAGTATTCATGTGTGATGCATGCAGTAGGCAATGGCTGAATCTTTCTAAAAAAATGCAGGTCTATTCTTGAAATAACATGTCTTCCTAAAACGTTTTTCAGACGGTACAAAAGTTATACGCTTCAATTTAATACTAAATTCTGAAATGAGCTTCTGGAAAGGCTATTAGAATCAGAAGAAGCATATTAAGCCGAGGGACTCGATCAATGCCGGCGAGCTTCATTCTGTATCTACGTATTTTCTTAATCTGTAGTTTTATCTCGAAGAAGCAGAATGCTAATATGAATTATGATGCTGTTGAACGTTAGACGACTCTTTGCACCACTGTAGACTATATGCAGCGTGAATATATTGCTCTTCTTTTTTTTGCGAGTATTATGCACACGCTACACACACTCTCACTTTAATTTCGCTTGATTAATTCTGTTACTTCTCCAACCATAGCAGTCGCTGCCTAAAACATCGTTCATCCGAAAGATACAAATTGCCGTTTGTTGCCTCTTGGACACCTAAAACGACCTCCCCAAGTCCCTGTAATTGTCTCAAAATACCCAAACGATGATCTGAGGTTTTTTTATGTTATCATATTTCAATCCCCAAAAGGTACAACGGTGACATACAAAAGCTAAACCCACCGGCACTACTGTTACTAAACAAACTGGATAACTAGACTTAAAAACAGCTACTGGTGCATGAAAAGGCAGAAAATGAACTGCGATATGTCATAAGAAAAAATGAAGGCATATGCTTTTCGGAAAAGCAATCGGATTTATGCAGAATTAGTGCTGCGCTCCTGCTTATGGTTTATCATACTTTGGTATTAGTAGCCTACATACATAGAGAAGAGTATCATTGTAGGGCGGAAAATGCATTGCTGATTTCCTTTTAACATACATATTTATTGATGTCAGCAACCTTAAAACCTTTCGTAAGCAATACAGTATTGGGAAGAATGGCACACTCTTTTCTTCCTTTCTTTGTCACTTGTATATGTAAACATCACATTAGAATATAATGCTTTCAAGAAATATGTCAGCTACTTCTACAGGAGGTGAAACAGCACTTGCGTTTGGTGCCAATGGTATTAGCGGCACTGCTTCGGTAACCCAATTTGTTCAAACCAGCACAAGCGAATGGAGTCAGATTATTGCCATCTCGCGCCGTACTCTTCACCTCAAAAGAATTCAGTGACCCACGTGTCTTCTTTTCACCTATCTATCTCTTCAATGATCTGTCACAGAATTTGCCAAAATTGTGATCGATCATGATGTTAAAGAAGCGTACCACGCGTTCTATTACACCTATCTTGACAAGCCTGCAGAACAAAAACTCCTGAAAGTAAATTTGGAGCTTTTATCCAAAACGTTGGAAGCTGTGGCTGCAGTCAGCCCTCCTGCATTATCCTGCATTACAAGCATTCGTCCTACAGAATCAGATACACGTACTATGGTACTGCGAATGGACCTCGTCTCTTGGTTAGGCACTATTTGTTGAGCATGGTGACGACGCGCCTCGTTTGGATAAAGACTCAAACTCTCACTTTCCACAAGAAGACCTGACAAAATAGTTTTGTCTAGAGCATACTAATTGGCGTTGGGATATTTCACGTCCAAATATGATCATGGGCGTCAGCAAAAGTATGTACCTAGCAGCGAGCAAGAAAGTGTTATAAACCTTTTTTTTTATCTCAGGCATTACTATAGGCAGCTTCATGAACTTTGCTGTTACGCTGGCAATACATGGATCTCTACATAGAGCGTTGGGAAGGAATCTCGAGTTTCCTGGCTGCAAAGAGCACTGGAACGCACGGGACGATATACAGCAACAAATAAAGTCGATTTCGAGATTCAGCATGGCCGATAATTCCAAAACTTTTACACGCGACTTATGGCACAAGAGGGCAGAGTATGCGTGATTGAGACAAGACAAAAAAATGTTTTTATGTGTACAATACACACATAATATTTTTTTTACTAACGTTCATACTGCATATGATATGCTAATGAATAGTTTGGCCTTGATGTATTTTCTGATGACTGAATTGTTGTTAGTTGCAAAAGAGTGGGGAAGCCGGGATGATGTTTGTAGACGAACTTTTCTATTGAAGGATTACATGGAGCAGAACAAGGAGAGTTGGAACTGGATTGCTGAAAAGCATAATCTGAATCCGTGGAGCATTTGATTATACTAATTGAGCCCTTGTTGTTATGCTTATGTATTATGCATTCTATCAATATGTAGCAGCAGCATGCTTTTGTAACAGTAACAAATGGCGATATTATGTGCTTTCTATATTTATCACTTTTTATCTTTTTGCTTTAAAATATTGATAGATATCTGGTCGGTACGTAGTTGGGCGGGTGATGGCTGTCTTGACAAGATGCGCAGATTCGGCTGGAACAAAACTTTTAATAGCATTCAGGGCATTTATAGTATCTTTGACGCGTTAAAGAAAAGAAACATTATCGCAAAATATGATCTTAAATATACAATGAGATGCGTATCTTTCAGAAAAGCTATATTAGCTGTTGGGTTTACGCAGTGGCGGTGTATTCACAGTTACCCAAACTTATCCTCATCATGTACCGGCTTCTTTTGACATGTAAGTGTAATATCAAGCGGGAAACGCATAGTACTCAGTAGTACACTATTAATCAGAAATTCATGCTTGTAATTTATTGCTTTAGAAGCTCTCAAAGGCTTCAGAAGGCACTAAATTAATTACAGTCTTGGATTTCTGACGTTGTTTTTCGATGTGCATGAAGAAGAGAACCGAACTTGATCTCGAGACGAAGCATTGACGTACTAGTTTAAAAAGCAGATAAAGAAACCAAGTAACACCTTGTATAATAATAACGTTGATAGTCGTGTATCTTTCTTAGCTATTATCATCATCTATTGTCTGGTGATCTATTAAACCCATCGCTTTTTTGCATGATGTCCAAAGCCTTATCATACATCCACTCCTTGTCCTCTTTTGTAAATTGCACAGCCATTTCTATTATGATGCAAAAATAAGATGCACACTTTGAGATGGAGGAATGTTTTTCGAACGTTCAGATCTTTGCTTTTGTCTATCTAAAAAAGCAGATAATATTTTTTGGCGCCTTTTATACCATAGTGTCCGGTTTATAAAGTAATCAGTCTGACACTCAATTTCAATGAAATTTATTGCCTTACTGTAGATCTTTTATTCAACTTGCTGAAGATCGGTAAAAGCGGATAAAAACGCCATATGTTGAGCGTGCCATATGCATCACGTTGTTCCGGTATGCTTCTCAGTTTGCCGTTGACAAACCCCTTAAAGACATGTAGATGCATGTTGACGCGCGAACACAGCGAATCAAAGTGAATATTGATGGGATATGCATTACATAGGAGGCATGGCGAGCCATCACACCAACAAAGCGTCATCTCTGGATAATGGCACTGCGACTATGAAGCTTGAAGATTTCAAATACAGTACGTTCACCTTTCTTTGTAGTGTGCAAGACTTGTTAACTTTTGAAAATTATACAGTCTGCGACAGACATACAACCCAACAACCAGTGTTATGTATCAATTTTAACCCGCTACAGAAAAGGAGTCATGATGAAGAAGTGCCGGAGTAATTTCAAATGATTTGTTATACAACTGAATTGTTCTTGTGATAACAATGACATCGCTAGTTCTATTTCCCAAGTAGAATACATAATATAGCATCGGCGAACACTTTGCCGCTGCGCTTCATCACGACAATATTTTGTGCGGGTAAGAAGGTGATCAGTTCCATTAAATTTGACCGAGATGTGAGCTCATATTGTTCTCCTCCCAACGATGGCCCACTAGATAAAACATGTAGTCCGTCGTATGCCTCGTCCACTGCGGACAATTGATGATTTGAGTGGTGGGGTGGAAGAGGGAAAGAAATTAAGTGTAAAACACTTCTATAAAGTGTGACAACGTAGAAACGAAGAGAAAGTCAGCAAGATCATCGAGATAATTGATGCGGTTTTGCTTCTATCATAAATGTACGCGACTCAAACGATTTGCATGATTTGCATAAAAATAACAATAGCAGCGTTTATGGTCAGTTGGTGACAGAGCAGGTGTATGTCCACGCGAAGGTTTTTTTTGTGCATGATAATTATAACGGTAGTAATATGCTGCGCCGACACATTACAATCTAGAAATCCACATGTGTGTATATCGTTTAGTACCGTCGTGCAACAGTCAACTCTAATCAGTTATATCTGGATGAAGAGGTGACATCAAGTTCCTGTGTCTAGAAAAATGGTCCTAATAAAATTAGGTCCCAACCCGTCGCCAAAAAGGTGACGACACAACTAAAACATAAGGCTTGTTGTAAAACTGCGATCAGATTCCCGTAGCACAGTCAGCATTGTGGAAGCATGTGCATAATGTGGCGCAATACAGTCATCGTTATGTATCATCACATTACTACTGCTTGACTTGAAGGAAAGAAATTATTCTCCCCTCTCCCCCAAACGGGCAAATGAATTGTTTTATTTTTGGCCCTGCTAATAAGTAGTATATGCGAAAAGATAAATTTACGTAGTATAAAGTCGATGGATGAGGTACAGTATTGTAACTGATAGCATTTAATATCATTGATGACATAATGAGCACATTCTGTGTGTATACAAACAACATCAATTCTAAAGGTCAGTAGAGCTCACAAAGAAACCTAGATTGATTTATATGTATAGACCTTTACATGACGAGTTCTTGGTTTTGTCTTTTCCGACAAGGCTTAGTGTATCTCTTTAAAAAGATTGTCCGCTGCCGTGTGTTCACAGAACTTGGAAGTACATATTATGGGGAAACATCACGAACGAACAGAAATCCATAGCACAAAATGTATACAGAATTATTGTCGTAGTATAATCTTTGCGTGTATAGGAGTACTCAGTCCATTTGATAACTGTCAGTATGTATATGTCACATCAAAAGGGATGAAAGTATTTTAGTTCTTCGTTCTCCATTCAATAGCATGCCACTTTTTTTTCGCTCAAGAAACACTAGCAGAGTCGCGTTGTAATGAAGTTGTGGTTAATCTTTTGATAAGATGTTGGACGCGGACATACTACCAGTGGAAGGATGGTAATAAGCACTACTTCAAACTCTTTATTAGCCCAAGCCCCTCATCATCGATCACACCTAATAATATTCGCGCAAGGAGCAAACAACATCCGGCCGCACTGGCAGAGGGGGCTTTGCATTCGAGTTACACATGTCGTTACAGCACGACGACAACGGTAGTGACAGCGGCCATTCTCCTTTATATAGTATTAAACAGTATTGCTATAAGGTAAATAGGCACATTCTTTTAACCCTTTTTTCCGTATGCCTATAGCTTTATTTATGCTTTCTCTGCGCTTCAAGTATTACTGCTATAGAGTATACCCGGTTTTGACTTCCAAAGAAATACGTTTTTAGTTAGATATAAAAAATGATCCAAAGGGTAGTACCCTTTCTCTAATTTAGCTTGCATTCATCAGATGTCAGTTGAAATTGTCATAGCATTTTTTTGTTGGCTTGTACAGCTATCATAGTATAGCCATGGTTCAGCTTTCTCCGTAGACATTTTTTGCTTTGTCCAATTTTGGCACAATTGCCGTTTCCGTCCAAGGCGAATGGATCGAGTGAGTCAAAAGGGTTGGCTGTGCAAGTGACAAGGAGTCTCGCATACAATGCGAGACGTTTGCTGACTGCTATGCCATGTCAACATTCGGGCAATATCTGCGACCAAAACCAAGATCGCTGTGAAAACGAATAGCGCAACTTTTATCCGGAAGTCTTTGAAACTGGAATCTGCGAGTCCAAGTCTTCCAGCAAATAAAAGTACTTTTAGTAAATTGTTATTGTATACCTCAAGTATCTTTATTCTTTCATGCTCACATTCTTAAAACGAGTGAAGTCAACAAGTATGAATTTCGGGCAAATAATGTAATAAATTAGCAAGATTACTATGCTACTACTGTATATGAGATATTTTTCAGAACGAACGATTCATGTTGCTGTTATTCGTCATTTAAGTAGACGGCGGGTCCTCATATGTGGCATGTTTATAGGTACTTACACAATGAAGCATCATAATCAGGGCCTTCAGGTTAAAAACTTTCGGATCGAACGCATTCTCGTCGGGTTAATATTTATACTACTATCCATGGACTGCTCTAAAAAGTATGCATTTTTTAAGTATCCCATTGAGTATGATATTGCTTAGTGCATTGCTGACGACGGCTTTTGTCTGGATAATGTTGATGACTGCTGCCTTGTATATGCTATATTAATGGAATATTCATCTTGTGTTACTGGTGCGTACCAGCAGTTACCAGATATCCACGACTCAAAATAAGCAACATGAGAAAAGAAGATTGCAGGACACAGCTATTATCGCAAACCCAATTAAAAAGTGAAACTACATGGTTAAAAGATCTATTCTTAAACAAAATCTGGTACTGTATATACATGTACATGTACAAATCAACATTATAAAAGCCATCACACTATCATTGTATATCATACCCTGAGAAGATGTGTATAAATATCGATACTTGTTGTGTTCTAAAATAAGCAGCTAAAAATAAGAGGAACTACTACTACTACAAAACAAACCTTTTCTTGAACCACCATTTATCTACCAAACTCGGAGAAAACTTTACATTTTGTGCTTCCATTATATCCATGAAAAGGAAAGTTGGTAGCAGTAATGATGATAACTACGCATGAAATACTGCTAGTCTCTTATAAGTAAGTGGTCGCTGCAGGAACAAAGACTTTCATTGTGAATATTATAATGGGATTAAAGGTGAGGGAGGTTAGATCAGCCGCACTAGTAGAGAAAGAGCTGAGCTTATTTTGCATGTTACGACGAGATGCTATATCACATTTACAGATGAATGATAAATTAATAACTCATTGTTCCTCGCAGCAGAAGATACAAAGATTATAAGTCACTGGCTGTCGACTATAGGCTGAATAATTGCTACAGCATCTGCTGCTGCGTTGACGGATTTTATGTAGTATACAGTAGCGAGCAATAGTAGGATGCTATCGTTGTTAATAGTAGTTCCAAAGCCATTAAATTACTTAGATGATGATGGTTGGCTCTTTATTAAGTCATCATGAGCGCATACCGCCATCAAAGCTATTGATCATGGTATCTGTTAAACCTCGGAAGCAACAAGCGAAAACGACGAGGGAGGACGAAAGACACAAGTCATAAAGATGATAAGGATCATGGTCTTCTAGAATTATTTTCAACCGATTTTTTTTGTTATTCCTCCCCAATGTGGGATCTGTTTGTGTGAAACGTTGTTCGGCGAAGGCACGGGTGGATACGGAATTAGCTCATTCATGGACTATTGAGTAATTATGATTAATTATGGTGATTATTTTCTCCGGAGAACTATTCTTGTGCAAGAAAAGGAGCATTTTTGGAAGGAGATGATGATAAAAGAGAAAGAAGGGTCTTATATAGAGCATCACTTAATCAACTGTAAATAATCAAAGTTAATCTAATTTTATGATGATATATGCCACTTTACAGTGCCCTTTATGTTGTGTATGTACTACATGCAGCAACAACAGTGAGTGAACTGAAGAAAAGCGGACTTGATACAGTGCCACAGGCCTCTTATTTTGGGGGATGGGGAAGAAGAAACAATTACCTCTCTGATCATGGTTAATAGTCGAATTGCCGCATTTGTCAAACTGGACTTGTGTTTGTGTGGGTGACACACACATACACCGACACTATCAAGGGTAGCTGTAGCTGTAGCTGTTGAAAGTGAGGCTGTTGAGGAACACTAATAGTACCATGATGTGGCTGTAAAAAAGGATCGGCATGAAAAAGAGAAAGTACAGTATGAAAAACGACAAGCTTGATGGGTGTATGTAGTAAGGCATTGATAAGAAAAGGAGAAAAACGTGTTAAAGATGATGGAATACACGGTGGCGTATATGCCATACGACAGCACAAGTGACCAATAATTACATCACAGAGTCGAACTGGCGGAAGAGGGGGGGGGGAGAGAGAGAGAGAGGGTAGGTTGCTTTTGTCATCAAAAATGGAAAGGCAATTTGTTCTCGATGGAGCAATGGAGCGACACAAAAGGACTGCTGCGTGTCTTGCTTGTATAATTGAATCCAATTCATACAGTTGGGGGCTGCTTGCTTGCTGATACTGCTACTAACAGTGAATTGCGCACAACTGTAATAAGCCTTTTTCTCTTTTCCTCTTTTCCTTCTCTTTTTCTTTGTTTACTTTTACGCCGAGAATAACGCGTACTACTTGCCCTGTCCTCTTCGTCTCTTTTTCCTCATACATCCACTCGCGCTCCCTCTTTTCTTTTTTGGCGGATCTTCACTTATTTGCGAATCTCTCATTCAGTTTGCGTCAATTCCGGATCCTTGTTGACATATAACTCGAGCTATCTTTTTTCTTTTCCTCGAATCTCTCTCTTTTACTCCGCGTGCTTGTACTCCCCACCCCCTTTCTTTCTTTTTTACAACCTTCTTTTTTCTTTCTTTCTTTCTTCTCTCTCTCTCTCTCTCTCTCTCTCTCTTTCCTTGGCTTCAACTCTTCCCTCTCCGTCTTCCGATAGATCCGAGACTCCGAAACAACAAGGTCATCATCATCGTCACCAACAACAAGTTTATCTCGATAGTAACATCAGAGTTGTCATGGCTACCAGCTTCAGCGACATGATGAACGAGCCCATGATGTATGCTCTTGGCGATGACAGCAGCAATGCGAGTGCCTCGTTTCCAATGCAACACGATCAAATGATGGCATCGTCCGTAGCACCCGTTCCCACCAACCAACTCCATCAACAATATCATCATTATCCGCACATGGTAAAACCGTAATAACTGCATAGAAGAAATAAGGAGAGGGGAGAAATATATTAATGCTTTTACTATGTAACAACCATAGCATCAACAACATCAACAGCCTCCTCCTCCTCCAGTCGTCATGCCGTCGCATGGCATGGACGCAGGTGTCGCGTCTCATTTTCTGCACAACAACGCATTAAAGCAACAGCAGCAGCCATCCTCCGGGTATATGACAGAGCATATCACTCCTGCGCCTGTTGTTAAAAGCCAAGCCCATCCAGCAACGACAGTAGCCAACAATAACAGCTGCGGGTTTTTCATGTCTTCTACATCGACAGCAACGACCACGCCCTCTACCACAAGCGTGGCTCCGCCACTTACGCAAGGTTTCGTGTATAACCCGACCACGCCGAGTGAAACAACGACAACCGCCACTTCACCCAACTCGCCTATGGACTATTCTATGCTCCAGTACTCCAACACCACTGCTGCTGGAGATCAATTTGCAATGTTGCATCAACAACAACAACAACAGCAGCAGCAGCAGCAGCCCGAGGCATTGTCATCACCCATGATGTTGGATTACCCAGGTTTCCAAATGACTCCTCACAGCCACCACCAGCAACAAGACGGGTCGAATATGATCCCAGTCATGTACCACCATCATCAACAACAGCATACCATGTACCAACAGGCACCAGCGTTACCGCAAGGGACGATTGCATCGTATACGCCTATCGTGCCGTCCAACGCAAAGGTATAGCTACCTCTCTTATTTTTTGTTTGACTGGACTACTCACCATGGTCTTTTTTTTTTCTCGGCATTGACATAAAAGCAGGTGCCGATGGTGTCACCACAGTCGGCGTCACACCAACAATCGATGATGGACATGCTGATGATGGCCGAGAGCAATAACAGCAACAGTGGGATCCTTCACACCACCTCTGGTGTTGCCGTTCCTTGTTTAACAGCAACAACTTCTGCTGTAGAACACAGCAGCAACATAAAAACAGTTTCTCGGCGACGAAGCACAATAACTGCAAAGAGCAGCCCTGAAATCCAGCCCAATAGCCATCGAGAAACTAGCAATAGCACTGCTACGAAAAAGTCAAGCACTCCTTCGCGCCGAACCATGCCACGTCGACACACTGTATCTGGTGGCAGACCAAGTAATTTCGGCGGTAATGGTGGTAAAAGCAGTATGGGCGGTAGTAGCCGAGAATCAAGCGAAGAGCAAGCCAAAGTGCGTAAACTATTGAAAGCAAAACGCCATCGATCGTTGGGTAAGCTCGAGATGACACCACCCTCATCTTCATCGACGGCAAGTCCAGTGTTGGATACAAGCAAATGGCGCTCGCCCGAAACGACGACAACCACTATATCATCCTCGTCGTCCATGTGCAGTCCTATACTATCTGCTGGTAGCAATAGCGATGTCGTATTCCTTGAGCACCAGTACCACCACCATCACCAACAAGAACAACAAATGCTTCTTTTGGAAAAATTGAACCAGCAGCCTGGCGCTGATGAACCTCCTTCCGCTACTGCTGCTACTACCTGTAAGTATGACTTCCTAGCCTTTTCTTTTTCACTGTTAAATTAACGAAATGCGTCCTGTCATTCTTAAACAACAAACTAAAATGTGAGCAGCTCAAGACGAAAAAGAAGAGACCCATCAATGCAAATGGGAAAGCTGTTATTTGGAGATGGGAAATCTGGAAGAACTTATCGTGCATGTGAAGGATAAGCACATTGGAAGTGGCAAGGTAAAACATAGTGTGCTGCTATATCATCAAGCCAAACTAACAACCATGCATGTATGTGCGTTCAGGCCTTGTATTACTGTGGTTGGGAAAACTGTCCTCGTAACCAGAAGCCATTCACCAAACGACACAAGATGCATAATCATCTTCGTACACATACGGGAGAACGGCCCTTTGAATGCAAAGAGCCTGGTAAGTTCATCAGCTTCCACTGTGTCACAATTTGCGATCATCATCTAACGACGTTTACAAGATTGTGGCAAACGATTTTCACGGCCAGACTCTCTTACAACACATAGCAAGATCCATTCGAATGTACGACCTTACCTGTGCGGTTTCGAGAACTGCGGCAAAGCATACTACCATCTGCGGTCTCTGCGGAAGCACGAGCGTACACATGAAGTCCGCTACGACAACAACGACCTCGGACAGCAACAAGACGGCAGCATGCAACAAGAGAGTGGTGGTACAAGTGTAGCGCATGCCTCGAACAACCCTGTTGCGACCAACTTTGTGCCACCGTCGGGTGACACGGCGCTACTGGACTGGTGCGGCACCTCCTCAACATCATTCTAGAGTCTTTCTTATACACAACACCAACATTTTATAGCCACCCACGCCCCAACAAACACACAAACCAGCAAACAGACAAGCAAGCAAACAAACACACATGCAAGCAAGCAAAGCAAAGCAAAGCAAAGCAAAGCAAAGCAAGACTAAGCAAACATGTCCCCCTTCTATTTCATATCATTTCCATATATCGTATATCATATATCATATATCACATAGCACATATCTCTCTCTTCTCTTCTTCTCTTATATATCCTATCTACACACATATATATACTTTATCCCTCCCTTTGTTCTGTATACCACACACACGCACACATCACACACAAAAGAAAACAGCACCATCCAAGATAGCAGTAAAAAAAGATACCCCTTCCTTTTGTTTCTAACCCCTTCAATCTTTTATATATATATTTTTCATTAAAAAACTACAGAGAAATGTACAGTCGTCATTACTTGAAGACAAAAAAAGAAGAAGCGAATTGTCCGCTTTTCTCTTCTTCCTTCCGCACATACAAAAGAAAACATGCCCAAGACGCCACCCTTGTTATTGCCCACCACTTGTTTTGAGGAAGAAAATGCGCAACAACAACAACAACAACCACATGATGACAGTGATGACCAACTTGTCCTGGACGATGATCGTGCATGGCAGATGCTTGAAGACCAAGAAGATACCATTCTTGCTGCTGCTGTTGTAGGTGGAGTAGTGTCATCGTCATCACCTTCCCCAGATTCTTTTAGACCAATGCCACCATCACCACCGCAGCCTTCATCGTCGGCATCGATTAAAACTACTGCTACTTCTAATACCGTTGTTGGTCTATTCCAGCAGCAGCATACAATAAAAGCTGTGGTACAAGATCAAAGTAACAACACTGACTGCATGAACGGAGAAGGCAGCGACGCAAACAACGTTGATGATCACATTCATCAAGACCGATCATCGTCATCACCTGAAGAGTAAAGATCTCCACGCCTCCACACATGAATGTTTATATTAAAACTGTTGCTCGTTTACTATCATCAATTGTAGTGACGACCCATCTTCAATGGATGTTCCAGCCATCAATACCAAAGTCAATGGTTTGTTCACTTTGAAAAAGAAAATCATTCAAACGTTTGGCCTCAAAGTTCTCATTATGGCATCGATATCACAGAGTTGGTTCAAGCACTTGTAGATGCAATGCAGCAGTCAACTGAAGATCTTTGGTATAGTATTTCACATTGACGTTTGCACACGCATGAAAATATTCCAGGTTGCATGCATCGGGTTAATAACATTGCGTCGATCAATTTCCATATCGAAATTACACAGCCAAGCAGAGGGCGTCACACGATCCATGATTGATGGCTTGAAGGGATATCGCGAGTCGACGGCCGCGCGTGGCAGTCAGTTGGAACAAACATGGCAAGACATGCGCATTTATGCAGCGAGCATTGCCGGACATCGTGCCACTCCTCAACAACGTGTTTCGTTCGCGCAACAGCTTATAATGGATGATGGTAGCGACTATGACAATGATGATGGTATCAGGGACAGCAGCAACAATGATATGGTATTTCAATGACGATAGTAATAACAATTGCAATTCTAAAACAAGCCAAGAAAAAGAATAAATGAATGAATGTATATGTATTGGCTACTGTTGTATAGTAATAGCATGTGTATGTTATAGTGTGTACACCCTATGCTCGTGACGTTTAGCAAAAACTCTAAATAATACTTTTTCTTTAATTACAAAATCCACCAATCCAACTAATCAACTCTTCTCTTTTTGCTCTCCTGCTCGTCCTGATGCGGCTGACGATCTTCTCCTTCTTGCTGTTGATAATTCTCCAACTTGATATCGTTCAAGCCAAGGGCTTCATTGGTCTCCCAATCACGGTCATAACTTTCAATCGTCATTTCCGGATCATCATCGGGTGCGTACAAGTTTTGGAGGTACGAGTTGGACAAGGGATCATTGAGAATCAACGTCACCGGAATACGCTTGCCATCTGCCACCTCGCTCAACTTCTCCAAGAATTCGTTCCATCGTCGTCGGCTTTCGTCCGTAGTCGAGTCACCTTGCATGAATGGAACACGTTCTTGTAATTCATCGTGCACTTGTCTCAACAGACCTTCCACTGTGGTAAATCGGCCACCGAGTGTACCTGGCGTCAGTTCCAAGTCAATTTCAGGAATCGATAAACCGCAGGTTTCAGACTATCAACAGAAAAGTTAACAAAATACTCTTCCCACAATTTCCAGAGGGATAAAATCAGCTTTTTTTTTTACCTTCAAGATATCACGCGACAAGTCTTCAGAGTCAGTGATTTTAAGAGTGATGCGCTTGCCCTGTTCCGAGATAGGACCACCCGCCTTGACTTCATTGCTCTTGTAACCACATTGTTGACAGCTGGTAGCCATAATGACGACCTCCTTAAAGTGCGGAATATCCATGACGTGCATGTTGGTTTCACTAGGAGCGTTGCAGTGGGAGCAATTAGCAGGAAATGACAACACTTCGGGTGTTTCGTCATCGCCTGTAGCAGCAGCAGAAGCTTCTGGTTGTTGTTGTTGTTCAGAAGACAGACCCAAAAACTCGTTTTGTTCGGGCGTTCGGGCGTACCAACGAATGTTGAGTTTGGGATCTTGTGCTGGAAGACATTTGTTTTCAACATACGAGTTGCCCGAGGCATCATCAATGGTCAATGTAAAGTCTTGTTTGCCTTCTTGATACGCTGTCAACTGCTGGATGATGGCTTCGATCTTGTTGTAAACGTCTGAATCCGTGTGTTGTCGTACGGGCTGGCCCGCGGCTAAATCTTCAATGGCATTGCCAATAAGACCTTCGATCGTCGTCAATAGACCGCGTCGTCGGCTAGGTGGGATTTCGAGATCAAGTTCTTCAAACTTGACAGATGCAAAGTCGGATTTGACAAGTTGGCGGTCCAAGTCCTTATATTTCAAATTACACAAGTTCGTCAGTTTCTTTCTCGCCTCTTTCTTTTAAAAGGGAAATGGTAGTTATAACTTACTTCTTTGCCAGCAACACGGCAGCTGACTGTCTGACCCTTTTCGTTGAATGCACCTGCACTTTGCAATTCATTGTTACGGAATCCACAGTGAGAACACTCGAATGCCATGATAATGATTTCCCTGTTAAAAATACTTTCTTGATTAGTTTCACGTCAAGTTTTGACATGGAGTGTGCAACTGAAAAGAAAGACAACACTATCTTACTTGAAATGGGGAATCTTGGTAAAGAGCATGCGTGTTGTGCCCTATATAGTATGTACGTCGAATCGTTATAAACATATAAGAACTTGTTTTCATTCCTTTAACTGTTATTGCGAAGAGAGAATCTCTCTTACCATTTCATGGCACTTCATGCATAAGCTCTCAATTTCGGCTGGTTTGGAGTTATCATGAAGATCGACAAAGATAGGTTCAGGAGCAGCTTGATCAGTCATGGTTGTTGGGATGTGGTATGTGTTAGGAGGGAAAAAAATAAAATCACTTGTCAATGCAACTTTCCTCGCCCCGCCACCCACAGGAGCTAGCCGTCACGGCCGAGTCATCCGATCCAATCCCGAGGCTTGCTTCTTCTACATGTCTACCAATCAAATTCTCGAATCTTCCATAGGCTACTGGGTGATTAATTGATTTGTCATATCCACATCAATTTCTCCAAAAAAGTTTCTGTAACTACTACAACAAGCAACTCCTTGTGTAGAAAAAGAGATACAGTAACTTCTTCAATTCGCTATGTAACAAGCGTAAGCACTGTAATTACTCTATTAATCGACCCATGTTTCTTCAAATCCAACGCCCGGAAAGTTCCAAGCCGAGGCAGCAACTGGGTTTTTACCGGTGACATCCACCGTGACCTGCGCTGCTTTGAGGAACAAACTACCATCGTCCAACGGCGACAATGATGATGGTGGGCTTCCATACACTATTTGCGCCAAAGCAATTGCACGAACAACCTTAATGCAGTGCGCCACATCAGCAGCAAGGGCAAGTTTGAATACATTAAGCTATGGATTATTTAGCTACTGCAACAGGTGTAACTGCTTGTGATTGTAACTTGTGGAAACCCGGACGGCCGCGTACAACATAGTACATCAGACTTGCGGCAAAGTGTGCCTGTAGTTATGATTCTGCTTGGCTAGAGCTTAGGTATGGTATAATGGTATAGGCTGCATGGGCAAACGTCAGCGCATGCGCCACGAAAAAGTCGAGTTTGATGTCTTGTTTTCGAGCACCCGTGGCAGACTGGAGTAGTACGCAAGCGATATACAGTTCTTATTAACTCGATTCAACGCCTATTATATATGTTGTTTATAAGTCTTGTTAAATATCACATATTTGTCAGATCATTGGTTGATCAAGTACCCTTAAAATGCCACTGGGTTGCATATTCTCGTAGTTTGGTCACAGTCTCTGGGTTTGCTAATACTTTGCGTCGAAATACCTCGTTTGTATCTCTCTTGCCAGGAGATTCGATTGCATCGTCAAAGTAAAAGTTTGTACGGATAGCGTTAATAATTTCATCGATACACTTCGACCCGTTGTTGTTATTCTTCTCTATGGTGGCGGCTGATGATGATATATCGATGGCGACACTGGCGCGTCTTGTTTAGCTTGCTGAGCTACTGTCAGCGATGGTGTAAGCAAGTTTTCTGTACAAGCTGCCATTGCCAATGCTTGTTCGGCAGCGACGTTAGGCAAATTAAACTCGACCTCATAGGCCAAATGGATCAATGGATGATAAGCACCGCCAACCGTCCTTGATAACATTTCGTCCTCAAACACCCAATACCGCATCGTATCGATCATGCCAGTGTTTGCAATGTCGTCCTTGAAAAAGTTTAATCACATAGTTTTGTAGGCGTTCAGATTACCGAGCTCGTGCTGAAAAGTTTCTCGGGTTAACGTTGTTGTGTCGATGGGAGCAAGTAAAGGTCGCACGTATGAGGCATGTATGTCATAGATCTCTTTTAACCGTGTTGCGCTGGCACCCAAGGCATAGGCTGTCAGATAATGATGGGTTAAGTGAGTATACACAGTGGTGTCGTTAATGCATTTATCTAGTTGATTCGTTACACCTGCATGCATTAGCTCCATGCAGGAAACTGTATGTGTATGACAATAATCCAATTTCATCAAAGCTCCCTAACAGTAACCATTTCAGGTTGTCGTCAGAGGTTCTTTTCTTACTTGTGGAAGCCTTTGTTGTTGAAGAAAATACACCATGCTCGCTGTGATTTTTGTCGATCAAGATACAGTATGCTTTGTAAGATCCGCTGGCGCTTGTCCAGGGATTCGAGAAGAAGAAGTATAGTGCGATGTTGTGCTATGATGGCCTGCTTATTTAGATTACTCGTTGTATTTGCCGTTCTCCCGTTTTATGGTAGTAGTATCGCTGTCGAATTATTGCCGGAGAAAGTGTGATGAGGAAAAGAAAGAAGCAAAACGTATTAAAGCGAGAATTTTAGCCTTTTATACAACGCGTATTCCCACTGATTACGCCGTGTGCGACACATGAGTAGCTCATGTAGGAGGCTCGGTAGAAAACGGCATTATAATATAGCTTACGCCACAGCCGAAGGCTGGAAATTAAAAGCATGATGCATAAGGAAAATCATCGGGCCTCCTTGGCAAAGCCCAAACATGATCCGTATCCGTGTCGATTGTTGCCTGTATATATGCCAATAATAGCCGGCAATCGATCGAGTGGTTTATGCTGATATTATCAGGGAGGACATGAAAGCGACATTTATGTATTGCAGAAGAGAGATTTGAAGGTTTGAGTCAGTAAAGGCTCGGCGCCCAGACATCATCTTTACTGTAACCGATATGCTGCTGCTGTTTTTGTATTGAGTTATACATACATTACGTCCTCGTATATGAAAAGTGTACGACAACAAAACAACAGCAACATTTTTTGCATTGCCCATATACATCCATATTCGCCTAGTAGCTATGAGTCATACCCACCTACTTTTTTTTGCCTCACTCTTGAATAGTAATAGAGCCATACGAACGATTTTTTACATCTAGAGAGAGCAGTGCTCGGGGGCCTTCGAGTTATTGCCAAGTCAATTATACATGAATTTTTGTGTGGCTTCGTCAGGCTTTAGTTTAACGCGTACAGGAAATCGAAACCCAGAATGTTAACGCACACAGCGCCCGCACACCACTTTTGTTTTATCTCTTTCCCCACCTTGCCAATGGCCGAATCAATCAATCTATACACCTTCGAGAACAACACTGTGTTCTCCATCTTTGGCAAAGGTTTGAAGCTCAACACCTCGGACGATGTCCAAGAATTTGTCGACACCATTCTCCAGATGGACGCCCTCGAAGTCATTTGCTTGAGCGGTAACACGATCGGTGTTGAAGCTGCCCAATCGTTGGCAGCTGCGCTCAAGACCAGGCCCACTCTCAAGGTATTGAGTTAATCCGTTTACAATTGTTCATTTTCTTTCTTGGCGTGTTTATGTTGTTGTGTTGTTGCAAAAAGCAAGAAAATCGTAAACTGATCTCCTCCAAAATAAATAACGTATAGCGTGCTTTGTTGTCCGACATTTTCACGGGTCGATTGTTGTCCGAGATTCCCTTGGCGTTGAAGGCACTATGCGATGCCTTTGAAGAAACCCAACTGATTGAACTCGATCTGAGCGACAATGCCTTTGGACCTGCTGGTGCCGAGCCATTGATTGACTTTTTATCCAACACCAAAACGCTTCAACATTTACGACTGAACAACAATGGACTTGGTATTGGTGGTGGTACCATGATTGCCAAGGCATTGCAGGCTTGGGCTGACAAGTGCAAAGCCGAGAACCGTATATCGACGTTGCATACAGTTATTTGCGGCCGCAACCGTTTGGAAGACGGCAGCGCACCCTCGCTCGGCGCAGCATTTGCTGCACACGGAACGCTACGCGTCGTTCGCATGCCACAGAACGGCATCCGTCCTACGGGTATCAAACGTCTCGTTACGGGACTGCGCGCATGTGAACATTTGGAACATCTCGATCTGCAAGACAATACATTCACTGCCAAAGGAGCCAAGGCTTTGTCACAATCGATTTCCAGCTGGCCCAAGCTCCAGGTGCTCAATGTGGGCGACTGTTTATTGTCGCACAGAGGCGGTCTTACGTTGGCCGGTGCGTTGAACAATGGCCACGTCAAGAACTTGACGCGTTTGAACTTGCAGTACAATGAGATTCGTGGCGATGCTATCTTGGTATTGGCCGAAGCTGTGCGAACGCATTTGAAGGATTTGGAGCATTTGGAGCTGAACGGTAACCAGTTTGATCCTGAAATGCGCGAGGCTCAGTCGTTAATAGATGCTTTGGCCGTTTGGTCCCATGGGGATGCGTTGGACGATCTGGATGATATGGAGGAGGTCGATAGCGAGGAGGAAGAGGATGAAGAGGATGAAACGTCGTCGGATGAGGAAGAGGACAAGGACGAGCTGGTCAAGAAGGCCGAGGCAAATGAAAAGAAGGAACCAGTGGCCCGTGGTGACGATTCTAAGGCCGAACAAGAGCTGGTTTCACAATTAGAGAAGACACATATCTAATTCACTACAATCTTTTTTAAAAACATTTCATATCGGCTTTACAGAATACAGAGCTTTAAAGATCTCTCACTTTGACTCTTCCCTTCCTAACCCCCAGCCACTTCCCCCTTATTTCCCCACATTTCGTCCCCACCCTAATGACAACCATCTTCTTCCCTTACCTCCGTGATCATGCCTCTTTTAAACTTTGTTCTGCAAAAGGCATGACAGCAGAAAAAAAAATAACCTTAAACCTTATTCCTGACAACACACACAAAGCCTAGTTCCCCTTCATTACCATTGCACTTTGACACACAACATACACGCACCTATACATCTCATTCATCTCTTTAAAAGAACAAAAGATTATAATATAGCATCTGTATTATGATATGTATTCGGGATGTGGCTGCTAGATTCATGTACATGCAGTTAGTTTAGCCAGTGAGCGAGAGTGTGTATAATATTGGGTGCGGTGGCTGATTCTAGTAGATGATAGGGAAAGAATATAAGATACACTAAGTAATATACAAGCATGTGAGTAAAAATGGACAAATGGATGTTGGGTGAGGTGGGGTATGCAAAAGTCTGTTGAGCGTTTAGTAATGCGTGTTGATAAGTTTACAGCAAAGCTGGTGGTACTGGTATATGAAGACTTTTGTTAAATGAATCATGTGTAAACATCTTCTCAGTCCATTAGTAGTCATCATCGTCATCGTCGTCGTCGTCGTCGTCGATTGGGAACGTTTCGTTTTGCGTTCGAACGAACATGTTGCGGGTGTAAGCATTCCACATATTATCGCTATCACCTTCAATCATGTATTTTGCAAACTTGAACAAGCTTTTAGGAGACAAGTTGTCCAAGTCGTAATCATTTTCGGTCGTGTACTCGAGTTCATATTCCAAAGGATCCTCGGGCGGATGTTCAAGCTCCCACCGGGTGATGTTTGCATAATATTGACTATAACCAAGCAAGTTGCCACTTTGAAATGAATCGGTGTAACGATAAATGCGCACAGTTGGATAGTAGACCGGTAGCACAGACGGCGACACCTGGATTGCCACAAGGTTGTTGTCACTATCTCCTGGAGACGGCGTTGTGTCTTCATCTTCTTCTTCTTCAGTGTCTTTGGGGGCTTCAATGGACTGATACATGCCTCGGAGCCAGTCGACGTATCGCTCAATGTTCCTTGTGACATGGATCAACTGGCCATCGTCATCGTCAGCTTCTAGTAATGTGGTTGCTGGAGATGATTTCTTGCTGTTGCCGATGAACTGTTGACTGTCATAGAGCAAGAAATGATCCATGTTCAAATGGCCGTAGAAATGACCGGCAATGACATGACCGTAGTCGGCAGAGATACGCAAGTACTCGGTAAAACAAGAATTCCGGTAGTCGCGAGGCGAGGGAGGTACATGGCCCATGATCAATACGCGCTTGTGATCCTTTTCAGCTTGGGCAAGCGTTTGTTCGAGCCAATGTATGTGGTCTTTGGCAGGACCATTGTTCTTGCGACAACTCTTGACTGACTTGTTCTTTTTGATGAAAAACATGGTGTTGAGCGAGACCACGCGGATGTTTTTTCCGATGTCGGTGATGAAATAACCGCCTTGCAGGAATTTGTTGCGTTCCGATTTGGGGATCCAAGATCGCCACAAGTTTTCAAAGAACGGCAGGATCTCGTCGTAATCAACGATACGGTTGTGTGGATAGACGTCGTTGTTGCCCAGACATGGAATGATGGGGGTGTTTGGCAAGCTCTCGGCTATGAGGCTGGTCACTTTCTGGTTGAGTTGGAGGATTTGGTTCCGCCGTCGGCTTTCTTTCCGATCCCAATCGTGTCTGTGAATAAGTTTAATGTGAAATGACGTTACATTACGCCTCTCACTCTGTTGTGCGTGTAGTCCCATGCTAGCTTAGATATAAAAGGCTATTGAACATACCTCGAGTTGTCACCTGTCCAAATGACGAAATCAAGCTTGTCTTTCCAATGTCGTGCAACCCAGTCGATCGTCTGCTGTGCCAGTTCAAGAGGCGCATCGCAGTGTTCGAATGGGGCGCCAAGCCGTCCAACGCGATGGTGTTTTCTTGGCCTTGTTGTTGTAAGGGTTTCTTGTAGCTGTTCCTGTTGGAATGTTTCGCCTCGCTTTCGATGACATGCGGACTTCACCGTAGTTCCAGGTGTGTAGCCCAGATCCACCTAAGGGAATATGCGCATGTTAACACACACATGTCAGCTGGGTTCTTCTTCCCAATGGAAAAGTGACAAATATGTGAAGAAGAGCAACAACGTACGTGCATATCAGTGATGTGCAAGAAGTAGCGATACTGTTCTCCTTCTTTGTCTGGGTGCTCGTTGTCCTTATTGCCGTGTTTCAGAGGTGGTTTGTCGAGTCGCAAGCATCCTTGCCAAGCATGCGACGGTTGCTGCTGCATCCGTTGAACCGTACTTGTCGTACTACAGCCGCTCAAGTCCGCACCGTTGTGGAATACGCACCACATGGTCAGCAACAGAATGCCAGTAATGATCAAGCAATGGATTTTTCCAGCCATCCTTGTCGTTGTGTTTGTTGTTTATCCCAAAAAAACAGAAATACAGTAGAGAAAGCTGAAAACGAGGAAGAAAAGTAGCGAAGCGAAGCGAAACGAAACGAAAGAAAGAGGAGAAAAAAAAAACTGAGAAATTGATGACCCGGGATGTTGTCGTTTGTCTGTTCCCCCTCCTCGCTGCCTTTATATAATCACTGCTGTTGCTATCAAGTCAAGTACAGTAGTAAAGTGGCTTTTTGAACGTCCGTTTTTGCATGCGAGCTTTTAATTCCTGGCTTCGATACATCCAGTCGTACAAGCGCGTGCAGAGCTTCTTGCCGTCTTATTGGGAAAACGTCATGCTTTCCTTCTTTCCTTCAGTCATTCGGTCAGTCCGTCAGTGCATGAACCCTCTTTTTGTTCTCCACCTTATTTAGGCTCGACAGCGCAAGGTCTCTAAAAGGAGGCGAACGCCGTGGTGATCTGTGTATACTACGAGTGCCCACCATCACATACACACCCCATGACCAGATCCGCACGCCTGCAGCCTTTTTGTTACAAAAGGAATAGGGTTCCGTCAGTTTTATATTATTTGTTTTACGTGTGTAACGTCCTTCTGGATCCTTACTTGCTGCAGAAGGTCGCGTGGGTGTCTCTCCTTTCTATCATTCGCTGGGTTGAGCGGATCACACAAATGCATAACTTGACTTTTGATGCACGTTACTGTAGACGTTAGCTTACAGATCTTCTGTTGTCCCAGAACATATACAAATAAACACCATGTCGTCCTATTTCACTTGTCATACTGATGCTGCTAGACTACCAAAGATCCAGCATGGTTGTATGTGCATTCCGTATCCATGTGGCCTAGCCGTCAGATCCCGTGGAGGAGGAAATGATCGTCACAAGGCAAGAGTGGCTGCTGTTCCTGCCTTTTTTTTTTTCCTTATTCCAAATGTACTTCCGGGTACGTTGCATCGTACAAGGATTTTAAGCTTTTTCGTAGATTTAGAGTCCAGAAAAAATTAGTGACGCCTCCGTGCTCTGGCTTAGTGACATGTTTCGTGCTTATTGCACAAGCAGTAATAAGCTTTAAGGAGTTGGTGGATATAGTCAATGGAGTCATCGGGTTATCGCTAAAATGCATATGTCAATTGCTGTGAGGAACGCTGGATGATGTGTACATAGTCCAAGCTTGTTGGAAGAGCACCTTTTCATTCATTGGTTGCTGCAAGTCGCCATCACCAAAGCCGGGAAAAGCAGTCATGAATGATACAAAAAATTTCTCGTCCACAAAATTTTTCTCACCCCCTCTCTCTCTCTCCCCATATTTGTTGTGTATTCGAAATGGCTCCCGTCAAGGCTACTCCCGTCACAAAGAAGTCCAAGTTTGTTATCGACTGCTCGGCTCCCGCCAATGACAAGATCTTTGATGCTGCTGCCTTTGTAAGTCCATGAAATTCAATATCACATTTGCCTTGTTGAAAGCAACACAGAGCAACTAATACAAGTATGTGCACTTTAATAGGAAAAGTTCCTCCATGACCGCATCAAGGTCGAGGGCCGTACCAACAACCTCGGTGAATCCGTCGTGATCTCGCGTAGCGCCGATAACAAGATTACCGTTGTGGCCAATATTGCTTTCTCCAAGCGTTACCTCAAGTACCTCACCAAGAAGTTCTTGAAGAAGAACCAGATCCGTGACTGGTTGCGCGTCATTGCCACTGACAAGCAGACCTTCGAGCTTCGTTACTTCAACATTGCCAATGATGAAGCCGAAGATGATGAAGAGTAAACTTTTGCTCTGGAAAGAAAAAAAAATAAAAAAGAATGGCCAGTAAAAGGGTGAGACGAGAACGAACCCGCCGGGCAAAAAAAAAACAAAAAAGACTTTTTTTTTGAATGCTCGCAAATCACAATCTCTGTGGACTATGTATATACATCATTATTGCCGATTGCTGTGGCTTTGATCCCACGGTCCCAGACGCGAGGTGACGAAAGAAAGTTTAAAATGGCAACAAGGTGTGTTGTATATTCTAGTAGGAACATTTACGTGAGCCGGCTTTTCGTTCTGCTCGTTTTTCTTGGACCTTTCTTCCTGATGCATGTCCAAGCAAACGCATACCGTGTTGTGAAAGCAAGAGTTACCATCACATGCTTCAAAATACCAAATACACAGTTAGCGGACCCTATATCGAATGAGTGCTGGAGTACGCCTTTTTTAAAACCTTCATCCTTGTCACAAGTTAACTTGAGTATCAGCGACATACAATCCTTCCGCAACAATGCTGTGTCAGGGTATGAGCTTCCATGCCTACGTGTTTCTATCAGTGTCAAACTACGTAGCATCACGTAAGATAAAAGTACCTCTAGTGTTTAGCAAATGCACTGTGGGCACTTGATCACCAAGCAAGTTGCTAAGCAAGAATTTTTCTTACTATCGATAAAACTTTTAAATGGAGTATTCGTGTAAAACTTGATCGATGAGTCGCAAACAGTTGGCCGACAGTCACTGTATCTCCATTCTTACTATTAGCCGTACATATCCACTCTACTGCGATAATACATAAGATCATGCACGCCTCAAATCGGACAATAAGCCAACATGTGTGCATCACCACGGCACCAACACGTGCCTAGTGATTACGCCTACGTTTCATCGTCGTTGTCTAGGCTCTTCCCCGTCATATGTTTGTGGTGAATCAATATCACTATCGCTGTTGTTGCTGTTGCTGTAGTTTGTCCTTTTTTCGCAGCCACCAATCATCGCTACCAAATAATGGTACGAATAATCACAGATGACGATTTTAATATACCTCTTCCTCTACACCGAACTAAATCAGTGTCCTTGAGAAAACACGACATCACTCTTCTCCTAAGATTACCTGTTACAAAAACCAAACGCTAGGTAGTAAGCATATGTACCCATGATAGTCTCCAGAAGCAACCCTTTCTTGCCATTTTTGAGACAGCACATAACGCAGCCAACTCGAATATAAAGAGAACACAAAGAGCAGCAATCATAACTTTATACGTCAGGTACTACAGCTAAAATCGGATACTTTTTGTTTTATTGATGCGCTAATACACTAGGCAGCGCTGGCTTCTTGAGCACTATCAAAGTGCTGCTTGAGGACCTCCATGGCTTCGCTGATTTTTTCATCCAACGCTTCCTTGTTGTTCAACAAACGCAAAAGCTCATTATTTTCCATTTCCAGGAGCATACCCGTTATCTTGCCAGCGTATTCGGGCTGTGCTTGGTGACTATCATGGATAAAGAAACCCCACATTAATCATTTCTTTCCCTCTGGGCGATGCATGTAGTAAATAATTAGGTCAGTTAGCAAAAACTTACATGAGCGGGTATAAGCGCTCTCCCAACATCTGTTTCTGTTGTTCGGCTGGGACAGCAGCCATTGTCTCGGCAGTCAAGGCGTCAGGTTGTTGTTCGGGTGCGGCAGCAGCGGCAGCAGGAGCACTGGTGTTGTTATTGTTGTTGACATTGCTGCTGCTGCTGTTGTTGTTGTTGTTATTATTGTTGTTGTGGTGGTGCTTGCGGGGCTGGCGTGGGGGACGCTGGTGTTGTGGTCGACCACCTTGGTGATGCATGGGTGGCTGTCCTTGCTGCCAGCGGGGACGAGGAGGCATCATGCCGCCTTGAGGGAACATGGGTGGGCCGCCCTGGCCAGGACCGGGGACAAAGCCGCCAGGACCAGGAGGATAGAACATACCAGGCTGCATATAACCAGCTGGAGGTGGGCCGGGAGGAACACCCTAACGTATTATTTGAGATTGGCGCGAGTGAGTCATCAAGACATAGACGGGTGCCTAAATTAATATTCTTACCATGCGCATGTTGCTACGGTGGGTCATTTGAGCCTCCAACTGTGCGCGACGGACATCCTTTCGCTGAGCGAGCGCCACGTAGATAGGCTTCGATCCCAACATCCGTCCGTTTGCTTCAGTAATAGCGCGGGTTGCTTCATCAGCTTCCGAGAAGCATACAAAGCCAAATCCACGGCTGACACCGGTGGTGTCGTCACGCATCACCTTGGCGCTGGTGATAACACCATACACGGCGAATTCTTGGCGGAGACGCTCATCATCAATGTCGTCATCGAGGTTCTTGACGTATAAGTTAACACCTTGGTATTTGCTGAGCTTCTCCATACGTGCTTGCTCGTACTGTCGTCGCAGCTCTTGCTCACGCTCGTTCTTCTTTTGGGCACGCGAAACATACAGGGTTCGGCCGTTAAAGTCGGTATCGTTCAGTTCTTCCACAGCCTTTCTGGCATCCTCGTGGTTCTCAAAGTTGACAAAACCGAATCCGCGGGACACGCCTTGGTCATCCTTGGCAATAGCAACCGAGGTAACTGTGCCGTATTTGCGGAAAAGGCTACCGAGTTCTTCGTCAGAGACAAGACCATCAATGTTCTTGACGTACACGTTGGTGAAGTTGGCTCTCATCTCGTCCATCTTTGCTTGACGTTCCTTGCGAGAGACGTGGTGTCCAACGAAACTGGTGTTCATGTAAACGTTAGTGTTAGACTACCAACCATCCCCATTTTAGCACGCGCCACAGGCGCCCCGCACCCACTTTTTTTTCCTTCCTACACGTAATAGACATTCTCTCTCTCGAGCACACATCCAGCACTTACACTTTTCTGTCGTTCAAAAGCATACCGTTGACCTTTTGAATAGCCATATCAGCTGCTTCCTCTGTTTCGTAATGTACAAAGCCGTAGCCCTTGGACTGACCGGTCTCGTCCAAAGCAATCTTGCAGGACAAAATGTGACCGAAAGCCGAGAAAGTATCGTGAAGGGCCTTGTTATCGATGGTAGGATCGAGGTTCTTGATAAAGATATTGCCATTGCCGGTCTTACGGAGTGCAGGATCGCGTTGGGACCACATGATACGGCAAGGTCGGCCCTTGATCAAGCTGTAATTGAGCGAGTCGATGGCACGTTCGGCTGCGTGATTCGACGTGTTCGTTCGTACATAAATATAAGGAGTGGGAGAGGAGGATACAGCGAAATTCGTTTTATCAATGGACCGTCCTTTAATTTGTTCTCTCATTTCTCTTTCTCTCTTTCACGTAAAAGCGCAAGAACCTTTTTCTTTCAGAAAACAACAAACATATCACTTTTCTCCCTTTGTTTACCATCGTCGCTGCTGTGAAAGTTGACATATGCATAGCCAAGGCTTCGTCGTGTGATCGCGTCGCGACATACTCGAATGCTAGCGACGGGACCAATCATGTTGAAAACTTCGAATAACATGGCTTCTGTTACAGTTGGATCTAATTCGCCAACATAGAGCGAGCCGGTGGGAACGGGTGGCGTCGTTGTTGAAGACTGTCCTCCTTGCTGCTGCTGCTGCTGTTCGGGATTCTGAGTATCTACGGGTGCTCCATTATCCTTATTTGGTGCAGATGTAGTGGGGGAAGCAGCAGGAGAGGCCATTTCGTATTATAGTGAGTGGAAGAAAAAGCAAAAATAAAGAAAAGCGAGAGAAAAGAGGAGGAAAGGACCCTATTTGAAAAGATAGAGAGACAAAAATTATGTATCGAAGAACAAAAAAAAAACTTTTCTCTTTTGGTTTACCGCGATTGAAAATGGAAACACACGTCATGCCGATATAGGCTTGGAAAGCTGGACTAAAAAGCTGTCATGCAAAAAATTGAAGCTTGATCGTTTTGGATGACTCCTGTTTTACGCCAACGAGTCTGTCTGTTGGACTACGCGCTATGCATGCCAGTGCTGGTATTCTCGGCGGTTTGTAGCGATGGATTGAGAAACTGCATGATTGTCGTGTGCATATAATTGCTATAATATACTAAATACCTACGGCTTATCGTGTTATCGTCATTTTGAGCTTTGCTTATTTTTCGTATAGTTCTTCCTCACACCTCATACGAATATTTGAGTTATCAACGATGCCAACGGCTTTCACAAAATATACCAAGAAACTGGGTTTTCTATCCGTCGTAGATATACAGAACACAGAAGCCAATGTTCCTGTCGTGGTTTTTCTCATGCAACTTTGCATACAGTATATCAAATATGGTTCGTATTATACACACATGTGGCTTTTTTGTATGACTGCCCCTATTTAAAGATGATCATGACCAAATGAAGAAGAAAGAGAAAGCCAATACTCACTATATATGCGATGTCTGCTTGTAAGGATACTTTATAACGATAGATAATACAAGGTTATTCTCTAAACCTTTGACTAACAAATTATGTATCACATGCAAGCATATTGAGATACGGCCATCATTATTACAGAATGTGCTTTTTGCAGCCCATTCAATTACTTCGGACAGTGGGTCTTGCTTGTGAGCACATATATTTTAAGCAGTACAGTGCCTAAGCGATAACCTTATTACATACCTCCACGACGCCTTGATGTGATCAATACTTTGCAATATTCAACATGTAGTCAGTTATTTATCGACGCATGAAAAGAAAGACAGAAATTGCAGTATGTGATATTCTGCTGGGTTTTCTTATTATATTAGTTATGACAGAGAATTATGGATGAAGTTAAAGAGAATGCTATATGTATATATGCTAACAAATGTGAAAATAAGAAGGAAGTAGAATATATAATGTGTACGCCCCAGTGCTGTGTAAGTATATGTTAGCAGATAATGAAAATGAAGTGGAGATAGGAAGCAGAAATATAGAAAGAAAAAACGAATATTATATGTAAGAAATTTAAAGCAGCCATCCATTTGCTTCAGAGACGAGTTTTGCTTGGGTTTCGTGGCTTTCAAACAGTTGGTTAAGCGTATTTACAGTAGATCTCATAAAGTATGGTTCTCCTATGTGTGAGACAACGCCAAAAAAGAGGTATGAATGATTATTTCCAATTGCACCGTTGATTCAGGAGTGTAGGACACATAATGACTACACACCTTGTATTAAAATGAAATGAAACCGTGCCAGGGTTTTTAAAGTGGAGCTGTACATGTTGTTGCTGGTGCTGCGGCTGCTGCTTTCCGTCGTGGCAATAGTGTCGTCATTAAACGTGTTCTTTAGAATAGTAATGTTGCAGAGAAATTCAAGTTGTCGGTCTTGCTTTGTTAAAAAGTCTGCTACAGATGGCGATGATGAAGTGGTTAGCCGGGTATGATTAACAATGAAAGCTTCTTAATATACTGGTGTACAAGGTAGTAATAGAAACTATATAGTCCTTACTTGGATTTGCGGCAAGCATAGATCCGGACCATATTATTTGTCCACTAGGATATAGATGCCCGTTTAAATCACCACCAAGATACTGTGTGTGTGTGTATTCTTTATCAGTTTTGACTTATTCAACCACTTCTTTGTGCGTATGCATGTGCGTGTGACATTTCCGAGTAGTAACTATATATGTCATTTTTTATACCTGGCTCAACAACTGCTGAAGCTTGCCCGCAGCTTCTCCTTCATGGTCAGCAGCACAGTCTATGGTGTATATCTAGAGAAATATTGTATTTATCATTAGTAAGACAACTACTGCAAGTGTGCTTCTTCTTGAATTGCTTATCATACTATACCTTGTGTACATCATATTCGTTGCTTTGCTGATTCTGTTGCGACACTTCCCACCCATATAGAACTTTTTCATCTAACCACATTAGAGTATAGAAAAGCCATCGATGAAGCTTCTTGTTAACCATCGTCAAATATCTGTTTTCCGCTCTTTGTGGCGCGCAGATGTTTTTGGATTTAATTGTTGCTGCTGTTGTTTTGAGGTCGTCTATGGTGGTGGCAGTAGCGGCGGCGACCGTTTTTTCAAATGATGATGATGGTGATGAGGGCTGGAACAATTCCTGATGCAAGTTGCAAATTAGTCGAAAAGGTCGCTTGAATAGTCCGGTATTATTATGCTGCCGCTTCTGCTGCTGGTGTGTACTCTTCAATTGAAAGCTAGTAATAGCCATACGGTGTTCTGCAACGGGTATAACATGCGAAACAATCGCTTCTGCCGTGGTTGATTTGAGATGCGAGGGACGTGTGCTGTGATTGGTGAACATATTGGAGCCATAGAATGTGTTATTGATGATGCTTGATGCTCTCTTTTGTCGTATAGCGCTGCTGGGAAGATGATGGCTCCCGATAGGAGCGGCATTGGCAATTGATCGTTCTTCTTTTTGCTGTAGCTGTTGATATGAATCAATGTCACTGTTTAATGAACATACAAAATGCATTAATTAAGCGATAGGAGATTCAACTTTTACATGACACGATATCAGAAACATGTTTACTAACCACCCACACACAGCAGAAGCAAGTTCGTCGCAACAGTGATTGCCGCTAGGTGTCGACACGGAAGATGAGTCTGTTGTCATTGTCCTGGTTGATTGACCATCAAACATTACAAAATCCGGTGGATAATCGACCGCAGTACTAGGAGATAGTTCGACCTCATCATGATAGGAAGCAGAAAAATTCATTGACCTGCGAACTAGATTCTGTTGTTGCTGTTTTTGGTGTTGCTTCTGGCTCTTTTCACTGGTGTAATTCGATGATGACATGGTGCTCGAGTTGGATAAGCAATGGCATAAGAAAAGGACATCATAACCATCGTAATCATTCGTGCAGCACAATTTAACCTTATCATAGAGCGATAAGGGTATACGGCGATAAGACGGAAAAGGTATAGGGAGGGAATGATGATTCAATAGCTCCTTGTTTGTCTCTAATGTAATATTGTTGTTGTTGCTGCTGCTGTTGCTGTCGCGCGGCATTTGTTGATGGTTCCGATCGACAATCTGTCGTTCTTGCTCTTGCGATTCTTCGCCACATGCCAAACGTTCTGTACGTTTCTGCAGGAGCCAGAATGTAAGCTTCTGAACATTTGGTCTATTGTACATCAAGGGAAAAATAATAAGCACACAAAATGCGGGTCGTTGTTTCATGCATATACGTAATCCATACTTGTCAGACAAGAGTGCAGCAATAATATTTTCACGCGGCATGTTTCTCCAAAGCACTTTGAGTGTTTCCCAAACGGTGCCGTAAAGGTTGTCAGGGCTTGTGATCACCGGATTCTCTAGTTGATGAAACATGACAGCAGGAGCAGCACTATCGTAACGACACCGTAGTATGACGTTATCATTGCTTAAGGTTGTTACCCATGGATGGCATAGTACATCGTTCATCTACATTGCAAAGCATTTATAAACAGGGCGGGATATTGTAATTTCATGTGCAAGACAATTTAGAATCCATGAGCTCCTCCTAATCGTCTCTTCATATCAAGTGCTGTTTACTGGCAACAACACCTTAAAAACAAGCAACACTTACGGTGACTCGTTTGTTCGGATCAACGGTCAGCATGGATCGAATAAGGTCTTTAACAGAAGATGACAAGTAATCGGGCAGCTTTCGGTGACGTCCGGCTTTAATCTTGGCAAGTAAGCGAGGAACATGGCCATCGTCAAATGGAAAGCGGCCTGTCAACAGAACGTACAGAATCACGCCGCACGACCAGACATCGACCGGTGGTCCGTAGTACGGTTTGCCCTAAGAAGGAAATTTTGCCAACTCGTTTAAACAAAAAAGAAACCATAGTACGGGGCGCACAAACATAAACACACACGCACAAACACAAACGCTTGTAGAGATTGAATTAAAAACAGAGAGAGAGAGAGAGAGATCATCAACAAAAACGTACTGTCACTATCTCTGGACTAGCGTAGTGCGGAGATCTAGGCATGAAAAGGTCATATTGAAATCAATAACGTCTCTCGTTCTCTTCAGTTCTCTTCTCTCATCCCATCCTCCCCCTCCCCTCCCCCCCAAAGAATAGTGATGGCAGCATGGACAAGCCACTACATACCCGCAGCTTGTTTTGAGTAAACACTCGGAGGGTTGAATGGTAGCCATGCCGAAATCAGCAACCTTCAACTTCTTTTTATCTCGATCAATCAGAATGTTCTCAGGCTTCAGGTCGCGATGGCTACATAATAGTCGCTATTAGCGGCTCGTTCTTTGTATCTTCATAAAAAAATAAGGAGGGAGGTGGAGGTCTGGAGGGGTGAGGAAAGGCTGTGACTATGCAGTGTGTGTGTGTGGAAGGAGAAAGGAAGAACGTTATTTTCTTTTGGGGGTACGGCTACTGCCACTAGTAAAGCTGCGTTTATTACCAGATGTGGTGAGTGTGACACCATGCGACAGCCGTTGCTAACTGGATAAAGAGGCCTCGGGCCTCGGTCTCGGCAAGTCGTCCTTGTTCGGCGAGAACATGATACAGCTCTCCACCATCCACGTATTCGGTAATAAAGTAGACGTACGTTGGATCCTGAAGTACGTGCTTTAGTATGATGAGGTTCGGGTGTTGGATCAGCTGCAAGATGGCGAGTTCGCGTTCGACAGTTCGAGCAATGGCTACCGATGAAAGCAGGTGACGGCGTGCAATCATCTTGATGGCGACGTATTCGCCTGTGATGATATGTCTTGCAAGTTTTACTTGTCCTAAAAGACAGTCATACAGCGGTTATCAGTAATAGAGACAGCGCTATGAGTAGTTGAGTAGTATACTACTGTTGTTTGGGTTTCAATTGCGTACTGTACCAGAGGATCCGCGACCGATCGTCCGAATTAACACATAGTCTCCCACTTGCTGTTGTCGTCGTCGTTGTCGTTGTTGTTTAGTATGCGGCATCGGCTGCCTACTACTACCACTACTACTACTGCTTGCAGTAGGCTGCCTGCGTGTGAAATAAGCCATCAAAGGTGGCATAGCGGACGTAGTGGTATCTGTTCGTCGTTCGTTCTTGCTGCGTGCAGGCTTCTTTTGTTTTCGGGGAGAAAGAGAGGGAAAAAAAGTAAAGTAAAAATTTACTGAAGCATGTATAGTAAAAAAAAAAAGGGAGCACAGGAGCGTTTGACCCGAGGAAAGAAACGCCAAAACGAAAATAAAATTGGAAAGGAAAAAGGCTTAAGAAAAGGAACAATTAAACAGACTGAATGGATTGAAATCAAGCAATTTTTTTTTTAGTTTCGCTCGATCCGTGGTGGGGCTGCGAACAGACTGGACAGACGATAGCAACAAAACAGACCCACCAGCCATAATGTACACAGTGCCAGTAAACACCCTAGCCAAGCCAGCAGTGGCGTCACATGCACACTCAGCTGTCGGTTACCCGAAGCTAGAAATTCCATTGTACGCTAACTGTGGTGGTGTGGTCACTTATCATTCCTGGTAACATCACATCGACGCACCGGGTCTTACATTTATTTCTTATACATAATGATTTATTGTGGTTCTGCCTTCGTTTATAGTGACTTTAGGATGGCCGTCAGACCGACAAAAAATATCCCAAGAAAGAAAAATGGAAGAACATATCGATGATCGGTATCCGCCTTGATGGCTTGAGGGAGCATGCTCTATCATTTCGCTGGTGAGCACTTTATCACTACTTTCTCAAAGGGGGGCCTCTCTCTCTCTCTCCCCCTCAACTTTATATGTACATATATATATTATACATGATATCATCACAAAGAAATATAAGCAAATCATTACCTGTATAGTAATGAGTGTCATCATGCCACTGACCAACGCAAACGTGGTGCCAAACATAACATCTTCTTGCGACTGGTCAATGTTGCGCATTAGGACAAGTCCAAGCACCGCACCGATGGGCTGGGACAGTCCACCTAGCAGCGCTGCCCAACCGAATGCGGCCATGCGTGACCGAAGTGCAAAGTATAAAGGTAACGCAATCATGAAACCTTCTGTCAAGTTATGGATCGACATGGCCGCTGTAATGCTCCATCCAAGCTTGGCCGATGCTCTGTTGGATACAAACATGATCAACCCCTCTTTATAGAGAGAAACGCGGGATTTTAACAATCATATCAACAGTACTACTAATGGTATTACTACTTGATTTTCTTGTTACCTGGAAACTTGTGGACGCCTATAGCAACTGCAGTCTGGATCCCCATGCGTAAGAAATGTTGGTAGTCTTCCCGACTAGTTTGGTCATCATGTTCATGGTATTGATCGTGGTGGTGGTGGTGGTGATTGTGATGTTGTTGTTGATGACGGTGAGGATGTAATCGAAAATGTGCTTCTCTAAAAAGAGTGTCGCTGTGGTGTTGATTAGGGTCGTGGTGACGATGTCCATGATTATTGGCTGTAGTTGTAGTTCCATAGTGTTGGTTCTGATGAAGATTGCACTTGATAGGCTGATTTTCATCAGGATGACGACGATGGTGTTCTTCAGCGGAACCGGAAGCAGTCCTTCTTGTCTGATCAATATCATGCTGATTGCTATCGCCATCGTCACCATGCTCCAAATCGTGGTGCAGGTGCGCATTTTCGCCGTCATCATCAGGTGCAGCAGGTGACGGGGGCCCGCCGCATGCGTGGATCGCATCGGGCGTCAAAGCATGTATCAACTTTGTTAACGCCAACGTAAAAAGAGCTCCACCAAAGAAACACAAATACACCAGATACGATGACGAAGAACCTAGCCGTTGGCGTGATGCTGGCAGGAGCACAGCAAGGGATGAAAAAAGCAAGACGCCAGACGCCAGAGCCATGGATGCCGATAGGAACGCACGGCTCTGAAGGATTGGAGATTGGTGTCCCGTGGCCGACCAGCACTTGTCTATAAACACAACTGAAGCTGTTGTTTTTGTTTGTTTTTCAGTAAACTCACTTTTCCTGCAATGGGACTCAATCTGTCATTTACGTTTTGGAAGCACCATCTCTTTTTCTTTCTCTCTCTCTCTCTCTCTCTTTCCTCCTAATCGCGTTGCTCCTTAAACTCAGAAGTACCTCCCAAAATGCAAGCAAAAGAAGAAACAATGACTAGAAACCAGCCTTGCAGATCTTCATTGCTGATGGCCATTGTCGTTTTGAACAGAAAAGAAAAAGGGATATTAAAAAAGTAGGTGGTCGCAGTGGATAATAGAAGGAAACCAAAAAAAAAAAAAAAAATAGGGAGAGCAAATGCACGATAACCAGTCGGGTCCTCATCGCCTACCTAAAATAGAGCGCGGCCACTTTTCCTATTTTCATTCCCTTGTTCGGATTCTCCTCTTTGCTTTGTTACCACCACCTTGTCCTCCGCCGCCCACTTTACGCTTTTTAAACAGCGATCCACCGTCATTCTTGTTGCTCGTTTCTTTGTCCCCACCATCATCATCGTCCACCGGCAGTTGCTTTTCTTGAATCTTAAAGTTTCGCAAGTCCTCATCGTCCTCTGCGCCATCGTCATCCTGGAACTCAGGTGCATTGTCGTGCGTTGTCATCGTCGCCTTCTTCGTGTTTGCTCTGTTGCCCTTGTCTGCCAAGGATCCATTCTTTCTTTCCCCTTCTATTGGCGCCACTGTCTGCCATTGCCCGGGCGTAGCAATGTTACTGGGTATGGCCCACTCTTCTCGTCCTTGGAGATTATGCGGATTGGGTGGAGGTTTTGATTCATCCACTTTTAATTCTGGTGGCGGTGGCGGTACGAATGTCGTGGAAGGTTTGGATGGTGATAGCGATGATTTGTAGCGTGTTGCAGAATATTGTGATGATGATGATGATGCTGACAAGTCTGATCCTTGATAGCTACCGCTTGGTAATCCTTGCGATTGCATAGAACTCATAGCAGCCTATAATGCATTCAGGACGTTACAAAGTTGTTACTTCTTTTGAGCAGCAACTTAATTAGCATACAACTGACCTTTTCTATGCGTTGGAGCTCCTTTAGCTTCTTCTCTTCGTCTTCCTTCCTTTGCTTTCCATCCTTATACACGTCTCGAAGGAAGCGCTCTACTGCATCTTTGTGTTGTCGACCACCATTGTGGATTTCGATTGACTAACCAAAACATGAACCATTAGTAAGAAACCGGCAACTACCTTTTTGTGCAGTGAATGGATCAATGATTCTTTACCGGTTTGTTGTTCGCAATAAACTTTTTACAATATTTGCACCAGTGTCGCTGTTGTGAGACCCAGAAATCAGACCTAGTAAATTAAACAATGTGAGCAAGGCAACAAAAAGAGTTGAATGTGCGATCCTTTGTTTCAAAAAAGTACTCACATATTTATTTTGGAGTTGACTTGTCAAGAAAAGTCCAGCTGTCTCCTCACTTGGCTGTGTCCTCGTCTTTCAGATTCAGTTGCCCTAAATTATACCCCGCACTACTAAAAAGCAATCAAACGTAAGGCCAAGTGAATCAGAGGGTATTGGATATTGCTAAAGCTCAACAATGTGTGCTATAAGACTCTATGTAGATATTTAGGTTTCATGGATCCATTTAGTCGTTGTGAAATAATAGCCTTGACAGATCATTTATTAAATAAGACACACGCACCCTCATCGATACCATCCCATCAGCAGCGATATCTGTATCTCTCTTATCATTCCACTGTTGACTTTGCATGATTATATTTTCTGTTTTAATAAGGCAGTCATTATTAAGAATGTGTTGGAATTAGAGAGAGAGCTTTTGTGAGATTGTTGTCTGTGGGAGAGAAATGAACAAAGAGAAGAATGGGAGTGTGATGGAAAGGAAATGCAGGGAAATGAAAAGATAAAGAGAGAATATGCTTTTTCTATGATTAAAAAACCTACTACTAGTACTGAAATACCGCTTTTAGGGAAGAGAGAACCTGATTATAATATGTATTTACAATTGACCGATGGCAGCAGAAATAAGACCACGGAAAAGAGGATGGGGGTTGAGAGGGCGGGTCAAGTACTCGGGATGGTACTGGCAGCCAACAAAGAAGGGATGGTCATCCAACTCGACAATCTCCATACGCTCACCAGACTCATCGCGACCGATAAACTTGAGACCAGCCGATTCAAAAGTGGAGACGTGTTCAGGGTTGACTTCGTAGCGGTGACGGTGACGTTCGTCGACAGCAGGTTGGTCGTTGTAGAGCTTGCGAACCTTGGACGATTCAGTGTTGGGCTGGAAGACGGTGGGGCGAATGCCCAGACGCATGGTGCCGCCCATGTGAGTCTTGGAGATTTCAGGCATGTACACGACAACGGGCGTCTTGGTGTCGGGGTCCAATTCGGCAGAGTTGGCTTCATGCATGCCACACACGTGTCTGGCAAATTCAATGACGGAAATTTGCATGCCCAAGCAGATGCCCAAGTAAGGGATCTTGTTTTCACGGGCCCACTTGGCTGCTGTCACCATACCTTCAATGCCGCGGTTTCCGAAGCCACCTGGAACGATCAAGCCGTCAGCAGAGCACAAGTTCTGCCACGATTCGTGGTATTTGATAGGGTTCGTCTTTAGCGTTTCTCCCTCCAAGTCGCTGGCTTCAATCCACTTGATCTCCAACTTGCGGTTGCATGACAAACTGGCGTGCTCCAAAGCCTTGTACACGGAAATGTACGAGTCGTGGAGGTTGGTATACTTGCCTACCAATGCAATCTTGACGGTATCGAACAGACGCTCGTAGCTGTCGGTCAGGTTGGTCCACTTCTTCCAGAGCTCTCCACCAGCAGCACGACGGTCGTCAGAGACCTTGATAGAGTCCAAGTTCAAACGCTTGCGGAAAAAGTCAACGACGCCGTTCTCGCGGAGCAACACGGGGACGTGGTAGACAGATGAGACATCGCGGACGGCCAAGACTTGCTCGGGAGCGACATGACAGAACATGGAAATCTTGCCTCGAACGCTTTCATCGAGCGGGGTCGAGGAACGGCAAGCAATCAAGTCAGGCGACAAACCAGCGCCACGAAGATCACGGACGCTCATCTGGGTAGGCTTAGTCTTCTGTTCGCCGACAGAGCCAACGACAGGCACCAACGAGACGTGAATCAAGCAAAAGTTGTCGTGGCCGACACGGAACTGGAACTGACGCATGGCCTCAACGAAAGGAGCGGATTCAATGTCACCCACAGTACCGCCCAATTCAATGATACACACATCGGGCTGCTCGCCAGAGTCATCGATGGGCATGGCAGCAACGCGCTCAACCCAGTTTTGAATGGCATCGGTCACGTGGGGAACCACTTGAACGGTCTTGCCCAAATAATCACCACGACGTTCCTTTTCAATCACTTCGCTGTAGATCTTGCCAGTGGTAATGTTGTTGATGCGGCTCAACTCAACGTCCAAGAAACGTTCATAGTTGCCCAAATCCAAATCGACCTCACCACCATCGTTCAAGACGAACACCTCACCTGGATGATATCACAGTTTATGTATGAGACACACACACACACACACAATACATCGTCATGGAAACTATTGTTCTCAACAAACAAAAGGTGGTAGAAAATTTACCGTGATCAAGAGGACTCATAAGACCGGCGTCAATGTTCAAGTAGGGATCAATCTTGATGGCAGTGACACGCAGACCCAAGCTCTTAAGCAAGGTACCGGTGCTCGAGGCAATGACACCCTCTGTTTAAAGTAATTCCGGAATTAAATACAGAACTTGACAACAAAAGACTGCACTTTTCATAACACACACACACAGACTGAAAAGGAGTCAAGCTAAATACAAAAGAATGATAAAGATAATACATACTGCCAATACCACTGATTACGCCCCCAGAAACAACAATGTACTTGGTCATGATAAGAAAATAGGGTTCTTTAATACAAGATAATAGAAAAGGGGGAATACAAGGTGCCTTGGTGGAAGCAAGGAAAGAATACTACTGCTGGCTGCCGAAAGTTCAGAAAAAAAGTTCGGCAGTTGTGACTTGTCAAGAAGGATTTGGAGGCTTGGAGGTCGTCCATTGGTTTCGACCCTGAGTCCGACAGTCCCACCCGCTTTTGGTTCCTCGGAACAAATTAGCTCTCGGCTTCGAATGTGGTTGGTCCGCTCATGCATTATATGCATCTGCTATGTTCTTTATGGTATAGTTTTATTTGCAATTGTTATGTCACTGGCACCGTTTTCTAAGAGTAAATATGAGGATGCGTGGAAACTTCTCTGTTACTACAACTCATCGTCGCAATGCTGAAATTCTAATATTTACAAACAAATATGACGGCATGAACGTGCTTATCGTTGCAAAGAAAAAAAAGACTGATTATTGAGATTGGTTTTTAATGCAGTAGTGTCATGTCTATAAAGCTTGATAAAGGATGTTGGAGACTTATTGGTGGGGCGTTATGGTTTAATTATCTGACTTATCATGATTAGCCATGTATATGTTCAATGACCGTAGAGCTTAAAAGGTAGCTATCTAGTCTAGGGCTATCAAATCTGTAGATCTAAGTTGATGATAGTTGACGTACTTGCCATGAAAATTGTGACAGATGCCGGTTGTCATTAATGTCAACATAAGCTATCAAGGCAAACACTACTGTATTCGAGAAGGATTCACGATGTGCCGACGACAAATTTGGTGCGCTATGTGGCAACACGTTGGAGCATATATCCATGGGAGGACTTTGGGGTTAACAGTCAGTAGCAACATTGTATGGATATTTAAGTGCGCATATCCTTGCTTAACAAGTATGTATCATTTTTTCTTTTATTTCTTTATTAAGCGACACTACTGGCGTGTTCTTTACCACAAAAAATGACGGCGAAATCGCACTTATTTAGGCATTTGAAAAGTCGTGGGTATCAATAACAAGGTTATATATTGACGCCTGCAAGGTCCAAGCTCAGGTGCTGCATCATGTAGAGAAGATGGGCTAGCAAATGATGCTGATCAGTATACCGTTTCTAGCGAAAGGAAACAAGTCGCTGAAGCAACAGGAAACAAGCTTTGATAAGTCAGGTACCAATGAAACAACAAGAATGTTGCTGCTGGTTGTTGGCATTGTGGCTCTATCGTCGGATGTGTGAAAGCGGGAGGGGAAAAGGCGGATGTTAAGGAGATATAAAAAAAAATTATGTATAGAGCAAGCTAACCGCTTACTGCTGAACCTGATGTACTGGATCCAAAGAAATAAGTAATGCCATATCGACAAATGGCATAGGCCTTCAGGCCCGAGGCCGGAATGATGGAAATCACCACTGTGCTCGTCGGAAATACAAATATTGCATGTAGCCAATAGATTAGCGCCCTTATCTTCTGTACTACAGTCACCACGCCGTGGCCGAAAGGAAAAGTGCATTAAAAAAAGATTTTTTTACTTAAAGTTTCTGCACACACCATGTCGAATACTGAAGAGATTCAGGTGCAAATCCGCGAAAGAACCGACGAAGACGCAGACTATGAGCGTCCTGCCATTCGTAAGTTGCTTAGCTCTTGTTTACAAAGAGCATGTATCTCAACGATTTGCCAGTTTAACTCATCACTATTGTTTACATAAATTTAGTGCAGGAGAGTGAGCATGAAGGTACAACATCACATTCTAGACAAAAACTCTCTTATATACGACAAAAAAACTCTAGTCGAGATTATAAAATGCTACGTCCCGAAGAATTGCTAATGTTCGCTTTGGTTTTTTATTGATTCCATAAGGTTCTGACCAAGGATCCGGAGACGAATCCGAATCCGAAGAAGAGGAAGAAGAAAGTGAAGACGAGGAGGAGGACGAAAACGCTGCTATGCTCACACCCGCCGTCGACTCTCAAATTCTACGCACAATTGCAGCTATTCAAACCAAAGATCCCCGTGTGTACGATGCCAACAACAAGTTTTTCAATGAACAAGATTTGGCCACTGCGAAACAGAATTTCTTGAAAAAAAAAAAACTAATGGAGGCAGGAGACAACAAGAAAAGCTATACGCTCAAGGATTATGAGCGCGAAGTATTGCTTGAACATGGTGGCTATGTCAATGAAGAAGAAGAACAAGTAGATAATGGACCTCGATCACATTATCAAGAACAGAGGGATATCAAGAACGAGTTCTTGAACGCTGTCAAGGCCGTAGATTCAGAAGAGTCTGATGATGACGATGAAGGATTGGGTGGCGGCTTGTTAGAGAAGCGGATCAAGACCAAAGAAGAAGAAGAGGAAGAAGATGCCAAGTATCGTAATTTCATGCTTCAGAACATTGCGGTAAGTTTTTTTTCCAAACGTTGCGGTGTATCGAAGGGAGTGGATTTTATACCACGAAATGGTTGGCTCACGCTTATTATACTATAGTCTGATGAAGCTACTGCCAAAGCCTTCAAAGATTGGAACGATAATTATAAGGAAAACCCCAACGTCAGCAAAGACGATGCATTTCTGATTGAGTAAGTGATACAGTTTGCTGCGAGAAAGAAAGATGGATTGCCTAATGTTAAACTTAAATTCGGCTTTAAAGCTATGTTTTGAACCGTGGTTGGGTAGAAAAGCCGAGTGACAAAAAGCAAGGAACACAGGGCGGTCTCGACAAGGATGTTGATGAAGAGCATCTCGATGAAGTGGATCGTTTCGAAAGCAAATATAACTTTCGCTTTGAGGAAGAGTAAATATCTCTTTTGTCTAGAGCAGGAAGGACTAGGAAGAAAGATATGTTTGCTTACTGTTGTCACATTAGGGGAGGCGCATCACTGGTATCCCACTCTCGTAACGTTGAGGAATCTGTACGAAGGAAGCTGAACAAGCGTCAAAAAGAACGTGAGCGCAAGAAACTCAAAAGAGAAACCATGATCCGTGAAAAGAACGAAGAACTTGGCCGTGCTCGTAATCAAAAGATGAAGGAAATCCACGATCGATTGAAGGAAATTCGAGATATCACTGGCAACGACGGTATGTTTTTCTATTTACCGGAAATGGTTTGAGGTAGCTGTTTTATTGACTACGAAATGATATTATATGCTGTGTAAATAGCCATGGGCCTGGATAACTTGGATCTGGAAGGAGACTTTGATCCGACCAAATACGACGAGCAGATGGAAAAGATGTTTGGTGAAGACTACTATGAAAATGGACTAGCAGACGATGCCAAACCAACGTGGAACGACGATATTGATACGACCATGTACGAAGATGAAGAAGGGGATCAATTTTATGAGGCTCAAGATCATCAGTCGGATGAAGACGTCATGATGGATGCCGATTACCTCCCTGGTGGTGACGAATATGAAGCAACCAGAAGCAAGCGGAAACGCGGTGTCGATGTCCAAGTTGAACAGGCACAGAAGAAGCAAAAGACCAAGGAGCTTCTGGACGAATATTACTCGCTTAATTTTGAAGATGTCATTGGTGGTGATTTGCCCACGCGTTATAAATACAGAAAAGCTGAACCAGAGAACTTTGGCTTGTCTGCAGAGGAAATTTTGCTTGCTGACGATGTTGAGCTGAACAAATACGTAGGCATGAAGATGCTGGCACCGTAAGTGATCTCTGTTATATCTGACTGTAGGGGATTTTCGAGAAGAGTATCTTAACGTCTTATCGAACCTAAATTGTAGATACCGCAACGAACGCAAACTGCAGCACGAGAGGTGGATATTTAATAAAAACCGAAATATGAAATACAAGGATTTCAGCAAACACATACAGGCCAAGTTGCAGGAAGTAGACCCGGAGGCATCGTCATCGTCCAAGAAGTATCACAAGAATTCTAACGACGGAGAAGTGAAAAAGTTGCGAAAGCGAAGAGGCAAGAAGAAGAAACAAACAGCTGATGAAGCATAATCGTATCGGTAGCAGATAAACCACAACAACAATATACACGCATATACACTCGCACGCAATCTGTAACATTTGCATTATTTATGTACAATTTCTTTTTACTTTATAAACAAACGCATCTTTTTTTTTAACCATTAAGCGCCTTTATATAATGGTGGGCTCTTTTACTTTCACAATAATTTTTTATTGCTTCGTATAAGCATAGTCTAGACTCTAAGACTCAAATTATTGAAAGATGGAAGTGGAGAACTGACACTACTGTTCTTACTGCGGCAACTGGGTGGTGGTGATTCAACTGTCCAAAGAGATTTAAATGCCGGTAGGTTTATCCTGTGCCTCTGTCAACTTTGTTGTAACGCTTTTCCAACCTTCTTCCACTTTCTCTCTCTTCACCTTCATTACACGAAAAACCCCCAAAAATATGTCGCAGGTGAAAGCCGACAAGGCAACGTCCTCTATGACCAATGTATCATCACCATTACGGTTCGAACTACTTTCTTCTTCTGCTGCTGCAATGACACCTACTTCATCAAGGCGATCGTTACAAAGCCAGGAGGATATAGACGATGACCATGATAGCAATAATTGCTCTACTGCCAAACGAACTCGCATCGACAATGCTTCACCTTCGTCACCTCATTTACTGCGCAGAATGCTGACACCTTCACGATCAGCCATGCTGGAAACGTCAAACTTATTTGACCAACCCGACATTATGACGCAAGAACGAATAAAAAGCACTGGCAGTTTCGTTGGTAACAGCAGCGACCTTGTGTTTAGCAGCAGTCCGGCTCCTGCCCTTGGAAGTGGAAGTGGTGGGCATTTAGGTGCTCGCAACTACAAAGTTGTTGATCGCGACAAAACGTCACCTTCCCAACGACACCATTTATATAATCAACAGTTATCTTTACTATCGCCACAGCAGCAACGACATAAACAAAAACAACAACAACAGCAAGAGCAAGAGCAAAATCTTGACGACTACTCGGACGATTTTCCACTCGCTGGCTATAATGATCCTGGCTTCGTAGAAGGAAACATGAACAACTTTTTGCTAGACGATGGTATCGATGATGACAATGATTATCCCGGGTATGACGACGAAGAAGAAGTATTTACGCATGCACGACGATCTCTTTTGAGCGAACTTAAAAGCAGTGAAATTGCTCCTCAGTTTGAAGAGCCAGAAGTTGATGAAGAGGAACGGCTCCAGTTCAGCAAAAGCTTGCTTGATGCCGTATGGGGAGATGAGGAAGCAACGCCAGTGCTAGAAGAAGCAGCAGCAGCAGTAGGAGAAGCATTGATAGTACAACCACCAGCAGCAGCCACGCCTCTCAGGAACAAGAATCATGCACCTTCTCGATTACAACAATATGATGATGAATGTACCGAATTCTTTACCACCAGCAATGTTGAAGATAATGAAACAACCGAGCCATTACCTACCTCGTCGCTGCGCAGAACCTATGCTCCATCCAGTTGGCAGCGCATTAAGCCAGCTTATCTCACCACACAACCTCGGTTCTTGACAAGCGAGTATTTCGAGGAGCACAATGCGACGAGTTGCATGCAGGAAGAAGAGGAAGAGTTGTATGACGATGAAACGACCATTACGCCCTACTTTGAAGCAAAATATACTGTATTGGAAATTATGGGATCGGGCGAATATGCGGAGGTGTTCAAAGTACAACATATGGACACAGGTCGTCTCTGGGCTATTAAAAAGACAAAGCTGGCGTTCTGTAGTTATGATGACAGGTAGCGTTTAATATTCTTTTAACGGCCGAGTAAACTGTATGGTGTCACTAACAACTGCCGTTTGATCCGTCTATCAGATGGCAGCAGATTATCGAGGTGGATCATATGCGAGCAGTCAGCGGTAGCAAACACTGTGTGGAACTCACGGATGCATGGGAGCAGGAAGGCAACCTTTACATACAGATGGAGCTCTGTGAAAATGGAAGGTAAGGTTAATTTCGAGTTTTGATCATGAGATATGAGATAAGCTTGGAGTTTTCAATTGATTAAAGCTAGAATATCGAAATATATGTCTAGTTTGGGAGATTACATTGACTTTAACAATCGACATATACCCGAGTTGGATGTATGGTCAATCTTGAGTGAAATTGCGCAGGTAAAAAAAGAACAGTTTTTTTTGCTTCTCGTATGGTGAAGTTTTATGGAAGATCAAGCGTGTATTTAAGATACCTTATATATTAGGGAGTCAAAGCTATTCACGATGCAAACATTATACACTTGGACCTCAAACCATCTAATATATTGATTGGCGACTCAGGATCAATTAAGATTGGTGACTTTGGCGTATCTGTGCGAGAACCAGTGGTAAGCATTCGCCATTTTCTCGTTTAAGGTCTAGTAAGATAATGTATACGTGTAGCTGATAAGCTAATCCGTTCTATGAAAACGTATTTTTAGGACCTCGATTGGGTCAAGGGTGAGGGCGATCGGCGATACATGGCACCGGACTTACTTCGAGATCAGTTTCATAAACCAGCTGATATATTCAGGTAAATGTGCAATGAGTCCGGCCAAAATGACACAAAGGAAAGGAATATTATTGATATATCTAACATGTTGTAAAATTAGTCTTGGCCTGATTGTACTTGAGATGGCTACTGGAATTGTGTTACCCGACACTGGCGAACCTTGGGAAGAGCTCCGCTTAGCAGATTTCTCGGGCTGTGAAGAAGCATTGGCCAAAACATCACGTAAAATGCGCGATTTTATTGAATGGCTAATGCAAATCAACTCACGTGAGCGGCCTACCATTGATCAAGTATTAGCCCACCCGGAGCTGGCATCCAGAGTGGCAAAGGAAGAAGATGATGATATTAGGGGCAGTAACAACAAGGGTATTCTTTTTGAATACGTGCAACAAGTGAAGTCAATTGAACAAGCAAGATCTCCAGCATCATCTCCATCATCCCCCGTGCTAGCAGCGCTAGCAAAAATCGATAACGCGCTTGGTGGTGCTGCAGAAAACGATGACGACGATGACGACGACGACGACGACGACGGGGAGCTGGATGATGACGAAAACGCATTATTGCATTAATTCCTTGAGCATTCGCCGTTTCTTCCTTGCTTTGTCTATATACCACTTACCCCTTCACACACTCTCATCCTCACAGTAAAAGACCATCTGCATTTCGTACGCCATCATCTTCGTAAACTTTCTGTAAATACTTATCTCCCATACTCTTTGCTTGCTCACACAATTATAAACATATTCAATCATTATTTCGGAAACCCCGATTCATCTTCCTCTCTTTTCATGCCGTTGTTTATGAACACAGCTAATCTACTATGTGCACAAGTCATACATAGTAACTATGCAAATGTTTAAAGCGGGTGGTGATGGCATTGCTTTGGAGTGACAAAAAGACCCTGTTGTCTCGGCGGGACTTTTATCACGGCACTCTTCTTCTTTCCGGTTACACAGTGACACGTCCAGCCACAACAGCAATAGTAATAGTAAGACACGCTCTCCGAGATAGTAACATACGTGCATGATATTGATGGTAACTTGGAGACAAAACGACCGCTATTGCGTTATCAGATAAGGCATCTGTAAAGTCGCCGGTGATAATTCTTGAGTAAGTTTTATTCACTCGGTGCTGTGTGTAAAAGAAAAGGTACAAGTAACCCTAAAATGCACTAGCAAGTGAAAAATTACGCGTTTGCGGAAATCAGGGAGAGTACTCAAGGTGACGTTACCAAAATACAAACCAACCTGCCTGCGTATATAGAACGCACTTTTAATACTAAAACTTGTGCTGTGCAACCTACTATTCCCGCGTTGATTACGGTGCGCACTACACAGCCTGTTTTTTCTTTTCTTTTCTTTTCTTCCTCCTATTCCCTTACTTTTTCTACTACGACAGAAAAATGACCACCACCAACAATCTGTACAGTGTCGAAGGCATTCAAGCCAAGTTCAGAGACGGTCTTGCTTGTCTTGATGGCGAGCTTAGTCAGTACAAGTACGCCAACGAGATTGAACGCCGAACTGGTGTCCCCAAGAGCTACGTTGCTCTTGGTGGTGGTGCTCTTGTCTTCATCATGATCTTTTTCAACTTGGCTGGTCAGCTTTTGACCAACACCATTTCGTGGGTTTACCCAGGTACAGTAGTCTTCTTATTCTTATAAGGGCGCGTCATTGCTTCTCTACTGCTCTTGTTTCTCGTTCTCTTTTGCCCCTTTTATTATCTTTTTTTTTGTACTTGGCGTTTTGTGTGCGTGTTGGTCAAGAGAAGGGAGACTTTTGCGTGTATTACGTTTTAAAGCAAGAAATAGGATAAGGGGTGCACATCAAATGGTATCTCTAGTCAGTCTCAGGAGCCATTTATTAAATAAGACTTAACTGATAAAATCTCCTTCATGTGGGCTAGCTTACGCGTCGTTCAAGGCCATCGAAACCGCCTCTGTTGCCGACGACAAGCAATGGTTGACCTATTGGACCGTTATCGGCTTTGTCCAGATCGTTGAATTCTTCTCTGATGTCCTCTTGTACTGGTTCCCCTTCTACTATCTCTTCAAGACTGTCTTCATCCTCTGGCTCGCACTGCCTCAGTTCCGAGTAAGTACCCAGTGCTTTTTTTATGTTGACCACAATATGTGTGTGCGTGTGAGCGAGCAGCACTGAACGTATGTGCACTGCTGCTGCGTGAGGGGTCGCATTGCACATATGCACGACAACCTTGTTTATACGCTATGTCTGACTTTTTGGTCGTTATTATTAGGGTGCCGAAGTCTTGTACTCCCGTTTCTTGCGTCCTTACTTGCTCAAGGCCCAAGGCGATATTGACAAGAAGGCCGATGACTTGCGCCAAAAGGTCAGCGACGTCGCTTCCGAGTTCTCCAAGAAGGATTAAATTATTTGCTCTCTGTTCTGCTCTCTTTTGTTTGTCGAGTAAACTATTTCCAAAAACCCAAAATAAAAATTATTCCCGCCTTTTTCATATTGTACAAACTAGACGCGTAATGCGCGCTTGGTACACTGGCTGTTGTGTGCTTGGACTTGGATATCTTTGTTGGGAAAAGTGGTATATGTGGTGACTGTCGTACACATAGTGTTGCTGGTACATGCTTCAATAAGTCGTGGGGTTCGTATGCATTCTTTTGAACGATATAAGCAACACAGCGGCACTGCGATGTTATCCTATTCACGTGCTTTTTTGTTTTTGTTGCCGTATTACAAGTATTTTCCTTTGCCGCCCGTATGACTCGTAATTACCCGAAGCAAAAACTGCGATATAGAGGATAAATTACAATTATTTAGAGTAGTAGTTGCTATGTCGTTTTTTCTCTTTTTTTTTATTTATTTAGATCGTGAGATTGGAAGGTGAAGAAGGTAGAGGGTAATATAGTATGCGCATGTCGTATATAAAGAAAAGGGTAGAAGGAAATGGATATGAGATTTCTCCTTTTATTTATCGTCATCCTTTTTGCCTTCCTTGTCCTTCTTATCCTGAAGATCCTCCAATGCCTTCTGGATCCGCTCGTCGTTCTGGTCCACACCGGGTAACGAGCTCAGTACTGCAGACAGCATCTCGTTGTTTGCCTCAGCGCTATCATTGTTCATTGACATTTCCAATGCTCGCTGGAGCTGGTCTTGTTCACTGAGATCGTCCATGTTTACATCTTCGTCCTAGAGGTCAAGAGCAATATACATATTAGATCACATAATAACTAGAACAAATTTGACGAGACTGGTCATCTACATACCGGTACAGCGCCACCCTGGGCATTATTATTATCACCCATCGACATGGCAAGAGCAGCTTGCAATTCAGCATCCTCGGCGCTCATATCCTCATGCTTCTGCTGCTCTCCGCTTGCTGGTGCTTTCGAGTCAATGGCCATACTTTCGCCGCTAACTTGTGCTGCTTGTGATGACGAAGATTCGCCCATTGATTTGTCGCCACTGCCACTACTGCCTCCACCCTGCTTTGCTGCCTCGGCTTCTTGACGGGCCTTTTCTTCTTCCAATGAAATACGGAGTGCCTAAATTTTATTACAAGAGATTTTTAGCATACTAGTTAACCGGCTACTTCTTTGCTTTCTCTAAAATGTCCTTACCAAAGCAAGTTCAGGGTCCAAATTGGGATCAACGCCAAACTCGAAATCACCGCCTCCACCACCAAATCCGCTGGGTGCGCCTTCCTCACCAGCTATAATCGGGGTCGATATAAGCATGTCGCTTAAAATATGAGGTCCTGGAGGAATGCTGACAAGGTGACTAAACAGAAAGTCAAGCAATATGGAAAGAAAGGTTCAGCTATTCTACTACTTTCTTTCGGTGACAAATTCTCCTCCCTTCTTATTTTTTCCACCCAACCCAACCCAACCCATAGCCTTTGCAGTACCTGTTATCACTATTATTAACATTGTTAATAAATGCCTCCAACTTGGCCGTGTTCTCTGCCTCCTCTCCGAAATTGACAATGTCTACAGCAACGTTATTCTTCTTCATCTTCTTAGCCAATTTAACAAGCGTTCTTTCGTCTGCCTCGACTGGACTACCGACAAACACCACAATGCGTTGACGTTGATTTCGGTTTTGTCTGTGTTTTAATGCAAGCTACACATATACAACAACATAATATCAAGCAGATTACGCGTACAAATTAGAGGTCATTATATAAATTTGACATATCAATACATATGTTTCTACCAGCCAAGCAACTGACAAAACCATCGACAAAATATTAGTATTACCTGTGCAATTTGTATACCCGTCATGAAATCAGCCTTGTTACTGATTTTCACGCCGTGTAGTGCGGACAGAATTTTACCGACATCCGAAGTTAATGTGACCAACACTTCAGGGCTCTTGCCAGCCATGGTCATCAAGCCGACCGTGCTTTCTCGGTTGGCCTGTGTCTTTGACGAAAAGATGAGATTGACAGCTTCGTTTTGCGCTGCGAGTCGATTGGGCGTATAATCGCCGTTCCGCATCCACTCTGAGTTGTCAATCCTATAAATTTAATGTGGAGTTACGTTAAACTGAGGAAAGGAAGAGAGAAGGAAAGCTTATATCTGGCCTTCTTTTTCTTTTGGTTTTTGTATGGTGATTTGAGAAGAAGCTTACACAATCATTGACGCTTCCAGTGACATGTTGAGCGGATTTTATGTTTATAAAACTGAAAAAAAGTATAAGAGATTGAGGTTTTGTTGGAAAGGACAAACTGATCGCAATAGAGGTTTGCTGAACAAAGCGACGCGCGCTCTCTCTATTTCTCGCTCAATTACGAATCGCTGAGCGTACGTCATAGGTCTGGCGGGGTTAAAGCGGCTCGCCTCCCGTGTATGCTGGAGCTGGCACCCAATGTTTTTTCGACGTTATACATAGCCTTACTGAACTGCACTTGACCCACGGTCACCTACAAAAAAAAAAAAAACTTACTGAACTGCATAAGCAAGAATCAAGCAGCAAAATCGACCTTTCTACTATATCTTTCTACAGGTTTTTATAGTTGTTTTTGTCATACCACATCTTTGAAGGACTATGAAGCGTTGTGTTGGGTATTAGATGTGTGATGCTAAGCAAGTGCTAGCTTTCGACATAAAGCGCAACCACCACGTAACGATACTCTGCGAATGAGGGAATTTATTACTTTTTTCTATATAGCTGTTGCAAAACCAGAACAAAATTCAGATATAATGAATAATGCTCAAAACAGCCAACTGCTATTTTTCGTAGTTGTCGTTGAACGATACTAAAAATGTATACACAATAAAATGTTATAGCAGACCTGCAATAATGGCATCCACAACATCATCCGATGTACTTATGCTTCCTCTTCACGCTGAATTGTTTATTGGTATACTTACTCTCTTCTACTTTGCTATACATACACAAGCCATTCACGTCAAATAATTATGGAAAAATTTAAACGAACACTTTTGCGACCGTTGATATTTATTGCCTATCGCTTATATTTGACCAGTATCTCATCCGTCGATAAAAAAGTGCTTGCTTTGCTGTTTCATAGAAGCATAAGATGTATATTTATCATAACAAAGATGATAAGATTTCAACTATTTCAAGTGCACTACTGCTGGTTATCTTGCTATGATACACATCAATTTGAAAAGTTTCAAGAATAAAAAATACATATTTTTATTGTTAGTTGGAAATGTTATATAAGTGAAAAAAGCGGGGGCACTACTGGTTATATCAATATCATAGCAAAAGAGTTTGTATATATATGCAGTTGTCGCAGTCTCTTAATGTTCTACGCTTTATCGTCACATTCTCTCGAGTTCAAAGCTTCGCGATTTCCCATGTCGCGTCTTTTACACGTATGCGCAGAAAAGGCAAACGTTTCGAACAGTGATGTTGTTCGCTTGACGTAAGTATTTTGATAGGTCGGATCACTCGAGGCACTAGTGTCCTTCTGCTATAGTGTGTTTTTATGGATTCAGTTATCTACGAGACCATGAAGAAGCCATTGCTTCCCTAAGTGGTCCACGATGTAACGACCTGCCCTCATCAACAAGTATTTAAAGACTCATTGACGAAGTCTTTACGCTAATTCCACGCAACAGCACCTGCTCTTTGCTAGATTGCGCCTGGCGCATTTGAAGGTATCTCCCCAAGTGCATTCCAGGCAAAAAGGGTGATAAAGATGCGGAAAATGCCGCAGACGACGATAATACGAGTAGCAGTGTTGTAGTATGTACTGTACTTTCGGATGTTACAGCCAAAAATGGCACGAGGCGAAATTTTCAGTATGTCGCAATCATGCGAGATGCTAATGCTTTAAGCAAATAGGCAAAATGGCAAAGTGTGCAAAGCTGTACGAAAATCTTCAGTCGACCGTTGCCTTACATGAATCAGATGATGCCCAAGACACTACTCCATCTACTAAGCATAATTCAACAACGGCTACACCAACTTTAATGATAGTATCAAATTTTCTCCTTTAGTAAAGAATTAACATGGAAACTTACTCTACTTAGTACGCGAGGAAGCTCGGAGCGGATATAAGTTGGTGTGTTCTGCGTAATATATTTCTGTATTGTACATATAATTATGACACGAAAGTTTAAGAATAATGTGAAGTGCCAGTTTGTTGTTTAAATGACTGTTAATGATGTATGCAGGCTGCAAGACGACCTAGCGAATAATAATAGCAACGCTAACAGCAATCAGTAACAACAGCAACGACAGAATATTAACTCAAAAGGCTCTTACTTGCCAAAGGTTCCGATATCAGTCATGTACTGTACTTTTATCGAACAGCCATCGATGACCACTCTTGTCTTCTTTGAAATCACCGTTCGACACCTTGATCAAAAGCATTTGTGGCGTACAACATCTTGATTTTTCCTTTATTGAAAAGTAGTCATCTTGAGCTTTTCTGCTCGCTGAGCCTCCAGTAAATGCGATCTTGCTTCTGTATGATACGCGATTGTTATCAGTTACGGGTAAAACAGACGAGCACCGCGTGACCTAATTGCCCAAGGTTGGAGTTCTAGTATGTTATCATCCACTGTAACTTCCATTACTTTATTCAAATGATCCCGAATCTGAATCGCTTATTTTACGCTCCTTTCACTCTCATCCTACACTTTATTCGGCAACCAACGCAGAATTTTGCTTTTTTGGCTCGGTCTCGAATAAGTTTTGTTCAACTTGGTCATTGTGCACGATGGAGATTTTTCCAGACAGACAAGAGGCAACTATATACCTGTGTACTAAGTTTTTTTTCTCAAATACGATGTACTACTATTTCTTCATAGACTTATATTCAAGCAGCCAAAATAGGTTCTTGTTTCGGCCTTGATATAAAATTGCTGTCGATCATGAAGGCGGCATAAAATAAAATTTGAAAAGTGAGGTGACTGATAGAAACTGTCATTATTTCTGGCGGTCATTGCTGCTCTTTTTTATCTATCTCAACCATGCTTCGACGTTGTTTATCGTATCGACCCCCTGTTACCATTAGAAAGTCGCTTAAAAAAGCAACGACTGTGCGATGGATTCAAACAGCAGGCCACATTGAAGACGATGCACCACACCAAATCCCACCACAACTGAATTACGGGCACCTAGTTGACAATGCTGCGACCATTGAAAAAAATATGCAGTTGCGAAAGTACGAAAGTGACATTGTTCACAAAGTGAAGCAACTATATAGCGTGCGCGAAACGATCTTGGACAAGAAGCAACGATTGACCCAGGAACGCGACGAAACAAACAAGCTAATTCGAAGTGCAAAAAATAAAGACGAACGACAACAATTCATCGATCGTGGACGACAGTACAAAGAACAGCTCCGTACGTTAGAAGAGGAACTCTCGAATGTTGAATCCGACATGTCTGCACACGCGCTATTGATTCCCAACGACACCCATCCGGACGCGCCAATAGGGCCAGAAGAAAACGCACACGTATTAAAGATTGTAGGCAAACAGCGCCTTGAGGATGGCCTTGTGGATCACCTTACCTTGGCAGAAAAGCTTGATCTCGTGGACTTTGGCCAGGCAGCCAAAGTGAGCGGATCCAAGTTTTACTACCTGAAAAATAACGGTGCATGGCTTGAAATGGCGCTTATTCAGTATGCCATGCAAAAGGCTACGGAACATGGCTTTGGTGCAGTAATTACACCGGACGTTGTGCGCGCATCGATCGCATATGGATGTGGTTTTCAGCCACGCAAGACTGAAGCATCGCAGATTTACGATGTCACTACGGCCAGTATGGTCAATACCTCGGCACCCAAATTGTGTTTAACAGGCACCGCTGAAATCCCACTTGCTGGTATGTTTGCTGAAAAAATGCTCAAAGAAGAGTCTTTACCGCAGCGGGTTGTTGGTTTTGGTCGTGCGTTCCGTGCTGAAGCAGGCCATGGGTCGGCAGAAGAGCGAGGATTGTATCGCGTACATCAATTTTCCAAGGTCGAACTTTTTGCCGTTACTACACCGGCTCAAAGTGACGGTTTACTCGAGGAGCTACGGAAGTTGCAAGAGGATATCTTTACTGAGCTCGGGTTATGCTTCCGGTTAGTGTGTGGTGGTCTATCTCTGGGATCATTTGTGTTTTACTCGATACTAGTGCTCATGTCGTCTTTTGATTAGGGTCCTTGACATGCCAACTGAAGAGCTAGGTGCAAGTGCTTACCGTAAATATGATATAGAAGCATGGATGCCAGGTCGACGGAGCTGGGGCGAGGTAACTACTCTTCTGTGCCATTTAAGATAGTAATCGACTAAGTCAATTAATGATTGCATTTGCACTATAACTTATAGATATCATCCACATCCAATTGCACGGATTATCAGACGCGACGACTGGACATCCGGTATCTTTCATCACAATTCAAGGAACAAGTTGGACCAAAGGACGTACGTGTACCCTGGCATATCAAGGAGAAATGGGTGAATTTCTGCCATACACTCAATGGCACTGCGATTGCAGTACCGCGAGTAATCATTGCACTCTTGGAAACTTTCCAACGCCCGGATGGAACGGTGGAGATACCGGAGGTTCTACGTAAATGGATTCCTGGACAACCAAAAGTATTATCATAGAAAATGTCAAACTCAAAAATAACAGGCCAACCCCACTTTAATAAAAGCATACTTGTAATTAGTACCTTAGTAAGGCAACACAAAAAGAATAAGCAAAAAAATATAAAATCTTGGGATACCCAGCTTCTCATTCAATCGACTACTTATTTAGAACACTTTGATCCAAGTAAAGATATGCTATCGTGTATCCTAAGATTACTCCTAATTTAACGCACAAGCGCAGTATTTAAACTTGCAGACATATACCTGCATTTCAACAGGATAAAGTTACGAATTAATACAAGATAAAGTTTATCTGCCCATTCATTACCCGATACAGGTGCAGATTCTCTGTACAGGTTCGTGCTCGAGCTTCCAAACATAAGGACATGTCGCAACCGAAAAGAATTAATGTTATATGTTGTTATGAATCAAAGTAGCTTGGAAAGCAAAATAAATGTCGCATTTTCTGAAAATATTGTCGCACATTTTGAAACTTGAAGTCGTATTATTTATAGTAAATGTCGTATTTTTGATATAGATGTCCCTTGTTTTTAGTAGCAACATCACGAGTGTTGAATAAAGCTGTTTAATAAAAACCATTTTGAGTAAAATTATGATGGTTAACTATAAATATAAAAGAAAAAAAGAGACTTTACTTATCTTTATACTGACAATTAATTTCTTACCTATTGTATATATTATAATAACAGCCGTCATCGGATCATTGCATATGAGTTTTATAAGTTGTCTTCTTACGACACTTATCTAAGCATTTATGTGAATGAGAAACGAATCCAATGAAACCTGTTAGTTTTACATTATTGCATCTCACGAATTCTTGTAGCAAGGTCTCTTGTTGTAACGTTTAACCTTGCTCTTTGCAACAGACCAAAATTGTTCTATTGGATTGAGCTCAGGAGAATATGAAGATATGCACGTTGATATCCACGATATTAAATATATCTTGCAATACAGTTGATGTGTGTATAGGCGCGTTATTACTTATTGGATAATGTCCTTTCATAAGTGAATATTGATCCATTCCATTCAATATTTCCTTCAAAAAGCTAATGAGTGTCCTGTAACAGTTCCAGTGCTTAAAATTCCAGATCCTCGCCCAGCCTTTCTCTTCTTATTGAGACGAGGTATTCTCACACTAATTTTGATCAACTCAAGCGACGATACGGTTCCGTCTGAAAGTAAACCACATAAGTTATTGCCAGTCCCATTTCTTTGGATTACCACATGATCATTGTTGATATGGCATACTCTTCGCTTGCAAATCGCATCACTTTCGGTACGCTTTTGGTCCGCGTACCTCCAATTGATAGCGAAACTCAGCAGTGCGTACGCACCGCAAATAAAAAGTTTTGATACTGGTCTTCTTGTTAAAGTCCTCTGTTCTTACTCTCCTAGCGTCATGTCAACCACTCACGATGTCAAAATTGCCGTGATCGGCGGCTCTGGCTTATACAATTTGGATAACCTCGAAATCGTCGAAGAGGTTAATCCCGAAACTGTAAAGTATTCCACTCGAGCTTCGTCTAGAATTCACACACGACAAAACGACACGCACATGCATTGAAAGGAAGAAAAAAAAAAGAGAAAGCTTAACGACAAATTTCTTACTTCACATTGTAGCCATGGGGCTTCCCAAGCGACAAGATTATTATTGCCAAGCTTCCCAGCGGTACCAAGATTGCTTTCCTTGCTCGCCATGGTCGTGGTCATTATCTTACGCCCACTGAAGTCCCACAGCGCGCCAATATGGCTGCACTGAAGCATCTTGGTGTTGAAGCCATTCTTGCCTTTTCGGCTGTCGGTTCGCTCCGCGAAGAGATTCCGCCCTGCGACTTTGTCTTGCCCGACCAGTTGATTGATCGTACGCGCGGCCTCCGTCCCTCGACATATTTTGGTGATGGTGTTGTTGCACATGCCATGTTTGCCGACCCCTTTCACGAAGGCATTGCCGATTTGGTGCACAAGCAGAGCCACGTGCTTGAATTTGGCGCCAAGATTCACCGCAACAAGACGGCTGTTTGCATGGAAGGTCCCGCATTCTCGACGCGTGCTGAATCACATATGTATCGTAGCTGGGGCGGTGACATTATCAACATGTCAGCGCTGCCAGAAGCCAAGTTGGCTCGTGAGTGCGAGATGGCTTACCAGATGGTGTGCATGGCGACGGATTATGACTGCTGGCGTGTAGAAGAAGAGGCTGTCAACGTGGAAACGGTGATGCAGAACATGGTCAACAACTCGACGAATGCAAAGACATTGTTAATGGCTGTTCTTCCTGAGTTGGACAACTCTGTTCGTTCCAATACCTTGAAGCCCGATTTAAAGGGCTCGATGAAATTCTCGGGCATGACTGCACAGGAGAAGAAGAACCCCGAAACCGTCAAAAAGCTCGATTATATCTTGCCCGGTTACTTCTAAGTTAATCTCCAGCAATAGACTGTTTCTTTGTGCTTCAAATTTACTTTGTATTATATGGACGAAAAATATAGGACAAGTTGTGATGAACAATATATATTTTGACGGAGTCTGTGTGTTTGACCCACAGTTTTCACTTCTTTTCTCTATCTTTGGCTTACCCCAAACCCCTCTTATATATACCTACACAGACACTTAAAGCCATTTCTGTAACAATGGCGTTGTGAACTGTGGTATTTAAGCACGGATCATCCTTACTTTACTACTTCCTTATACTCTAATTGTATGCGCCATTGTGTGCAATAGTTGATAAGGACGGGGTATCGGCGATGGCCAGTAGCATCGGTTTCCAAAATAGGACTTATTGGACCGTTAACTTTGGAATTTCAGGGACATTTACGATCTCCTTCTCCTGAATCCAGGTGAAAGCATAGGGCACCGAAAAATACTTGACGCTCAATCATTTCAAACTAATAGAAGCCCGTAACATCGTTGTCTGCCCACGGAATCTCATTTCGCGCTGTTTACTGTTCCCCCTGTTTCATTGATTATCACCCCATAGCGATCAATGATCGGTATTAAAAATGCAAAAACTTAATGCTATAGTTGTAGTGTTAAAAAGTCTTGTCCACACACCCCTCCCCCCTCCAAGATTAAGAATAGTACCTGACAGAAGAGGATCTTAATTGCTATATATCATGTTATCTACAAGAGAAGCTGTGTATAGCTGCTGCATATGTTGCACAAAAATCACCAATTCCAGCTATTAACTATTATTTTGTAGACAATCGTAGTATTTAGCTCTAACTTCGTGATGAAACTACTACGAAAAATGCTAGTCAATATCAAACCTGGAATGCGACCTTTGCGGACTGTACTAGACTTACTATTACAGCATAGTAGTTTACAAGCTCTAGTATTGCCAAACGAGAACCGCAGTAGACGACGACAATTATATAACAATAGAAAGGTTATTCAGTAATACTTCGTACTAGGAATTCAACTTCAAGTATAACATGCGTCTCTACTTATAAAGTTATGGTCTACAATGAGGAGCGCTTATACGTTGTGTGAAAAAGGGTGATCTTTATGATTGATGTGCTGTAGTACGCTTCTGTTATGCAGGTTTTTCTTCTTGTAGTTTAGTGTTTATATGTAAAGCACACTACTACTCGATTTGTTATTACTTTATTCGTTAGTGACAGGAAAGAATAAAATTAATTAAATAACAATGATTTCGTTGTAAATGATATTATAAACTGTCATAAACAATAAATGAAAGAAATTATAAGAGTATGAAGGAAATTGGACAAATGCTAGTTGGTGTGTATACAGTATTCATTTGAGTGCATGCGTGTGCTGTATTGCTGTAGTTGTAGGTGTTGTTGGATGTGTTAAGCATGTTCTCTATCAATTAGAGCTGTAAGAGGCAATAGCGTTGCGTTTATACTTTTTGTAAGAAGCTCTCCTTTTGATAGTATGGCTCAGGAACAGGTCCTGCAGGAGATGGTGGACCAACTGGCAAAAGATATTGGAAAAGATCTGGTGTGCATTCAATTCTGGCGGTCTGTAGCAACGTCATTTTCTGCCGTTCAGTGAATGCTGGACACATGATTCCTGCACGTGTTACACGTTCCAACAGCGAAGAATCGATTTGAACATAGTCCTTTGAAAGGTGTGCTTTTAAGGATTCTGTAAAACAGTGCCACAAAACTGTTAGTGAATAGATAACGCTCATCCGACTATAAGCCTTTCTTTCTATTTTTTTTTTTTTTGTTTCTCACCAATAGATAACTTGAGCATTTCATAGATATGATCGCGGTGCATTGTGGAAATCAAATGTACTTGATGCCATGGATACTTTGTGATTACGCTGACAATATTCTCGAACGGGCGCTCTGCGCATTTTCGAGAAAAGTGAAGCTTATAGTTTTTGCACACGACAAGTAGCGCGTTAATTTCTTCGCGGGTGACAAAAGGAGGGCATTGGGTGCCACCGCCGCCGGCAGCGGTCGACATAGATTTGACAACCTGGGAAGGAGGTGGGATCGCCGATACACCACAGAATTGGCCGCGCCATTTAGGAAACACGACAGTGAGTAGTTCTTCTTGCGTACATTCGGTAACTGTTACGACACGGCCCTTGAGAGGCTTTTGATGACGTGTTTCAATAGCACGGATGAGATCTAATTGTGTTGCGAATTCAACGTAGGCGTCAGATAGCGTCTTGCCTGTCGTGCGATCCATCATGATATGAATCGATTGCGCTTGTACAGACAACGAAGGGAGTCTACAGTGACCGAAAAAATTTCGTACGTCGTTTTGAGATACGTCCCAAGGGATCTAACCGAAACGATAGCGAAAACGGTTTTGCTGTAATGTGAGTCATCTACGTGTGCGTGTGCACGTGTTTTATAGATGATCTTTTGCTATGTTTGTATTTACATTAGTCAATTTGGCGCATGGATAATATGGAGGAGGTGCCAGGAGATGGCGGGCTGGTGGTGCCTCTGGAATGGTTGGAGTGTGTGGCTAAGAATATCAGTTAGGATCAGCTGATCACATATTACAATAACGCACAAATGTTGAGCTTTCTTTCATCATTACGATACCTGCTGGTCTGTACACATGGAGCATGCGGATCGTAGTGCAAAAGGAAGGGAGGCGATACAAATCTGGCAAACTGCGTGGCCGCACGGCTGCAGGTGGTCCGTGCTGGATGAGCAGTACGCACAGCGACGACGCCAAGATGCTTCGCTGCTTGATACCGACTTACGGGGACCAAAGCAATCCCATGAAGAAGGTGCTGGGAAAAGCGAATATTGAACAAGTGGCGGGGTCATCATTGGGCGAGCTATTTGCGATTGTTGTAGCTGCTGAGGTCTGCAGGTGTTTGGACTGTTGCTAAAAAATGTGGCACTTGTGGGTGTTCCTGGAGTTGTGCTGTTATGCGATGATGGCTGGCTGTTTATAAACAAGCGTTCTTCGCCGTCACCAATAACGGCAGTGCGGATGTAATCTGTCAATGCTATAAGAATGACTTGTGTAAGAGAAGCACCGTACAAGACATGAACCTAATTAGATTAACTTCTTTAAAGTCTTCTTACCTGGCTCGTATATAGGATCCATGATTTAAACAAGAAAAAGAAAACAGGTATGTTGGTGGTTTTAACTAGTGAATGAAAAGAAGGGAAAAAGAAGAAAAAATACATAGATTATGTTTTATATTGATATGCGCTTATACGTGCTTGCGTACAAGCCCGCGCATTATGGATTGGACCGTTAGGATAAAAAAATGGGGGAAGCAAACTCTGTCAAATTTGGGTGATATTAACCATTATTGGAGGATATAGGCACCCCTTTTCTTCTTAGGAATGGGAAATTTTGCCCCATGCACTCTGCGTTTTTTATCTGCCCATACATAGACCCTCGGGTCCACCGTGTTTGGATGGAGCATACTACATACATACACCACATATAATACTCATACGCAATAGCGACCACGCGCATGTTTATACACACAGCGGACGATGTCAGGACTTAATTAATGGAAAGTACATAGCGTTTATTAACAACACATAATATCATTTACTACTAATATTACATGATCGTACACTTGCTATTATCGCGATGATGATGATGATGCGTAACATGGCCTAGCCGCGGTGTAAGTATGCTAAAATCTCTTCGTCGCTGTTGCGAGGAGGGTGCCGTAGTGGTAGTCGTTCGCGTAGCCATAGTAATGGTCCCCGCAATATGCTCCGTATCCATGGGTGCAGTAGTTCTCGTAGCATTGTATTCAGTCGTGCTACTCGTTGTATGGCGGGAGGCGGCTTGTCTTGCAATGGATTTTACAAGTCGGGTACCCCTCATTGTCAGCCAGCCGTCTTGTTGTGGGGGCGTGCGAGGACTCCAGAATGTGGGTTTTGCATGCAATGTAGCCGCGCGCTTTGAATACGGGGGAGGAGGTGTCCTTGGAATCAGCAAGGTTTCATCATCATCCAACATGTAATAGGTGTTGTGGGTGGCGGTGGCGGCAGTAGTAGTAGTAGTAGTGTTCATTTTATAAGCCAAATTTAGATATTCCAGTAGATACAATAGAAAAAGACAATCGAGAAGAGAAAAGTTTAAGCAATAGAAATAAAGATGACTTTTATTTTGTTTAATAATAGATAGCTAGATCGCGATTGTTTTTGTGTGATCCTAAATTAGTTTGTTGTTTTCAAAACGATCATGGCGGGTGTTTATTCGTAGACGGCTACACGGAATTGGACCGGCAAGCATGAATTTATGAACGCAGCCGCAGTGGGGTGCCCCAGTTGCTCAGACGGGAAGCTGACGAAAAACGCAAACACCAGAATGAACAATGAGAGCAAAGAGTACCAGTACGATGCAGCAGCGACACGCTCAGGCTCATACACGTGCGCCACTTCCTTCAATTGCGAGGGCTTGGGTGTCTTGTTGAAATGCTTGCATACTTGGTCCGATGTCAATTTACTGCCGGCAAGTACGATCGGAACACCTGTGCCTGGATGCGTCGAAGCACCCACAAAGAACAAATTGTTGAACCGGCCAGTCGAGTCCTTTGTAGAAGGACGGAACCACAGCACTTGGAGGACATCGTGTGATAAGCCCAAGATGGAACCGCGCCACAAGTTGAACTTTTTCTGCCATACTGCAGGGTCGTTGACAATCTCGTTGACAATCCAGTCTTGCAAGTGGTCAAGGCCAAGTCGCCGGCGAAGCACATCGAGCACCATGGTTCTCGCGCGGTCAACAAGTGCTTCATAGTCTTCCGTTGGGTTTATACCGCGCATGTGGCCGATAGGCACCAGGACAATAATAGAATCTTTGCCCTCTGGTGCAGCACTGGGATCAATGCGCGAGGGAACATTGACATAGAACGACGGCTCGGATGGCAAGGTGTGATCGTCAAAGATCTCGTCAAAGCTCTCACGATAGGCTTCGGCTAAAAAGATATTGTGCACGTCGAGCTCAGAAACCTTGCGATCCATGGACCAATAGAACGAAATCGATGACGATGTGAGCTTCTTGCTAGCCAAAGTGTTTTGTGTCCAGCGACAGGGCGGGAGGAGCTTGTGGTACGCATAGACCAGATCTGCATTACATACTACTGCGTCAGCTTGGATCACTTCTCCGGATTCCAAGGTAACACCCGTTGCTTGATTGCTTTCGGTGTTGATCTTGGCCACTGGGGAGTCGTAGCGGAACGTGGCGCCATACTTGTCTCTGGCAATCTTCTCCAACTTTTGGACGACCATGTTGAAACCGCCTTCTGGATACCATATGCCTTCCGCAAACTCAGTGTACTGGAGCAAACTGTATACAGCAGGGGCGTGATATGGTGACATTCTATTTAAGGGGGGGGGATCAAACGTCATTGGCTAGTAAGCAAGTGAAAAACCATAAAGAGAGGAAATTTTCAAGAACAATGAAAGTATGCATGATGTAAGCTTACCCCATATACATCGTTTGGAAAGTAAAGGCCATGCGCATTTTCTTGGTTTTGAAATACTTGGATGCGCGTGCATAGATGCGGTCAAATAGATGGAGCTTAAAGATTTCAGGTGCATACTTGATACGGATCATATCCCAGATAGACTCAAAGTTGCGCTTGATGGCAATGAGTGTACCGCGTTCATAATGCTCGTGCGTCTCACCCAAAAAGTCAAGAAACCGGCCAAAACCGTCGACACCTTCAATACGCTCCATTTCGGGCTTCATCCGTGTCAAGTCAGAGCTCAAGTGGATCTTGTCACCATCGTCAAAATGGACCTTGTAGTTATTTTCGCACCGCAATAAGTTCAGATGGTCTTGAATGCGCTCGTCCAAGTCGGCAAATGTATCCTTGAATAGCTTGGGCATCAGATATAGCGACGGTCCTTGATCGAAGCGGTAGCCTTCATGATGAATAAGCGAGCATCGACCGCCATTAAAGTCGTTCTTTTCCACCACGGTCACCTTGAAGCCTTCGCGAGCCAGACGAGCCGCAGCAGCAGTACCGCCTGCGCCAGCGCCGATAACGATGATGTGTTTTTGCTTCTCTTGATGGGACATGTGGGAAGAAGTTTAAGGGGAGTGTTTTTTTGATTTCGCTTGGACGTTGTCAATATATACCCAGAGCATCCACCGCCCGGAACACATCCTGACCTTAAAAATATTTCGTAGAGGTGCTGTTGTCGACGCGTCCGTTCGTCTTCTTGCAGCTGTAAGGGGTATCTCACAGTGCAGCGTGATGAAGCACGATACAAAACAAAATTCATTATGAATTATGCAGCCGACGGGTACTCCTTTACGCTTAGCTCGGTTTTGACCCATTTTAGGCAAAAGGACGATCACACTTTCTCCTTCTTTGGAGAGTGTTGTCGGGCATAACAGACAGAGTGTGCGAAACGAGCTTCTTGACGATGAAGCGAGAATAAGAGATAGCACAGAAGATGCGAAAAAGATATAAAACGGGTCCATACAATGAAAGAAAAAAAAGACATCATCAAAGCACAACCACTCTCTCACCTCACTTATATTCCTCGTTCTTAAAAGTTTTCTAATTTATAAATTTTCTGTTATTGCCCATCATGCTCACTTATATGGAAGTTCATCTCTACTACACACTCCCGGTTCTCGGTATACTGTTTGCTCTTCTCCGCCCATTCCACTCCCCGCAAGACACTTTCAAGTATTCTTTTCTCTGCATCATGGCGTTGACAACCGCATCGCTTTGGGATAACTACATTGTCTACCATCGTGCCTGGTGGTACTGCCCATCCTGTGTCACTGCTGTCATCGGCTATGTTCCTTTGGAGGAATATATGTTCTTTTTGATCATGTCTTTGATGACCGTTGCCTTCACCAACCTGGTTATGCGGTGGCACCTTCCAAGCACCTTCATCAAGCCTGATGCCTCTGTTTACAAGTCCATGTGTATCCGATACTTGCCGGTCGCTGCGTTTTTGTCAGTTGGTTTGCGTGCATGGGTAAGACAGCCCCTCGACTTTGTTATAGTTGTACTCCCCCCCTTCCGCCTCACCAATTCACTTATAATCTTACAACGTGTATTAATTGGGATCATCATTTTTCTTTGTTCGATATAGAATACGGCTGTGCCGGACACTCGCCTGTTCTATGGTTCCTGCATCTTGTGGTACGCATGTCCTGTTCTTGCACTTTTGTGGTTCGGTGGAGGTGAATACATCTGCCGTCGCTACAAGGCTGTTCTCTTTTCCATCGCTGTACCCACAATCTATCTTTGCTGGGTTGATAAGGTTGCCATCGCTGCTGGCACATGGCACATTTCTCTTCGAACAAGTACCGGCGTCATGGTCGTTCCGAGCCTCCCTGTTGAGGAATTTATGTTCTTTCTTATAATTAATGTGGTACTTGTATTTGCAACCTGCGCTATCGACCGTGCACAAGCCGTTCTCCATCTCCACAGCAACAGTGACAGTGGCATGGCAACTGGTTTCTCCTCAAATCTGACGCTGCTCTTGAATTTGACTCGCGCCTTTTGCCTGCCGGATCAGGCACTACATGCAGAAACCTTCCGCGATTTGCATACGACTTGGCGCATCTTGAAGCAGGCTTCATTTTCATTCTACACTGCGTCGGCCGTATTTCCCACACATATTCGTCAAGATCTTGGCGTCCTCTACGGTTTTTGCCGTGCCACGGATGATCTCGCTGATGACGAGGTGTCCTCCGTCGAACAGCGCAAGACCCAGCTTGCTACGGTGCGCCGCTGCATACATGACATGTTTGCTACCAAGACTCCCACGATGGACTGGTCCCTCTATGACTTGCCTGCCTCATGTATTGCCTCGCTCCGTGCATTTGCAAGACTGCGACCCAAGCTTCAAGTCGACGCTGTCAACGAATTGCTCGATGGTTATGCTTTTGATCTGGATCGGGCAACTGTCAAAAACGCTGCGGATTTGGAATACTACTCGGCCTGTGTCGCAAGCAGCGTGGGTGAAATGTGCACACGAGTCATGCTGGAATATCCGGAACAATGGACTATCGAGCGGGCTCGAGACATGGGGCTGGTGTTGCAATACATCAATATCGCACGCGATATCGTTACGGACAGCCAGCAGCTCCGTCGATGCTACTTGCCCCGCGATTGGTTATCGGAAGCAGAAAGCAAGGCAATGACGACCGGGCGTGCTGACACATTGGGTCAAACCAAATTGCGTTCATTGGCTTTGAGACTGATTCGTCGCGCGGAGGTGTTGGCAGGTCGAGCACGACGAGGCATCGATCGCTTACCATTCGACTGTCAAGGCGGTGTGCGGGCGGCGTGTGCTGTGTATATTGCTATTGGCAACGAACTGATAAATGCACAAGGATATCCTCGACGGGCCCATGTATCAACAGCGAAACGGGCGTGGATCGTGCTTAAGAATGTTTACCAGTGGCAAGGCAGTAGCGAGATCATGGTAGCCCGAAAAGGAAAGCAGCGTGCATTTTCTCTTCTGTGATTGTTACATATTCCGGTCCATACGATTTCACTATTGCTCTTTACTTTGCGTTGCAATTTTTTCCAATATGCGTTATATTTTTGATTGGCTTTGTTTCAAATCTTTCAAAATAAAAAACTTTTTTTAATTGTTTAAATGTCAAATAAGCACACAGTCTGTTGCTACTTAGATCCAGATTTTTAAGAAAGAAACTATATGATTGATTGAAGAACTAAAGCGTTGCCTCCTCTTCTTAGAATTGACAAAAGCAATGTGAAGAAAGAGTTTAGTGCCCGTTTATGGTATATAGATGGATGGAAAAAGATGCTGTGCTTAGTACAGAAGCGAATAAATGGAAAGTGCTTACAACCAAGCAAGCAAGTTGCTGCTACCAGTAATTGTTATTTTGGGACTAATCGTGAAGATGTAGAGCTTGCGCGAATTTCCGAATAATCAACTACATTGTCATTTGTGCATTGAAGTAATCTATGGTTGTTTATAGTCGATATGAGCTCTTGGTCATCCATTTATTCAAACGTGTCGGTTGCTTCTTCAGCCAACCGTCCAATTACTTCTGTCCGACATCACAAAGCCTCGCGATTGTGCAAAGGATAGTAATTAGACCGGAAGGTCCAGAAGTCCGTTATCCGATTGTATGGAACGCCGTGCAAGCGTATGATTAGCTCAATTATTGCATGTTTCCAATACATCGTCAGCGACATCACGCTTCGCATGTCATGCGAATGCTCTATTGTTAAGCAACTGCACTTTCATTCTTTACTTAATACGCTCGCAGTAGTCTATGTAGCTTCCATCTAGGATGTTTCCATTCAATGGCACACATCGCGGCAGATATGGCATAAGCAAATCGAGACGAGCACCAGAGAGGATCAGAAGCATCGCCGCGAGTTACAGGCTGTATTGTCGTGAGCTGATGCCAGACTTGTCTTTTCTCGACATATAGTATATCAATTTTTTCCAATTTCTTACTAGAATATAAAATGTTCATATTGTTATGTAAACGCTGAATGCTTTGTAAAGCAACTTTTATTACAGATGCGCTTGGTACGTTTGAGCAACGTCTAAAAAGCTTTGCTGTTGTTGCACTTGCGGCGACATTATTGCAAACATCGCGCCAGATTGTTCGACCTATGACGACTCATCATAAACCATATGAATCTTCTAGGAAATCCATATAGTTGTCTCGAGGGCAACTCATCAAGTGAGTTGATATGCCATTTTATTTAAGACGTCGAGTTCAAAAACAAAGTGAATTGTCATTGTAAGAACTTGGTCTTTTTTCTAGTGCTGTGGTTCTCCATCTCATAGGTTTTGACTCCATCTCATAGGTTTTGAAGTATTCCATATTGTAAGCTTTTTCAGTTTTTTGAAAACTTATGTATAGTGATTTGTTATATAACATCGCGTTTCATTGATTTCAACGATTGAGGCGGAAGAGGACCAGTCAACATTCTAGAACTCAACCCCTTTCAGATTTTCGGTAGTAGCACCTTTCCTCAATGTTGATAAAGTTCTCTCCCTATTCTCCGGTCACAAAATCGTTACCATTTCACTAACAGTTTGTTGGGTTTTCCTATTGCTACGAACGTTAAAGATTCTTGAATGGACGTCTTTTACTTTCTTATTACTTTCGATAGATGTAAAAATAATAACACTTTGAAGTTTTCTTTGAAAGTATCAAAAATGTGTAGATAATCCAAATAATATGTCACTAATGCTTAAAAGAAACCTATAAAACTTGATGCTATTTTAACCTAAACTTTTTCAAATATCGTATGTTAATATGTGGTACAATAATCGCAAGATGCCACTCGTTTATACACATGATTTTTTATTATCTTTTAGATACGGTGGCTATAAGCACTAAGGCACTTGGTATTTGGCTCTGTAATTAGATAAGCTGGTCGTCGGTGTGGATCGCATACTTGATCACTGGCTCCTGATACGGATCAAGTAGAATTCAAAGTCCCACCGAGCGCTTCAAGAACTGTTTTATGACATATGCTATAATTTTAGTCAGAAGCGCGGACTCCAAGTAGCATAACAAGTGTTGGCGGTATACGTTACGCAATAATGCAATGCAAAGTAAAAAAGAACAATAGGACGCTTCAAGTGTGTGGTGTGTGTGCGTGTGTGTGCGTGTGTGCGCGCTTAGTATAATGGATGATTTAGGCAAAACGGATGTCTAAAAAAGAACTAAAAATCAATAAAAACCGGAAAGTTGCAGCCGTTCGGGCCGTATTTTTTTGCTTGTTTCGGATTAGAATGCGAGATCGCGCAATAGAGCCTCATATTGGATTTAGAAACCTGTGCAGTGTTCGATTTGTGCTCCAATAAAGGCCGGTTAGCCAGCGGAGCTCTATCTGCTGGTATGGCTGATTAACAAAATCGGTTTCGCAGGACACGTGCCCTCTCCACTTCCACTCTTTCCTTACAGATCTTCGAATGTCCAAAGCCGGACTCAGGAAGCACAGGAAAAGTTAGAAACGGGTTCTGAAATTCATTTGTTTCTTAACGTTCTTTCGTAGCGCTTTCCTGGAAAACGCATTTTTCGTCATATTTGGTATAAATTTATAGGCCTTTGCCTCCCCTTGGCTCGCTTCTTTTTTTAACTTTCTTTTTCCCATTCTACTTTTCCTCACAATCATACAGCAGCAAGCAACTTCTTATGACTACGCTTCCTTCTATCTCGAATCTGCTCAACGACGACACGCTTCACTCATCGCAGCGCCCACCTTCTTTTCAGTTTTCGCCGCCTTCTCCACCCACCAGCGCTTGTACGCCGGCACTGTCTCCAACCAACTCATGTGTCTCACTTTCACCACGCTTGGACGAGCTTCCGCCGCTCCAAGGATTTGATCCTCCCGTGCGCAAATTGTCGGGAACACCCATTGTAGCGCCATGGAGCACAGACAACAACAATGTGACAACGCCACCGTCTCCTCCCGGATCATCATCATCATCCATTCCCTCTCCACCTCCGTCTCACGCGTATCCAAAGCCATCTCCTCCACAACTACAACGACCACAATTTTACCAAATGCCTCCACATCGACCACAGCCACACCCTTTACCGTCGCAACGAAATCAACAACCAGCCGAACAACAACGACAGCAGCCCGAGCAGCAGCAGCAGCAACAGCAGCAGCAACAGCAGCAGCAACAGCAACAGCAACAGCCAACTGCTCAGATCCTCATCTCGCCAACGACAGGCCAACCCATATTAAAACGCCGTCGAGGTCGTCCCCCAACCAACCGTGAGCCTGTCAACGATGGCGGCTTTACCTTCTTAGCACCGGTCACATGGACTGTTCAGCAACCACCCGAGCAAAACCAAGTGCCTGAAGCAAAGACGGATCAGCATGAAATGATGGCGGCCTTTTCGAGCTCCAACATGGACACCGTCTTGCAGATGCCCCGTAAGAAGCGTGGCCGCAAACCCAAAACTCAGCTTGCTGGCAACTCATGCTTTGTGTGGAAAGAACTGCCATCCACCCGATCACCGTCAAAGAAAGTAGTCAAGAAACCAAAAGCTTAATGTTCTGGATACCCTTTTTCCTGTTTTCCGATCTTGTTTGCACGCATTTCTCTTATCTCTCTTCTTCTTCTCACGTTCTCATCTTCTTGTTGCTGGTTGGTTGGTTGTTATTGTTGTCGCAACAGTCTGTATATGCCGTTTTTCCTTCATGTGTTGTAGTAGTATTACCTTTTATATATACATATGTTTCTTTCTTTTCGCCCCCTCGTCCTTCACAATATGTCATTTTTTCCATCTCCTCCCACTCCCACTCGCGCTCTGCAACACGCATTGTAAATTATGAGTTTGTTTTCGTTTCGTTTTCCGTTCTGCCCTATATATATATATATATATATTATACATAAAGTTTCTGTTTGATTGTATCATGAGCAAAAGAATTGTCTCGCTTGCATTTGAGAAGTATGCTACTGCCGCTAAATCCCACGCGGGCCCTCCACTAATCATTTCGCATGGGCTGTTTGGATCGAAGCAAAACTGGAGGACGCTAGCGAAAGTATTCAGCACGCGACTGTCCCGAGATGTTTACACAGTTGTAAGTTTACTGGATTACAGTTGATTATGAGTTACTGCAATCTTCTCGTTTCTAATCCGGTTTTGGTGTGGAATGTAAAAGGATCTGCGTAACCATGGTGACAGTTGCCGTAGCGACGTACACACTTTTGACAGCATGGCCAATGATTTAACTCAGTTCATTGCCGATCAAGGTCTTGAACAACCTGTTCTTGTCGGCCATTCCATGTAAATATAAGAATAACAGGGTTGCATAAAATGAAAAGGGCTCTTGTAGAAGTAGTAACCAAATTAAATTCAGGGGTGGAAAAGCTTCTATGGCATGCGCCTTACAGTCACCTACAGCAATTTCTCATTTGGTGGTAATCGATATGCCTCCTGTACCTCTCTCTTACGTTTTGCGATTCGGCAAGTACGTGGAAGCATTTAGAGCAATTAAAGAGCGACGTCCAGATCGACTAGCTACTGCCAGCAAAATCCTTGAGCAATATGAGCCAAACCAAGGCGTTCGATCTTTTTTGCTAACGAATCTTCGACGCAACGAGGCGACCGGCTCTTATTCCATCAAGGCCAACTATGAAACGCTTGGAAAGTCATTGGATGATATTGCAGCCTTCGATACACAGGGCACATTTGCAAAGCCCACGCTTTTCATAGCAGGTGGCGACAGTCCATACCGACAGAAATTTTTGGTGTACCGTGATACCATTCGTGCCATGTTTCCTAATTCGACATTGGAAACAATCGAAGGTGCCGGTCACTGGGGTAAGTTTTCTTTCATTTCTGCGTACTGGGAACGATGTGAGTGTGCGTGTGTATGTGCATGTTCGTAATTATATTTTTGAGTTTAAAGTGGCTATATTAATAAGGTGTATGGAATTGGGAGAAGAAGAAATCAATCTATCGCTTCCTTTTCCCGCCCTCACAGCACACCGACAATTTAATTAATAATGGCCATTTCTCTCAACAAGTAACAGCACATAAAGATCTCAGAGAGCCCAAAAATTATGTAACTGATCGTTATGACACTATGTTTTCTAACCTGTATATTAATTATATAGTGCATGCCGATCAACCTGAAGCTTTTGTCAAGCTAATGATCAAGACATTTATGCCATCTGGTTCGCATTAAAGCGGAAAGTTTTACCGCCGCATATCCGAACTGTACTGTTAAAATACCTTGATGATGTTTTATGCTTTCTGATTTTGCCTAATATTAGCGAATACTTAATACATACACACAATCCTTTGATCAACTACGAGTCAAACAAGACAGAAGGAGTCAGCTACCATGTCATATCAACCTACACCCGTGCGCTGTCATCATCATCGTCATCTTGTGCTATGAACGAACTTGTGACGCCTCCAATTGAACATAAATCCACACGTAGAACGTCAACAGGAACAAGCAAAGTCTCATGAAGTGCCAGCTATGCTATCACCACCAGCATAACATCAGCAGCAACGAAAGCGAAAATTACGCTCGCTTGAATACATGAATGACGATTAAGAGCGAAAGAATACCTCGAGCGTAATCGCCAAAGTATATAACGCTATATCTCTTAATAAGTGAAATGACTCCATAGGTCACTCATCAAAAAGAAGTTCAAGTTATTACCTATTCATCCTGTAATCCATGTCTGTATATCTTTCTCTAAAATACATTACTATATTGACACATGTGTCACGGCTGCGTTGAACTGCCGGCAGCAACAACAGAATGAAGCGTCCGCGGTAAACGATAATTGTTATAGTACATACAAGCACTCTGATGTTTTCCTCCCATTTGTGTTGCCTTTTTCGCTCTGTTAAAGATAAAATTAGAGCATGTAACATAAAGCTGTTTATGCATACAAAAAAGAACCTCGAATGCAGTCAATGATCAGGATGCGTGACTTATCGTTTTGATGATCGATACAGTCGCGTTGTTTCATCTGAAAGATGATATCAATAATAAAATCGAACGACCGTGCCAGGCCGAATTGCCGGATCAATGAGGAAAGTAACGCTCACATTCTGAAAGATGGAACGAGCGTTTGTTTCTGACAGTTCCAAACATGCGGTGGTGGGGTTTTAGGAAATCAAGGTTCTCTTTAATCTTCATCTTCCCACATTCGTTTTTGTTCCTTGTGAAACATATTACTTTCGACTCAGTTGCGGCAATTCGGTAATTCCCCAAAAAGGCAAAAACAGTCTGGAGCGGTGCCTCGTTTTTCCTTTAAGTGTTGTTTTTTTTCGCTAGTGGCAAAGATTCTTTACTTCACTTTTGGCAATCTCCAAAAAAAGGGAGATTGAGGAGAGCGAGTTTATCAAGACACCAGGTTCTCTGCAATCATTGTTGAAAACCGTTCTTTATATTTTCTACTCTTTTTCTCTTCTTCCCTATGTTTGGATTTTGCCGATGGTTTCCCGGCCAAAGATATTATGCTAAAAGTTGATGAGCTAATGTTTTGCCAGCCGAGATGGATTTTTCTTTTCTAATGGAAACCGAGATTAAAATGGACTCCGGTAGACCTGGTGCTCGGCAGTGTAAGGCACAGGGACAGATACGGGTTCAACATTGTTTTTATAAAACTTGCTATCAGTATGCTTTGAACGAAATGATATATAAAGCCTACACCTAAATAGTGTGTCAGCGGGCGCAGAGGCATGTGTACGCATTATTCTCACGGTCACATAAAACCAGTAACGTAAATAATTACTGTTCACAATGAAGAGGGCTGCGGTTGATAAAATATTCCTCATAAGTCTATATAGCAAAGTTAAAAAAAAGGGCATGAGAGGGTACTGCTGGAGGCGGATCCTACTGTGTGGGATGGTTTGCTTCGTCCCGCGTATTGCAAATGATTTCTTGATGAACCAAACGTTATCAACGCTATTTTTTATGCTACTATTATTGTTATATATGGGATATAGTTCTCGTCTTCTCTGTTCTTTACAAGTGCACCTTGCGAGCTAACTCGCTCATCATCGAAAGAAGATCATCAATGGAGAATTCAAGATGGAGCCGAGTGTCTGGATAGCATTTTTGAATGAGGTTCTCCATCTTTTCGTGCTGCTGTATGAATTCTTCCTGGATGCCACGCCATACGACTTGCAGCAAGCCTTCTTCTTCAGAAAAGTGTTTGTCGACACGCTTGTACAGTTGCTCTAATGATTTCTTAATCTATACACACAATTGTTGCTGTTAGTAAACAAGGGTTGCATCGCAAAGTGTACAGTATATTACCTCTTTGGCTGGATACATGGCAATCACTTTACGCAGCTGAGTCTTGTTGTAGTTCATGTGGAACTGGACTTCTTCGGGTGTACTCGTGTGCATCAGGTTATCTACGCCCTCAAAGAACTCTAGAAGCTTGCCTAAGGGGCGACGGATTACAACCTTAATATATGCATTGAGACTGGTATCATAGTGGCTTTTGGCGTATTTGATCCATTTCTCCAGGACATGAAGTTTGTTGGATCGAAGTTCGTGGTGGAAGTGATGCATATTTTCTAGGCACCATTATTGCTGATTAGTTTAATCTTTATAAAGTGAAAAGGCGATAGCTCGTGCCAGAGATAAAAGGAAGGATGATGAATCTTACCGATATACATAATATTCGCATTCAGTTGCTCTTTATCGTCACCTGTCTGATCCGTTTCGCGAGCAATTGAGTCCAAACTGGACATCATAGCGTTAATGATCTTTTCATAAGCATCATTCACCGTTTGCCGAGTCTGCGAGTCAGGTTCGACATTGGCTGCGGCCACTTCGAGTCGCAAGGCAAATAACTGATTTTTGTTTCATGTTTTGACATGCGTACGTTAGCACCTCGTTCTATCTTTTTCTCCCTTACTCATCCCATCCATCAGAAGTTCTTTTTGCAAAGTGCTTACCGGAAATGTTCGGAAAAAGGGCAGAATGCCTCGACGCTTCTTTGTGCTCACTTTGGTATCTTCAATGATTTTGAGCTGATCAGATACGAACCGCTCAAACATACGAGTCAGCCGCTGCATCAGCGAGCTGCATAATCGTAACAAAAAGTCTTGATCGGAACCCAACCATTTGTCGTTTTGGAACTCGACCGATGCCAGCATACTAGCCGTTTGTGTAGGATCACTCTTTACACCATATTCCAATAAACTGACAATACTTGGTTCGAGCGTTTCAAAGATTATTTCCATCCAGTCACTATAGAGCAATACATTGGTTATTTTTTTTACGTTTCGTAAACAGAGAGTCAGAGAGATGTAAGGTGTGTGGCTTACATGATCTTCTTTGACATTTTAATGTCGCGTGGTTTTTCTCGACGACCGCATAATTCGTTGGTGTTAGGCACTTGTGCATAAACGTGGCCTCGTTCCAAAAATGATTTCGGTGCGCCCTGAGAGTACTGGAATAGATCGCACATAAAATTCTGTTCCCGAGTCACTAGCATTGTACCTTGGGCCATCAACTGTGCGAAAGCCTGTCAATCAAGGAATAAAAGCGTTAGGACAGTCCCAGTCTCAAACATTTTGATCCACATTTTTTTTCAAACATACATCATCTGCGGCACGTTCATCGCCATCGATACTAGCGGCACCGCCGCCAATAACGCCTTCGACTGATCCACGCAGCATTTGACGATATCGGTTCGTTCGTGAGTCTTCGCTCCGTAAATTAGCACCATACGCTAACGCTCGCACGGGTCGAGATTCTTCAGGCTTGAAAATATATTCTAGCTCGTCCAGACCACGGTTACGCAGCGTAGTATAATGCGGTCGCACACTCTCGATCAGTTCGCGAGTATCCTGCTCGTACAATGGCGCCATGGTTTGAGCATAATATCGTTGCAATTCGCTGTACATACGTGGCTCCATTTCCTTCTCCCATAGCGAAAACCCTTGATACTTGATAAGATTGTTCTCAATAACGGTATGGGGCATTGCGACCAATGTCTGTTGGGGCTTGCGTGGGTTTGATGGTGTGCGGGAACTGACAGCTTTCTGATTCTCTGCCTAATAACCCATGAGAAGATATGCTTCTTTTTCAGTATGGTAGGTTATGGGATATACGTGACATATCAAGACTCTTTTTTACCTGCTTGTCAAACTGGCTTTTCATGAAATCAAAAATGCGCGCACTAAAATTGTTGCTATGCGAATTATACACTGCCATTCGCTCTTGAACGGCTTTCATATTCTGCATTCCATCGCCCAGCTTGATTTTCAGGACCTGCTGTACTTTTTCGGCGGAGGATTGGATCTGCTCGACGTTTTCTGCGGTGTCCATTGGATCGAATTTGAGACTGTCGAGGCATGACCGGGGTATTGTAATAGCGTTCTATAAAGTGGCAAGATATTAGCTTTTTTTTTCCTACTGGCAAATTACTCAACATGGAATTATTTCGTTATAGAAAAAGGATAACTTACCAATAGATCATCGAGCTCACGAACAAGGCTATGTTGGTTCTGTGCTAGAATCTGCAGGCCACGGTTCTGTGATTCGATTTCTCGGATATCATCACCCATACTCTGTTGACAACACACATAAGCGGTTAGATACCCTTTTAACAGCAACTATAGAAAGCACTAGCTTACATTAAGTTCTGCGCTATAAAGCAGTAACCAGCTATCCATGCTATCAAGTTCATGCAATGCAGCATCGATCTGATCAATAACTGAGCGCACGCGTTCGTCGGACTGGATTATGGCATGCACATTGGCCTATGCAGCAAAGGAAATCGAAAATTATTAAATCATAGTCTCTTTTTCCTTTGGAGGTATATAATAACTTACAGCTTCCAAAGCATGCAGTTCGCCCAATAATCTTTTTTCGAGTGCTGCTGCGTTTCCACTCGTTTTCCAATTGAAATCGGCCAATAATTCTTCGACATTCATCAACGAAGCCTTTTCCGCCATTTTTTCCTGCATCTCTGCCACTTTGCGCATTTTCTCTAATATCGTATACAATAGAAGCAAATTTAGTGTAAGAAGGCAATCTGTATCATCGACTTTGCTAGCAGGAAATCGTGTCTTTACCCTTTTCTTGTTGAGCTTGCTTTTCTCTTTTCTCCCGTTCACGTTTTATTTCTCGGGCACGCTCACGCTCACGGCGTTCTTCTCGCTCTTTCTCTTTAGGATCAGTGGGTGGAGGGTAGCGCTGTATTGGCTGAACGTGTTGCTCTACGTACATTGAATGAAAAAGAACCCCGAGTTAATAGGGTGGCGTGCAAAGTTATGGTAATAAGTTTGATGGTGTATGTACCAGGTTGTATGTTCGTTGAAGGGGATATTTCGACGGCGCGTTGAGGAGTCCTTGGTGCGGGTGCTGCAGGTGGCGATGGTGCCGGGCGACTTGCAACAGGCAAAGTTGGTGCTGGTTGTGACAGGGGCGAGTGCTTGGGTCGCTCAGGGGACATGTTGGGTGGAGGAGAAGGATAAGAGCGAGGATCACTTTCAGGCTGCGTTAAAGTTTGTGATAAAGTAGCGGATGGTGGCAGGGGAGGTGAGGAGGTCGTCGACATGGTCGGTGTTGCAGTAGAAGGTGATGGCGGGACGGCTGATTGTGGTGAGTTAGTGGAGGGCGATACTGCGATAGGGTTGGCGAGATCTTTTCCATGATCAAATAGATTTCAAGTGTGTCAGTAGACAGAAAGATGAGAGCAAAACATAAAAGCAAATTGCATTTCTTACATCGTAGTAAGTAACTTTCATCCACGTTAATAAGACGGGGTGATTTTCCGAGAAAGCGTTGACAGGCCTGAATTACCCCTAATTTAGCTCGAATATACCTTCTCAGCTATCCATACTTGAAAACTAACATACATCCACAATGTGAGCCATGAATACAAGCTTGTCTCGTGGTCTTTCAACAGCCCAGACGTATGTCTTGTTCAGCATCATCGAAAATTGATTGGCCTGTTTGCATGTTTAAAAGATATGAGCATAAAATTATCTGTGGTTAAACCGCCATTTCCTCCCCTTCTTACATCAATTGCTTCGATCTGCTTGATATCATCAAGAGACCATGACTTGCCAATTGTAAAAGCACCGTTCTGGTTTCGCTTTGTTTTGTATAAGCGAATCTTGTTACGTTTTTCTATTAATTAACATATTGTTAGGAAGCATATATCAACTACAAATTTGGTACATATAGTAACTGACAAAAACGTACGAGTTAAGCAGAGATATCTAGGTTTGCCGACAATCTGAGGTCCTTTGGCACCGTTGTTTTTTGCACTCGGGTCGGTTTGCTTTACATCTTCAAAGACTTTGAGATGGATGAGCAGCTTTTCAGCGGCGCCTTTAATAATATATGTGTAGGTATGCATTCAGTTAACAGCGCAATCGCTCATACACTATTCGAGTTCTTGCGGACAATATGGTCACATACCCCCGGAATCCGGCGAGAACAAACTGTCAATGATGGCCTGTCTAACTGCCTCCGATGCCATAACCTTAATGGGGTGTTGTAAAGAACGTGCTTTTTCGCCGCGCACACATAGCACCCAACCAGCTTTAATTCATTTTTTTGCGGAGTTTCCACAAGTTGTCCTGTATCGCTAATGCGCTTCAGTACAAGGACCGATCACAAGTAATTCATATTCCATGGTAACGATAAACTTGCTTTATGTTGTTACTACAACTAGATGCTTGTCCTTGATGATATCTAATAAGGCTTCAATGAATATGCGGTAATGATTTTGGAATGCACAATGAGCCCAATTAGTGTACGGTTCCCTATTATCTTGTTTGATAAGATGTCAAAACTGCCGTTGTTAAAGCCATTGCAGCAGTGAGTAAACTTAGCAGGATGTAAGCTATTGTTTCTTATGTTATAATGTATATATGTGCACCGAGTTACCAACAGGCTGTCCATGCAGAAATCAACTATAACAATCGCCGAAAGTACCGTTGGATTGTTGATTATTCAGAAACACTAGAACAGTAACACAACTTTTTCTTAATCCAAGGAATAAACAAGCTGCAGCTCTCTATAAGATCTCATAGAATAGGAGAGAGGCATCATACCTGCACAATTGCTGTAGAATGACGCATTGTCTTTTTAAACATAAATGTCTGTGATAAATATTTATATTCAGGAGTGGCGTAAAATGTTGAAGACTCCAGCAACCACCACCATCATGTTATTAATTCTGGGCCCAGGTCAATTCAAAAAAGGGTTTAGCTTGGTAAGCAAAAAGTAAGGTATAGACAAAAAAAAAACAGCAGCAAAAATCTATAACTCGCAAGTGTAACTTGAACAAAGTTCTCCAAAAGAGTTGCGATCCATTTCGCTGAAAAACTGTAGCCCAGATACTCGTTCGACTGAGCTCAGTTGTACTTGGAAGTCGGTCAACGGGGTCTTGCTATTGATGGATTGGTTTGGCAATACAAACACGCCCAACAAATAGTCGGAATCGCTACCAGAAGACACAAGCACGATCTTGAAGAAATGGGTAGGAACTGCTACATTAGGTATCTTGCCGAGAAGCGGGTATTCCATGAAGTAGCCTGGATTATTGGCGTTGGTGGGCGCGGTTTCTTGATCAATGTCAATATAGCCCGTGTCATTATTACGAGGGAGGAACAAAGGTCCAGTGTAGACATAAACGTCGGTATAATTATTTGTTAAATCGCGAACAAAGCCTTCGAGGTACGCCCAGTCTATGTTTTTTTCTTGTCAATGTCATTGAACCAAAACGTGATATTTCAAAAGTAAAGGACAACAGAGCACTTACAATGGCGGTTGAACCCGATGCCGACTTGAGGGGACATGTTAGTTAAGAAAAACGTTTGGTCCATGGCGTCCTGAGAGTAAACAGCGTCGGCTGCAGGCGCCATATGACCACGATCATAACCGCTGCGAGTATAGTCGCTCAGGCGAGCTCGGAAAATGGCCGGAATATCCTTGTCCTCCTTAAAATTGGACCTGTCGCGATCGACGTTCTCGCCCGCTTGAAGCGATTGCGCCGTGAGATGTTCACCAACCCAATGAGGAAGACGATTGCGACGATCGTATGAAGCAACATACTCCTCACGCTGTAACAAGTCCACAACTGGTCCTACAAATCCAGTTTATCCGCCCCCCGTTTTACCGCATTAAACAAAGAGTACAGAATTCAATTTTGCATCCGCCCATACTGTATATGCTTTTACCTGGATTGCCAAGCTTGAGAATGCCAGTATCTGCAGCTTGACGACGGACTAAGGAGCCCCAATGAGCATGTGCGCCAGAGTGATCGGTGCCTGTTAGTGCACAAGACATGAGAAATGTGCAAAGGACACCGATAAGAAAGCCTATGGATAAGAGCCGCAGAGGGCTTTGCGATGACATTCGTGAAGTCATTGCAAGTGGGTGAAGGATAAAGTATGAAAAGGAAAGAGAGAGAAGAAGAATTGTGATGTCAGGTACGCCTTTTTCTGTGCTTTTGCATGTCATGCATGGTGCGCGTGACCCCGTTGAATGTGTAATTCTGTTAGGTGATTTAGTGCAACAAACACTATGCTTGTTTCGATTGCCTAATCCACGCTGTCTCCGCTTGGAGCATTTTGTTCCCTATAAGCATATCTAAACACACACATGGACAATACTCGATACTACATTATGTGTTTATGAGCCAACTGACCTTCTTCGTGTAGAGTCACAGCAGGAGTCCTACAAAGGGTAATTGACATTTGAAGAAAAGCTAAAGCCTTTCTCTACGAAACGTCTGTCGATAATTCCACAGCTAATCAGCAAGCTTTCAACTAGATTATTCCAAATTTGTCCACTTTTGCTTTTTTTATACTGTACTTAACTTGTTTTAATAAAGTGTGTACCATTGCGTAGTTTATAGGATTGTTTATGAAGCCATAATACGTGTTACAGCTGTTGCTGATAAGCAAGTAGACGATGAGTAGTAAAATTGTGGTAATCACCGTGCTATATCATTTGTACCGTGTATCATCACCTTTGCGAACATGCATGATATCAATAGCCGAGAAGAAGGAATGCAAGTAGTATGATCCACCCTACACAACTCTGCATTGATTTGGGCCTTTTTTTAAGAAAAGCAAGGCAACCTTTCATGATGTTCAGAATTCAGTTTAGAACTTGGAAATTAATTATTGTGAGCAGTGTTCTTCTTTTTTTTTTCACCAAAAAATGTGTAAAAGGAATGGCACTTTTGCTACTTTGGGACACTGTTCTATGCACCAAATTTGTGATACCAAAATGCTTCTACTGGATAATGACCAAACCTAATGATTTTGATTGCAACGAACGTTTTGCAAAGTCGGCCGGCATGGATGAATTACCCTTTTATGCCGTTCTTAAATGGAAAGGTATGATTGTGATTGAAATCAAGTCATTTTAATAAGAGGGGATGTGCTAATAAATCATGGCTGCTATGTAGAAAAACAAACTTGTCTGCTGCTCCTGAAGAACGTAGAAAGTATAAATTTGACGTTCGTGCATGTGTTAAATTGTGTTTACTGCTAATAATGTACAATTGTATATTGGAGGGTAAGGGGTCATACTATCAAAATATATGTAAGATGGGTATTTATGTACATCAGCTTCTTGATTGTCTATAGGAGCCTTGTCTCTAGATCGTAGTGACGAGAACTAAGGCTGTGGTGCCATTGATGATGTTGCTGTTGTTGATGGCTCTCTCCAACCGTCTTGGTAAGTTGGTGGAGGAGGATAATTGGGTGGAGAAGGGCCAATAATTTTGCTACCGTATGCCGGCGGTGGTGCCTCAATTTGGACAATTGTATGTTCTGGACCTGTTGTTGTTGTTATTGTTATTTGGTTGCCATTGGTATTCCCGCTATTGGATTGATACGTTGATGACACTTCATGATTTCTGTGTCTTTGGCTTGCTATTTGATTTGCATATATTAATATCAATCTTAAGCATAAGGACAATCACTTTACGTATATGCAAAAGACATTAGTACATCTGCTTACCATTTCTTCTTATGCGTTCTTGTGATTCCCGTAGCTCCCTTTCTCGATTCTTTTCCGCATTCTTTGAACGTTGTCTCAGGATCCCAAAGATTATGGAAGCAAATACGATCAATACGATCACGGCAATAGTGATTGGGTCCATCTTCTTTAATTTTCGGGGATACGTGTGTGTGGAAAGAGGCTATGACTAAAAAAGAAAAAAGCGACATGGGCTTCTTTTAAACTTTCGGACAGTGCGCTTTGTACTACATCCGCGTACATAGTATTGTATTACTGCTGCTGAGCATTGTTATAGTCCCTACGCAAGAAGAAAACCAGGAAATGAAGGTGACATCGGAAACAACCTTGCTTGTGACAGATACATATACAAGAGCGCTACTACACACACAGAGCACTGCTCAGCATCTACGTATGTAACATGAAATTGTAAGAACGAGGTTGCACAAAACACAACCATTTACTTTAAAAAACACTAGCTGCGTACGGAAAAACAGGAAAAGAAGACTGTATTTCAGGCTTGAATAGCTTTGCTTAATTGATAATTTCGATTAGCAGAGAATAACAGCATTTCTTGGTCTTTGAATCAAGTTAAGCATAGCATTATGAAATATGATGTGCCTCGGGAAGCTGTTGTCGAAACTCACGCGTGTGCTCGCGCAGCACTTCACTTGCAACACCAGCGTTCTCCGATTCAATAACCGCAAGAGAATGAAGCTCAGGAACAATAGCTGATCATCATCGACATCGTCATCAGCCTAGCAGGAACCGAAATGACGTTATCTTCCTGCGCAAATATGAGGTCGTTGTTATGGTATCGAAGGCATAGTTGTAATCCGTGTATTGACGAGCATGACCCCGCATTACTATACAGCATCAAGCATCCGTGTATAGCTCTTTACCGAACAATACTGAAGAAGAAGATGAGGTACGTTTTCGTTTGTTTTTTTTTTGCCTCTGTTTATATAATAGCTCTAAAAGAGCAAATCAATAAAGCATATGACGTGCTTACCCTGGTATTCACTTGGTTGATGGCTACAGCGCATCATATTCGGCGGCAATATTGTAAGCGAAATAGGAAAAAAGAGTCTTCGCAAAGTATGAAAAGTGCGAAAGAGGTGTCGACTGTGACGCCCTTGATGAATAGGGTTGGTGCTCCTAGATATGGTCATTAGCGATAGACAAACTTTTGTAGAAATGAGCGGGTTGTAATCTATTGTTGTTGATGATTATGTAAAACTCTTAATATTCGCCTGCGTATCACCCGTGGTAATATTTTTTATATTAGTATAAAAGAGACTATAGTAAAAAGAGAAAGAGATCGCCGTCCAGCATGCATTAACCCGAAAAAGCGGATCAACGTCGTTCTTAAGCACACGCATATCTCTTCTTCACTGTAACCCGGAGGAGCCCGATGTTAGCCAATCAAAGGGCTTTATTGGCGAATGATTTTCCATTTTAGGATTTTCTATCTCTCTTAAACCTTGCAAATTTTAGCCCGCCCAATCTACGTTGCTTCAGCCCCGAAACACAAACACCAATCCGCTTTGACAGTCGTGGTAAAAAAAAAGAGCGGGTATGAGCCATGTGAGGGTTGGGTAGGTAAAGAAGTCGTGACTATCTTCTTCTTCTTCATCATCCAACAAGGATGGAATACAACTCAACCACAGCGTGGGGACCCTGTGGCAAAGGTGTTGTTACATCATTCTTATGATCGCACGTGGGGCAAAAACGGCTTAGTTATGAATTGGGGATCGTTGCTGTTGTCTTTTTCAACATGCTACTAACAGGAAAATGATCGACCGACGTTACGCGTGCTATGAGCGAGTACTAGGCCAAACAAGTGAGAAAAGGGCTGCATCGTCGTATCTCACAATACTAATAGGTTTATTTTACTGTGACTATTTTGGATACCAGCGCATGACTTTTCCAGTGATAAGGGTATCTCTTTCGGTCCTCGGGAGAAAAGAGCATGAAGTGAGGGAAAAGCTGCTATCATAAGCGATTGCCTTATCGAGCCACCAAAACGCTTTTCTGGCGCTGATACAAGTTGTTATACAATTCAACAAATTATGTGTTGTGCATTTCTTATCTTGCACTCCTCAACAGTACTCTAAGCAGTCCACAATATAAAAAAAAAGTACTATTATCACTACCCTCGGTACCAAAGCATATGATTCCTCCTGCCGCCAGCCCCTAGCTTCCTTTGCACCTTGTTTCTCTTACCAGTAGCCACAGTAACAGATGAGCCCATAAACTGAGAATCGAGAGTCTTAGTGGCGATGGCGCCATAGACATGATTCAAATGAGAAGCAGTATGGGCTAGGGAGAGACTGGCTATAATGGTGTTTTCTCGTCTCCCATCCGGAAAAAAAGAGAAAAAAGACTTGTAGGTGACACAGAGCCTTCCTCTCGTAACGATTGTCAATGATCCGCTCGTCAGTTGATGCAGAGGATTAAAAGCCGGCTGGTCCCTTGTCCCCCTTGCGCGTTTCTTTCTCTCTCTCTCTCTCTCTCTCTATCCTTCTCAACCAACCGCTTCTGTCTGCTATTCTAGCTCGCATACGTACAGCACGCACAATGTATTCATACCAACGACATCCTCACCAGCCTTTCATGGCCCCACCTAGTAGCGCGCCTAACCAACCACTACAACAGACTGCCATCGCAATGGCGGGTGCTGCTGCTCCTGTCTCTCCATTCGACTTTTGTCTCGACGGATCGTTCGACCAGGCCCTTTTGGACATGATGACAACGAGTACAGCGGATTTGTCAACGATGGGTCCTTTTGATGGCACTTCTTTTCCTACCACCCCGGACTATCAGCTGGATGCCACCCTTTATAGCTGGAGTTTACAAAAGGAACAAGATTGGATGATGCCAAGCAACCAGTCACCACCACCGTTATTTTCAAACTCTCCACCCTTGTACCCAGAGCAACAACCACAGCCACAACCACTTCATCAACATCAGCATCACCAAGAGCAGCATCAGCACCAGCATCAGCACCAGCACCAGCACCAACGAGAGGCAGTCCACTTCTCACACATCCACCCGCTCCAGACCCTTTCTCCCCTGGCATGCGATGCATTGATGACTACATGCACTACTACGCCCAGCTCGACATTTTTCATGGAAGAGCCGACATCCATCGCGCCACACGAAATGTTACCTATCAGCAGTCATCACAACAGTATGGACGCATCCATGTCACCATCATGGTCTTCCCCACCCGAGTCTGTTACCAGTAGTATCGACGACAACAAGCCCACCACCCCGCTTAATAGCAGCTTTGAAGAGCACGAACTCGTTGAAATACCAAAGCAACACCGGCATAACACTGCCATTACCACTACAACACTCTTTGACGACGACAACGACGATGATGATGAAGTAGACGATGACGACGAAAAAGACGATATTTTGGGCGAGGAAGAAGACGAGGAAGAGGATGACAACGACAGCGATTCTGATTGGTCGCTCGGCAAACAACCACAACAACATCTTTCACGGCGGCACGTGCGTAAAATCAGCAAACCATCATCGTCCTCTAGGTCTACTACTGTAACTACCAAAAAGACAGCACGCAAAAGCTCAGCCAATCATGCGTCGCAAAAGTCACTTTCACCACAAAGCACGCCAGACTTGACCAATAATAGCGATGTCCGATGCACGAATTGCGAAACCACGAACACTCCATTGTGGAGGCGTAATCCAGAGGGCCAGCCTCTCTGCAATGCATGTGGGCTGTTCCTGAAACTCCATGGCATTGTGCGTCCACTGAGCCTCAAGACAGATGTGATCAAGAAGCGTAACAGGGGTGGCCACTCAGTTATCAAGTCTTCAAGACGCCGCAAGTCTCGTCGCTAGGTCAGTAGTTTGAATCAGAAGCATCACCGCAGACTATGACGACTAAGAGGGGCTATGGAGGCGGGAGTTTTCGGGATTTGGGTGATCGGCGAACCTGCTTGTGCCACCACCACCACCACCGTTAGCATGTTCACTTTTGTACATAGTGTTTTTTCGTTCTTACATTCGATTCGCTTTCCCTTTCTCTACGCTCCCCCCTTTGCACCTCTCACTAAGTACATTAACTCACGCACTCACACAATACATACACTCACATACTTCCATATTTTGCAGACAAATGTTTTCCATGTAATCACCCCTTTTTTCACACGTCATATACATAATGTTTTATTTTCCAATTGTATGCCTCACTTCTAGATGTTTCTTTTGCGCTAATATGTACCTATTCTGTCAACCGCTTCAACTCTCACGTTTGTTAATATGACGATTATGATACGTTTCTTCTTCTTTATGAGTATAATATACATAAACCAGGTTTGATGTTATTAAATGCGGAGTTTGTTGTTGATTGTGTAGCTATGATAGTTACTCGTTGCTTTCGCTCATGATGGATCACGGGGAAATTTGTGCGACCAAGAAAGAAGAATATACTGCATAAAATTTTTTTCTTGAGCTCAGGGCTTTATCTTGGTTAATAGCCGTGCACCGCAGGCCGGGAAGAGATAGCATTGTCGGGGTTTGAACCTTGTCTGCATTCGCTTCCACTGTTCAAAAAAGTGTGTGTGCACGAGAAAAGGCAGAGTTTCCCTTATTTGCATAAAATTTATTATGGCTGTATTAACCGCAGAGCAGCTCGAACAAGTAAGTTAATATCAAGGCAGTAGCTCAAAGCAAGTAGACCACAGAAGAACTTATGAACTTTAAATCTTGCTGTTTCTAATAGTTTGATCGCGATGGGTAAGCTCATTTCGGGTTCCGTGTGTGCAAGTTGAATTCAGTAACTGTCTTCTTTCCCAACGCTCTTTCACTTTGTCAAATGTAGATTCCTTGTGATTGAGGACTATTTTTCCAAGGAAAAGGCAGACGAGCTCAAGTCACGGGCAGAGACGCTGTTAGAAGAAATGTCTTTGGAAGGACACCCGCTTACGCGTTTCTCGACGGGAACAGGTCAAGACAAGGAGCATGTCGGGGACGACTACTTTCTCACGTCTGGTGATAAAATTCGATACTTCTTTGAGGAGGGCGCTTTTGATGCGGAAGGGAACCTCAAGATTCCCAAGGAACGCGCCATCAACAAAATTGGCCACGGTATACAGCATAGACGATGATAATACGTTCTAATGGAACCCACCTGCTCAACGTGTTGTGTATTCCCTACTATTACGTGCTAGGACTACACGAATTGGATCCAAGCTTCCGGTCCATATCATTGAATGATAAGATGTCGGGCATGACACGAGATTTAAAGTTCAAGGACCCGCGGGTATTACAATCCATGTTAATTTTCAAGGCAAGCATCGTTACTTCTATTGTATATCTCGGGCGGGAGATAATTTAAGAGGACAATCTTTACAAAGGAAGAAAGATACAGACATGTCACAAAGCCGCTATCAATGTCGCATTGTACTAAAAATCGTTTTCTTGCCTCTTCTTTTCCAGCAACCTTATATTGGTGGTCCAGGTAAACAGGAATAAGCCATGCCAAGTGGGAAATCTCTCTTCTTCTGTAAACATACTCAGAAACTCAATTTTGTTTTTATCCTCCACACTTTCCCACAACACAAATTTTAGTTCCTTCCCATCAGGACTCCAGCTTTCTGTACACTGAGCCATTGTCGGCTGTTGGGTTTTGGTTTGCTTTGGAAGATTGCACAGAGAAGAACGGTTGTCTGTGGTTCATCCCGGGGTCGCACAAAGGTAGGGCTGCAATAGTCCAAGAGAAGCTTAATTACAATATACTTGCCAACCTAAAATGATGATGACGCTATTGGTCATATGTGTGGAAATACTTAGATACACCCATTACTCGTCGATTTGTGCGCAATTCCAAAGGAACGGGAACAACCTTCATTGGTGATGAAACACTCAACGTCGATGAGTCCAAGTATGTCTTAAAGGAAGTCAAGGCTGGCACACTTGTTTTGATCCATGGCAGCGTGGTGCACAAGTCAGCACCCAACTTTTCCGAGAAATCTCGTTACATTTACACTTACCACGTGATCGAAGGCACCGCAAACTACCCTAAAGATAACTGGTATGTATCATATATACTGAATCATGATAATTTGAATGACAAAAGTACCGGCTAGGGTTTATCGGATGCGAAACTTTGTATAGATTGCTTATCGTCTTTTATTGTAATATTCTTATAGGTTGCAACCTACGCCAGGGAAGCCTTTCACCGCTATTTGAATTCAAATGATGCTGTTTTCCTTTAGCATGCCTTTTGTTACTGTTGCATCGGTTAATACTTCTCCATCCTAATTCTTTGGGTGTAAACTATGCCTTGTACACCGTAGACGGTTTACAAAACATAATAAAAGGAAACCTGATTAACGGATAAGTTAATTGCCGAAAGTATGCTGCTTTTGACATAGCCTTTCTTTTTATTCTCTACTGCTTAGCAATACACGTTTTGCTACGCATAATGGCCTTTTGCTACCAGTCAATCAATTGTTGCCACAGCAATACATTTATAGGAGCCACAACTGCATGGTTGCCTCATTCAAGGGCCTAGGCAGAAGGTTGTCCCGCGCTGAAACTGTGGTTATTTTGCATCCAATTCTGATCAAGCTGTAGTCTCTTGTACTCAAAGGTATAACCCAAAAAAAGCTTATCTGCACTTTTTTACTACTACTACTGCTGCTGCTTAAAAACGACTTTGTAATCTAGACCTTTGGCAATCGGTGTACATATTCTGCCGTTTTCATAAAAGTCCCTCATCCGCGAGCTCTAGTAATGGGGGAAAACCAGCGGCCATCGTAAACCAAAACCACCATATTTGGGTTAATAAAGTTTTGTTACTCAGTCAAACAAATTTAGTGTACCTGACTTTTTGACAGCTCATTTTTTCAATACAAGACAAATGACGTAGATCTCCTGAAAACGTGGGTGGTAAACGAAAACAAAAATATCATTGTCTAATACCACTAATTTTTTTTCTATTACATTACGCACCTGGTATGTACATTGTTTCATGAAAAGTAATACGAGCTACACTGGTTTGATATGGAGCTTACTACTGACGAAAAAACAAGCCTTTGTATAGGAACTGTTTGCTCCGAACTCCCCGGTTACGGAGAAGAACAACAGCTTGGCGTAAGACGATGCGCTGCTTCTTGCTTCAAACACAACTTGAGAATCCGTTGATCGGGTAACTTAGGATCCCAGGCATTTCGGAATATCAAAAAAATGGTGCTAAATGTGGTGATTCAAACAATGAGAGAGAACAAAAAAGCATGAACTTTGATGCATGTCGGCATAACAAAAATAGCGTCAATGTAGCATAGTTCTGCAGATCTTGGAAAAAAAAAAGCTTAAAGAAAGAACGAAAATGCAAGTGCTCCTTTTACGTTTGTTCCTGGTGCCTTGAATTTTTGTTGAATTATTGATAACAGACGTATGAAAATGAAACAAAGCAATGAAACATGATGAAATTGAAACAACCGACACTCTGTCGTAAGCCCAGCGGAGGATGCGACGAAAGGCCCACAAAACAAAAATCCAGGCACATCCATGAAAACTGTATAAATAGGGAATTCTGTAAACAATCTCTTTGACGATCTTTACAGAAAACTCTTTCCTCCGTTTTCCTTTATTCAACGCCATCATCATGTACACTTCTATCAAGGCTCTTTCTCTCGCTGCTCTTGCTGGTCTTGCCGCAGCTGCTCCCTCCGGTGGTGCTCAAGTCACTGTCAAGAACCAATGTGGTTCCGATCTCCACGTTGGCCAACTCACCAACGGTGAAAGCCAAGCCAACGTCCAGGTCATCAGCCAAGGTACTCAAAAGAACTACGATCTTCCCAGTGACTGGCAAGGTCGTTTCTGGGCTCGTTCCGACTGTGATGGTGATGCCTGCTCTGCTATTGCTGGTGCTGCCGCTCCTGCTTCTTTGGCCGAGATTACTTTCAAGGGTCATGCTGGCTATGACTACTACGATCTGTCCTTTGTCGACGGCTTCAACTTGCCCATCAAGTTCTACCCTGTCAATGGTAACAAGGACAGCGATGATCAATACCGTTGCGGTGCTCCTGCCTGTGGTACCGTTCCTTCGTGCCCCGAGGATGAAATGAAGGTCTACGGTAGCGATGGTCAGGTCGTTGGCTGCAAGTCTGCATGCTCTGCTTACGGTACCGATGAATTCTGCTGCGCTGGCGCACACAATCTGCCAAGCACTTGCAGCCCTAACCAATATTCCAAGGCTGTCAAGGACGCTTGTCCCGATGCTTACTCGTATGCTTACGATGACACTACTTCGACCTACATGTGCAAGGCCGATACCTACGAACTTGTCTTCTGCCCTTAAATATTTTTTATGGATAATCTTGTATACTGCACATACACTCTATAACTCTCATATTAATGTAATTAGTTTGCTTTTATAATCGTACCGTCATTAAAACCGTTTGTCTTTTTTTAATTCCATTTACATATTTCAGCTTGTTTTACTTCTATTGGAGATGTTGACAAGCGCAAAGGGAAAAAATGGTAGACTTGGCTACAATGTATGAAAGAAACTGGCAATGATGCAAATTCGAAAGGGCAAGCCGAACCTGGAAAACCGCGGCACTTAGGACACATATACACGACGGCAAGCGACGGCTCAACATATGCAGGTAGTACAATATGCCATTTTCATTCGAGTATATCATGATCGTTTCCATGATTTCTTCTTATCAGCCGCTTTTTACTGCGTCCCACCACAACAGTTAGCCAATGAGCGGCAGCAGACCCACCCCCGGGTAGTGGCATGCAATAAGGGGTGTTTGTAGGGATCGTGTTTTACTGTGATGAATCGTCCCTGTGAGGCATTTCACACCTACGATATGACGTGGTGGGCCCGTTTGGGTTTAGTGGGTAAAGGATCTCTAAGAATTAAGAACTAGTGTGTATATACCGCATAGGGAATCGACAATAAAAAAGAAGGGTTCTCTAAACGATGACAAATCCGAAAATCTGACCCTTCACAAAGTTGTGTCACATTGGTGTTGTGATAGGTGCTCAACCGGAGCGAATAATTACCAGAATCGATGAGGTACTACGTGTATGCTGTGATCATATAGATCGAATGCGTGCCGGTAAAGAAGCAGAAACAACAGTAAGAGTTCCAGCTGACTTATTCCCTCCCAAATTCGGGCTGTCTGCCAAGTAAAAAAGCGTTTTAGTTAACGGTTTTTGACGGTATTGAGGATGATAGCATCTTCTTACATGTGCAATGGATCATAATTCAGGCAGCGATATTATTAAGCTTGTTGAATAGTTGTTTTTAAGCAGGGTTCTTTCCAAAATATAATACACAAACCTCAAGTGGGAAAATAAGTGACAATGATAATTAGTTGTAAATTTAAAACGATGTGTTATACACCGAGATCACTTTTGATTGCTGATTATGTCAGTTCTACAGGTGGAAAAACAAGAAAGAGAAAAAACTCGTTCTTCTTGTCACCCATTCCTCCCAATCTTGGCATTTTCGAGCTTTACAGCCACATATTATTTCTATTACACGCATAATCAACATGATCGAAAGAAAACGAACCAGTAAAATTACACAACCTATGATTTACAAGAGTAAACACAGGGGCAGCGGCGAGTAAACCATATATCCTCATGTACCACTGTAACAAGATCCTGATGTGGTTATCCGGATAAGCGGAGGAGTATGTATCAATAAAAAAAAACAGGAATGTGAGTAGCAAATTTACATGTGTGATATAGAGCGATGGGAAAAGGGTCTTATTCCAGGGTTCGAATTTCCCATAGGTGATACGTACAAACAATCCGCATGACCACTCTTTTTCGTTTCTCGTCTTTCCTTTTTGCTGTTTTCCAAAGACAATGATAGTATAATTATATATCAGTGATAGGTAGGAATGAAGAGTACAAGGTTTCAAAAAGGTTCGAGTGTGTATGTGTGTGTGTGTGTGTGAAAAAATCAGGGTTCACATAAGATACTTTTGCTCAAGGGAAAAAAGGGTCCCCAAGTCGGGGATCCATCTTCTCTTCTTGACCCTTTATCATCAATGTTACTTAAGCGTGGTCCGGGGAACTGACTGATCCGAGTGCGCAATAGATAGCAATGTTCTACAATGGAACAAGCAAGAAGCCCATTCGGCCCCGAATACAATGCGCAATAACTAAAGGCATCGACTACAACAGTATTTGTGAGAGTGCGCGCGCCCGGCCTTGTACAACCATCAAGACCCATGTAACACCAGGGAAAAAAAAAGTGCGATGCACCCTTTCAGGGTTTTTGCCAGCTGCTTATCAAAGACGACCCTTTTTCTCACTCTACGTGAGTGGGGTATCCTGTGAGTGAGTGAGTGAGTGAGTGAGTGAGTGAGTGTATGTGTTTGTACGTGTATAAATATAAGCCCAAATTTTCCTTTAACAAAAGTTCGCAATAACCGACTCCGCCTCGCCTTTATAAACCCTTCTTCTTCACTTGAATCTTCTTCGCCCACTCCTCTAAACACCCTCCCCCCTTTTCTCTCTTCTTTCTTACTCTCTATTATGAAGTTCACTTCACTCGCTGCCGCTTCATCTTTGCTTCTGGCTGCCACCACTGCACAGGCCAAGACATGGCTTCTACCTATTCCTCAGTCTGTAGAATGGACCGGCCATGCTGCTCCCCTGAGCAAACGCTTCACCATCCGCGCTGGCGGTGACAACAAGCATGTGCGCAGCGCCGCCAGACGCTATGCCGATCTGATTTTCAAGGAGCGCTGGGTGCCTGTCCAAGTCCCCTATGAAGAGGAGACGCTGGCATCGTCGGACAACCCATTGACGAGTCTGGACATTTCCGTCAAGGACAATTCGGTCAAGCTGGACTATGGCGTGGATGAGTCCTATTCCCTGGACGTGCCTGCAAGCGGTGGTAAGGCAACCTTGACGGCCGAAACCTGGGTAGGTGCTCTACGTGGCCTTGAAACCTTTTCACAGCTGGTGATAGCTGGGGACGACGATAAGTTGGTGGCACACACGGTGTCAATCACGGATGCTCCTTCATACCCTCACCGTGGTGTTTCGTTCGACACATCGCGCAATTATTTCCCAGTGGACGATCTGTTGCGTCTTTTGGATGCCATGTCGTACAACAAAATGAATGCGTTCCACTGGCACGCCACCGACGCACAATCCTGGCCTCTTGTGTCAAAGTCACACCCGGAGCTCTCCAAGAACGGCGCCTACAGTGCTTCTGAAATTTATGGTCCCAGGGATGTCCAACGAGTCCTTGACCATGCCGAGTCACTCGGTATTCGCGTCGTGCTGGAGATCGATATGCCTGCCCACACGGGTGTGATTGCTGAGACTTACCCGGACTACATTATTGGCTATGAAGAGTTTTGGGCAAAGTATGCCGCCCAACCGCCAGCAGGCCAGATCGATCTGATCAACGAGGATGCATGGAACTTGGTCAAGGACTTGGTCAAGGAAGGCACCGAAGCATTCCCGGATTCATTTTACCACACCGGCGGTGATGAGATCAGCACTGCTTGCTATGAGCTGAGTGAGGATATTGTCAACTATACCAAGGAACACAACATGACAACCTTTGAACTTTGGTTTGAGTGGACAAATAAGCTGGTGGACTATGTTGCCAAGGATCTCGGTAAGCGACCTGTGGTATGGGAAGACCCGATTCGTGACGGTGGCAGCCTGCCTGAGAATGTGGTCGTTCAAGTCTGGACAGCACCCCCGCAAAACTATACTGTAAGTCAAGGAATGGGGTAAAAAAAACAACAAGAAGAACAACAGCCGTTTTTATATAAAGTCGTCATAACCTATACAATATAGAGCATCGGTCACGACGTCATCGTCTCCAACTCGGATTACTTTTACTTGGACTGTGGCAATGGCGGCTGGGTCGGTAATGATCCTCGCTACATTAGCCCCACGCAGCAAGCAACTCCTGACGATACTTTCAACTACGGTGGTACTGGTGGATCGTGGTGTGCTCCTTACCACGTAAGTTTTGTCTCTCTCATTTATCGCCCAGAGACATGACAAAGGGCAAAAGGCATATTGACAACTCCCTGAATTTTTCAATAGACATGGCAACGCATGTACTCGTTTGATATGACCTACGGTATCCCTGACGACTCTCCTGGCAAGATTATTGGTGGTGAGGTTGCCATGTGGAATGAACAAGGCGGTCCTACTGTGCTCGACAGCAAGCTGTGGCCTCGCAGTAGTGCCGCTGCTGAGGTGTGGTGGTCTGGCAGCTACAATCAGGATGGCAATCGTCGAAGCGTTCGTGACTTGCAGCCTCGTATCATGGATTGGAACTATCGTCTTGTGGCTCGTGGTATTGACGCTCAGCCTCTCCAGCCCCTGTGGTGCGTGAAGCATCCAGAACGCTGCGACCTCAATGATCCTGCAGAGTCGGATTGATAATTTTGAAACTACTTGACAGCCCTACTACTACTATAATTATCATCAGTACCTCTTTCTCTTTCTCTCTCTCTCTCTTAACACGCTTTTTTTGTAACTCTGATTTGTTTATATACGCGTGTGTATCTTTGCTCTTTGTGACATAAACAGAGAAAATAAACTTTTGACCTGCTGAGCAGTTGGTATTTCCGTAGCACAGACATCGGCATTTCCTTTGTTGGAGAGACTCTTACCTTTTGTGGGGGGGTGGGCGTGGGGGTGGAATATTTTGGGGAGAAACGACGATTGGCGTTCGCCCTTTCCCTCCTGCAGACTGGAGAAACCTTTCTTTTAGAGTTCAATGTTGTATTAAAACATTATATGGTTTGTTGACCCGGGTATAAGGAGGGGTTAATGAACAGCCTTTAAACTTTCGATTCTGTACGTTGCCCAAAAAACTTGCGCGTCATTTTTGCTGTGGGGGGAGGTTGGTTGAGAATTGGAGAGATGGCAAAGACATAAAAGAAGGGAGGAAACTGAGGTGTGCAGGGAGCACAAAAAGAAGAAGAGAATAACACATGTCTTTCGTCTAGTCGGCTCTGTGAGTGTGAGTGAGTGAGTGAGTGTGAGTGAGTGAATGTGCGTGTGTGTGTGTGTGTGTACAGCAAGACAGAAAATATCCTTTTATTATCTACAAAGTTTTACTAAACCCCAAACACTTAATCACGTTTTGCTTCTTCGGCTGGAAGCTTGTCATCCGCCAACGACGAAGAAGAAGGAGCGGCAGCTGCAGGTGAGGTGGTGGATGGTGCAGCAGCAACTGTTGCCATTTCTTCGGCCTCAAACAGAACGGTGGTATTATCGGATGCTCGTGGAGCTGCAGTGGAACTGGATGCTGCATTATCAGTAGAAATGACAGGGCTGTTAATATTGGCAGGGGAGGAGGAGGAGGAGGAGGAGCTTGACGAGGGTGTTGCAGCTGCAGCTGCCTTCGTAGAGAGTCGCATATCCAATGCCTTCAATGCAAGTGCCCTGTTTGATAGATTGTACAGCGTTACAAGACCTTGCATGCAAACAAACAAACCTACACTCCTATTCTCTCTTTTTCCCTTCCTTTTCCCGTCCTTGCATAGACACCGGATCATCCGCCCCATATTACAGTGAGAGCCGGCGCAAGTCTCTCTCTCTCTCTCTCTCTCTCTCTTATCTGCCTCCAACAGTTCTTTCATGTCTATTAGGTACCTTCGTCTTTCTGCTTCAGCACGAGCACTGCCTGGTAAAGGCGAAGGCATGGATCGAACGCCAGTCTGGCTTTCAAGGTCATACGAATAGTTGCGCGGTGCTGGTGTGCAGACACCCAATTTGACAAAGATGGCATACACATTGTTGGCAACAAATCCAATAACAGGACTAGTAGAGAGAGAGAGAGTTGTGAATGAGCATGGGTATTTCTTCATCCCTAGCAGGGAGCGACACGTTGGGCATCACTTACTGTAGAAACTCGGGGAAAAACGTCACCAGTGCAAATGCCTCGCTGTGATCACCCTTGATACCATCCTGATACTTGAAGAATCGTATGTAGATCCATCCAATGACCCAGCCGATGTTCACCAAATTGTAAAACACAATAGCTTGGAACAAGACCAGGGAAGCTATACTTGCTGCTGTTGCTACACCAATCAAGTTCTACGATACCGATCAATAGTATTAGACTCTACCTCCTATCATTCGCTTTACATCTATCCAGTCTCATGCACCACCACCACCACCACCACCACCACTACTACCACTACTACTACTACTACTACTACTACTAATCCAGCTACAGGAATCCCTCCGATCTTTTTCCATACCTTGACGCGAATCGTCACGACATTGCCGAGAAGCGAAACTCTGTGTTCTGGGATAAGGTGCTTGAATGCAACAAGAAATGCGGAAAATACACCAGCCATGCCATTGATCTGGATATGATACCTGTACAATTTATTGCACCGCATCAGATCATTATTATAGTGCGAAATGTGTTCTCCTCCTTTGAAAGAAAAACTTACAGAAAGTCGCTGTCACCAGACATGTAAAACGTCGCAATAATGCCAATCCATGTGACAATGTTGGATACAGTGGCGGTAAGAAGGACATATTTGAACAGTTCACGACTACCCCATGCGCGTTCCAAATATTTTCCACAGAATAATAATACGGCTGAGCTTCCTAAAAGCTGGTATATAAAAATATATAATGTAGTTTAGTCATGGTTTCAGTTGTAACATGTGTGTATGGGCGAGCTACTTGAGAGATTCCTTTTTCTTACCGAAAAGACGTTATCTTCATAAAAAGCGCCTGATAGAAACGTCCAAGGTGTGTATAATGCTCTATAAAATGTTTGAAACAGAATAAGTTGATTCTTCTCTTTAAGAAAACTTTATGAAATAGAGAGAGAGAGAGAACATGTGATTTCTGATGCTTACAAACCAGGAAGAATGCCAATGAATGGACATCCCAGGAACGGTACGGTGTCAGGGTCATCTGCATCAAGTCGCAATCGATACGTGTAAATGTAACTAACACACGATAGTACAATAAGCGTGGTAACCAAAGCCTTTGTCAAAGGTGGAATGTTGGAAAAGGCCGATTTAATCGTTGCTGAACTGGCCATCCTTTTGAAAACCAACTATACAACTTGTTTATTAAAAACAGAAGCCCAGCACCCAGGAAATAAAAGGTCCGCAATCATTTACGTCTTATTTTGGGACAATTTAAAATCGCTGGGCTACAACAAACTCCATATGATTATGAATATGCTAAATTTGATGAATCCGAAAATGGGTTTGGCTGGAAAGGAAGAAAGATGAGTTGATAGATCGCCAATATGTTATTAGTAAGACTAACTGTCAGGACTGTATGATGGTATTGCATATGCTTTTACCAGTGCTACATACAGCAGCAGGAGTGAGACGACGCTTCATAGTAGATACTCTATTGAATAACCCATCATCCTCTTTTGTGTATACAGTAAATGGATGTATGTACAGTTCGTTTTTACAAAAAAGAGTGGACACATACGCAGTAGGATGCTGACTATAATAGTGTTCGTGTCCTCGCTCTTTTAAAGCATGAGCAATAGTAAAGATACTTTTTTTCTATTCTTGTCTACATCATCATCCTGCAGTTACTTTCACGACTTGGCATGAATTCACCATCGTCATCATCATCAACACCATTGTATGTGAGCTGCACGACAAGAAGAAACTAAAAAATAGTGATGATGTAATCCTTTGTGTGTGTTCCTGGATCCTAATAGATACTGGTTATTTCCTTTTCTCCAATGCTGTCCCTATTGTTTCCCCTTGTTGTATGTGCCTGAGCATTTTTCCAGAGCGAAAAAAACAACGTCAACTGGTCTTTGTGCATATAAAAAATCACCTAGTTGATGAACTGCTGATATGTAGTCTCTTTTTAATTCAGGATATCTATCTCAGTGATGTGGGCGATCCCAAGCAGGTGGAATGTAAACTTGATAGATGTAGCAGGATGGTAAAAGTTACCTTAATCTCTACAAAAACGTTATCTGCTTGTCGAATCATTGTAGTGGATTGACTATATCTAAACGTTATTCTTAGACAAGTACTACAGTAAATGTATAATAGGCATATTATTAAATGTAATCTTGAATAGAAATAAGGGAGGATCGGCCTTTGCTGTTTTCTGTATTAGTGTTAGACAGGAATCCCCTGTTTAAACCATTATACTCTCTCTCTCTCTCTCTCCCCACCCTGCGCCTTTCATTACCAACTTTATCCCCCCTAACCCCATAAAAAATGGCCCTTTTTTTTCACTTTGACGGTTGGATCTCCCCCAGTGTAACATCACTGCACGGAGGCATATAATTTTTTTTACATGCACAGTGTATTCAGGTGCATGGCAGCCTGCACTCACTCAAAAAAAAAAACAATCGCCGAGTTCCTATTCTTTTTACTACTACTAGGGGTCGAGGGAAAGTTGTTTGATGTATTTATGCGGGGAGGAATGGGGTGCTTAGGAGAGGGAGAGAACCACGACATCTATGGGGAGTAATGATGATTGTAATAACAAAAAGCCAGATTATCTTCTTGGATGATGGTACATGATTTACAGTTCCTTTTCTTTTCGTGCGTGTTGTTGGTGCAATAGGTTCATGCATACTCGCACATATTATAAAAAGTCCTCCCTTTTCTCCCCTTGTAAAAAAACTACTTTTCTCATTGTGGATGAATGTCGTACCTGACCCTTGTTACACAAACATTGACACTGTCCTTTATTAATAAATAGGATGGCCCCCTTTCTTTTCATGTTCTCTGGTTGCACATTGTACATAGTGCGTACCATCCAACGGTTCGGTCGCAATAGATTACATGGAAACAAACGTAGGTTGACTGTTGTACATACGACGTTATATTATACAGAGGTTCTGAATTCAATTGGTGGGAGGGGGGATGGAAAGCAAAAACACCTGTGCTGCTGCTGCTGCTGCTGCATGTTGGATCATCATATGCCGCTTGAAAAAAAAAAAGAAAAAATGGGCGGGCTTCCAGTTGGGGAGATCTGATGTTTCTGAGTGTTATATAGACCTTCTTTTTCATGTGGCAGTTATTAGCGCAAAGGTGGGTAAACCTTTTCCTCTTTCTTTGACAAGCCGATACGAGTAGCGTAGGAACAGAATAAAAAAATAAATTGTTGTCATAGACACAACAAAATGTGTTGCTAAGCAACTCGAGAGGAAGAGTTGCTTATTTAGCTCACTCCCCCTTTCCCCCCCTCTTCCTGTCTCTATCTGCCCACCTGATCGCTCTTTTTTTTTTGTGATCCGGAAGCGGCTCCGAAACAAACCAACCAAAAAGAAGAAGAAAACAACAACAACGTGCACTGGCATTTAAAAAGTTTCTTTGAATGGGGATAGATGATAAGAGAAGTTGAATGCCACAAAAGCCAAACTAAAATAGGGATAACCCAACTTTGGAGGGCTTGGGGGACGGGGGGGGCCCAGGGAAGGGAAGGGAAGAAGAACAAGAAGAAGAAAAGTCTGTACCGTGGGGTCTAGTGACATGGCTCAAGCAAAAAGTGTGTGTGTATGTGTGTGTGTGAGAAAAAACAGTTTGGATGTGAGTCTTGCGTAAGATCGTCCCACCCCGATTGCAGCGTGTAACTGTCCCCCCCTTTTCTCTCCCCTTCTTTTTTTTTTTTTTTGGCTCGGTGTAACCAAACTAGGCAATATCCGCGAGCGAACGCATGGTCCGCAAAAAAAAAAAAAAAAACTAGTTTTGTTGGGGGGAGAGAATGTCCCGGGGGGGGGAGGGAGAACCACAGACGCAGTATGATGGGGGGGGGAGAGGGGTTTGTAGAGATCATTACAAGGGCTCTCTCTTTCTTCCTTCTTCCCAAATGACATATTGTTTTGCGGCGATCGGTTGAAGATAGCGTTTTTTTTTTTTTTTTTTTTTCAAAACGAGGCTCCCCCCACCCATTCCTCATCTAAGCCGTGGACCTGGCCCCTCTCCTTCTCTCTCTCTCTCTCTTTCGCTCTTATGAAGAATCATTGACGGCTTTGAAGAAGAAGAAGAAGAAGAACGGGAAAAGGAATGAATGGTGCTGCCACACAAAGTAAAAAAGTAGTAAACGAGGAGAGCGGAAATCCGCGCTCATGTAATAATATGTACCCAACGAAGTATGTATTTTAGTTTACCCTTTGCATCTCACGTGTTCCAATGACGATTGATCATTTTTTTTTTTTACAATAGCCTGCATAAAATAAAATAAAAAACAAGCCAAGACGGGTTACACAAGTGTTACTGAGCCGAAAAAGAAAAAAAAGACTATATACCTGTGGATGGAGACTGTGATAATAAGCGTACTCATCATCACCACCACCATCATAGAATCACAGTGTGTGTGTGTGTGTGTGTACCCCCAATGCGCGGCGAACAAAGACCACATCACACACACACACAGAAGAACTCACTCAACAGTTTCTTTTTCTTTTTTTTCCCTTTTCTCCCCGTTCTCTTTGCTTCTTTCTCTCTCTCTCTCCTTTTTCCACTTTTTTTTTTTCTCACTTCATCACCGCTTGCCTTTCTCTCTTTCTACCACTTCTTCTTCTTCTTCTTCTTCGTCTCTCTCCAACTCTACTGCTACCATAACCACCACCACCTCCACTCTTCAGCAAAAGGTATAACAAGTGGGTCATCTCGAATCTCATTCATCTGTCGCAATCAACATGTCTGCAGCGCCAGCACCTCCATCCACCACGCAACCTACACCGCAACAACAACAACAGCAACAACAACAACAACAACAACAACAACCACCGACACCCCAACAACTACATCAGCAGCAACAGCAGCAGCAGCCCGTAGTTGTCCAGAAGCTAACGGCTGTCAACGAGCAGGCATGGCTTACATTGGGTGCGTATTGTATTCTGATCGTATAAGAACTTGTAGCAGAAGAAGAGAGGCGTGTCATCATCATTTTCGTTATCCTTTCAGATTGGGGGGGGGGTGGGGGAGATGAAGAGAGAGAGAGAGAGAGAGAGAAGGGGGCGTGTGTCTGCTGCTTGTTGGGGGGGTGGGGATTAGACTTGTAAATAGCGTAGAAAAAAGGATATGTTCCCCCCCCTCAATGTGCGTATATACACATCTACTATGTATGCTGGAAGGATCAAGGGCGAAGGCTGGGAAAGGGGGAGGAGGAGAAGGAAAAAAAAAAAGTTTTTTTTTTGGGGGGGATGGTGGTGGTGGGGAGGAAGAAGAAAGTGGTCAGTAGCCAGTTAGCAGTACTGCTATTTGACTACTTACTATGTGCTAACAACAACAGCAGCAGCAGCAGCAGCAGCAACGACAAGCCAAGGCATAGCACACAAACACTTTTATTTTGTTTGGACTGTTTCTGTTGTTGCTGCTGCTGCTGCTGCTGGTGCTGCTGTTGTTAGTGCATGTGTAACGACCGGATTACACTTTAATCTTGTGTCCAAAATCTGCATTTGGCTTAGTCTCTCTTTGTGCTGCTGCTTTGTGTAAGGGACGCCACACTTATTTCTTTTTTTTCTTATGTCTAATAGGCAGCTTGGCGGAGTTGATGTCAGACTGGGAGCGTGCCATGGGCTGTTACGAATATGCTCTGCGACACAATCCCTACTCCATCAATGCCCTTTCCCACATTGCATCTCTTTGCAGAGGCCGTGAACAGTTTGGCAAGGTAATTCTGATGCGTGTGGTCACAATGACAAAGAGCAACAGTGCTGATTTCTCCCTCTGTCTGTCTGTGTTGTGTCTTTATTAAGGCTGTAGATTACTTTAAGCGCATACTGGCGATTCAGGAAAATAATGGCGAAACGTGGAGTGCATTGGGCCATTGTTATCTGATGATGGACAATTTACAAGATGCATATCATGCATATCAGCAGGCGCTTTATCATCTGCCCAATCCAAAGGTAGGTGTCGTTTTGTAGGTTTCGTCACACAATAGTTGGTTACTCATACAATAGCATGCATGTCTAGGATCCAAAACTTTGGTACGGCATCGGCATTCTGTATGATCGCTATGGCTCCATTGAACATGCAGAAGAGGCGTTCTCGGCAGTGATGAAAATGGACCCGCATTTTGAAAAGGCAAACGAAATCTATTTCCGTTTGGGCATCATTTACAAGCAGCAGCAGAAATACGATCTCAGTTTGCAGGTGTGTACAGTGTCATCATCGTCCTTCTTCTTCATCACTGAACGTGAACATGTATACTAAACTCTTTTTTTTTCATTATTCTTGTGGTGGGCTCTGTGTGGCAGTGTTTCCGGTACATTTTGCAAAATCCTCCTCGACCTTTGACCGAAATTGACATTTGGTTCCAAACCGGCCATGTGTATGAGCAGCAAAAGGAGGTAAGCATTGCATGTACTGTCTAGAGAGAGAGAATAGCTTCTTTTTGAATTCAAAAGATAAAACGAGAGGTCCAGGCCAGTGCACATGCATGGGGAAAAAGGAGGTTTTTGGGGGAGGAGGATGTACTACTAGTAGTAGTAGTAGTAGTAGTAGCAGTGCTTACTGCAAACAACAAATAGAATGTCTAATGATGTATTCAACACATTAGTACGAAAACGCAAAGGAAGCCTATGAACGTGTCCTGAGTGAAAATCCCGACCATGCCAAAGTACTGCAGCAACTGGGCTGGCTGTACCACCAACAGAACACGTCCTTCTCCAACCAAAGCATGGCCGTCAACTACCTGACGCGCTCGCTCAAGGCCGACAGCAACGACGCCCAGTCCTGGTACCTGCTAGGTCGCTGCTACATGGCCGAACAAAACTACAACAAGGCCTACGAAGCGTATCAGCAGGCGGTCTATCGCGATGCACGCAACCCGACCTTCTGGTGCTCGATCGGTGTCCTGTACTACCAAATCAACCAGTACCGCGACGCATTGGATGCGTACAGCCGCGCCATCCGTCTGAACCCTTACATCAGCGAAGTGTGGTACGATCTCGGCACTCTCTACGAGTCCTGCAACAACCAGATCCAGGATGCATTGGACGCGTATCAGCGTGCCAGTGAGCTGGATCCAAACAACCCTCATATTCGTCAGCGACTGGAGCTGTTGCGCAAGACACATGGTCTACCAAGCTCGAACGGCACTAGCAATGGCAACGGAGGCTCAGCACAAGCAGCAGCAGCAGCAGCAGGCAACGGCAATGCCAATGGAGCATCTGTTACAACCCCTGTGCCTCAGGATGTGAACAACCCTTACCAATATTCCCAAAATGGCCCGCACCATCATCCTCCTCCTCCTCCGTCTCCATCCCAATCTGCCCAATACCCTCCACCGCCACCTTTGGTCGGTGCTCCACTCCAAGGCGGTCCTCCTCCTCCTCCACCTTCGACTGGATATCCCGGAAGCACGCCAAGACCCTATGAGCAGCAGCACCGACGAAGCACTGTGGTAATGACTAGAGGAATTACATAGTCTGGACAAACTCCTTTTTTACTAACAATGTTTTATCCAGGATCAATGGCCTCCTCCACGGGATCTACCAATGCCAAACGAGCGTGCACGATCGCCTGTGCCGCATGGATCACACGGACGCGGTGAAGAAGTACGGATTCCCGACATTGGGGGACTGGGACGGGCACCAACGCCTGGTGAGCGAGTGCAAATGAACCCGCCGATTTTAGATCGACCTGCACTCCCGCCACCGCCCTATGCCTCGCGCCCATCGAAACCACCAGCAGCACCACACGATGCTTCTCCTGCCATGGCTCGGTCCCCAGTGCCACATCCATCGCCAAGACCCATGCGCCCGCCGTCGCGTAGCAGCAATGCTTCGTCTTCGTACTATGGCTATCCCGAAGACAAAAAGCCGTTGCATAACAACAACAACAACAACAACAACAACAACCATCCTGCTGCCCCTGGACCTAGTAGCAATGGTCATACGTTGCCGCCTCCTCCTTCTCATGCAGCAGCAGCAGCAGCAACACATTCACCACCATTAAGAGCATCGTCACCGCGTGACCCTATGCGACGTCCTTCTTTTCCAGAAAACCCAGCAGCCCGAAGAAGCGATGAGAATGCTGCAGGTACGTTGATCAGTCTTGCGCAAAAGGTGCCAGAGAAGCGTCCTGCGTCGGCAAGCATGGATCTTCAGCATCCGCATGAAGCCGATAAAAGACCGCGTCGTCAGCAGCCTTCGCCCAACATGATGTCCACCCAAATGATTGTGGATTATGAGTCGTCTCAATCACCCAGTGAACCTCGATCACCGCCTCATCCGCACCATCACCATCACCCGTCTACTTCTCAACAACAACAACAACAACAACATCATCATCATCATCAACAATCACTGCCACCACCACCACAACAACAACATCATCATCAACATCATCATCAACAAGGACCACTGACGCCATCTTCTGGTGCTGCTACGCTTCCTCCGCCTCCACCACAGGCTGGTGGGGGACCTCCTCCGCCTCCTCCTCTTTCAAATCACCATCATCATCATCATCATCATCAGCAGCAGCAGCAGCACCATGCTGCCCCTCTTCCTCACCAACATCATCATCAGCACCATCAGCACCATCCACAAGCAGCACACCACCATCACCATCACAGTAGCGGAACGAACGAAGACCCACAACGAGGAGCAGCAACAGCAGCAGCAGCCAACGGTGTCAGCAGCAGTAGCAGTAGTAGCAGTAGTAGCAGCAGTGGCAGCGATTCGGTGGGCAAGAAATCGCCGATCCATCGTGACTCGTATTCACCCAAAGCAGTCAGTGGGCCTCCTCCCATTGTTGACGATGTGGATCACAAACAGCAGACATCCTCGCCATCAGCTGCTTAACAAAAAGAAGAAAACCGTTTGCTTTCTCTCCCCCCCCACCACCCCTTCTACCCCTTCTACCCTCCTTTTTTTTTATTAAATTGTACATGACGCTCTTCCCCAAAAGAAAGAGAGAGAGAAGAGAGAATTAATTTTTTTCTGTATAAACATGCACATATATAATCATTTTGTAGTAACTTTAATGTTTTGCTGTTGTGGTAATCAGTGTACACCTACTTGAAGGATGCGTAGTAGCACAAATTATCGGTGATCACCAAAAATAGTCTAGTGTGTGTTTTTGCTTTGGAAAAACAAACCTTAGCACGAAAAGAATTTCTTTGGGGGGGGGGAGGGTACTGGTTACTCGGGAACATATGCATGTAACTCCCTCCCCCTTAGCAACCAAGCCAAAAAAAAAAAAAAAAAGTAACGTTACACAACCACATAAGCGGAACACTGCTTCCGACTCAATGTAGTTACGCAGCTTTATTGTGCTTTTTTTTTTTTTTTGTTTTTGGATTTTTATTCTTTTTGGTTTAGACTCCCCACGCTTATATATTTTCAGTAGGAGGCAATCACAGGCGCATTAACAGAACTCCCTGCTGCCATTGCTGCTGCTTGTGCTGCTGCTGCCACTTGTGCTGCTGTTGGACTCGTGATCATGGATCGATTCAGGGGAACTGGCACCAGCACAACGTTGCTCATGTTCAACTCCCGACGGAATGCAGAGACGTTTTGTGAAAATCGCTCACGATCTTTGACTGCAAGGGTCCAATCGATGCCCTCGGTCATGGTATTCAGTGCCTATATTTGTAAAAACCTTTTTTTAAGTTTGTCTCCCTCTTTCAACAACAACCCATTGGAATCACCTCTCTCTTTTTGGGATTCACCCTTGCTTCCGTCACACAAAACAGTTCTGACCTTGGCAACAAATTCCCGACGTTCCGGTAATTGCTGACTGATAACCTGGCTCGTGTATTCAACCGCATACTAACAAATACACACACACACACACACCTTGATTCTTTAGCAACCTTCCAGAACACTCAGCAAAGATTCTTTGTTTACCTCCTTTTGTAATAGCATCAGCACATAGAGAGGCCGTGATAACGTCCATTGGTCCTGCGTATCATCAAACAACACGAGGTTGAGGATCGTGACGAGCAGCGACGGAAGAATGTTAGGGAATTGCGCCAAATACGTCATCAGCCAATGTGTTGCAGGTGCTTGCTTTGAACTGTTGGACGAGCGTCGGCGTTCAGAAGAGGCACCGGCAGCAGCAGCAGCAGCAGTAGCAGAGGGTGACTCTTCACCACCGCTGCCCACGACGCTGTTGATCGATTTGCGTATTTCGTTTTTCTCCGTCTCCTGAGCTACAAATGTACAGATGTTGTTGATTGCCGCACTGGCATGCGACAGGATAAAGCTTTCGGTGGACTCGACCGCAAGCTCACATGCTTGCATGAGGTATAGGAACGTGCTCGGCTCAAGCGTAGGAAGTGCTGTAAGCTGTTCTTGGGTAAAGTCGTCCAGCAAGGTGACAAAGGCGCGTGCCAATTTTGGGAATCCCTAGAGCAATCTCACTGTTGAATACGGAGGGAGTGTGCTTTGGGTGTGTGGGTGGGGGTGGGGAGTCATCCACAATCTGTTACTGTTATGATCAATTACCATGAGGTCATTCAGTGGGATGCTCAGCATCAGCTGGAACATCATGTGGAACGCTTCGTCGATCGCTTTATCTTGATATAGCCAAAACACGCCAAAGTTGATGTATCGCCCGCCGAGACATCGCGACAGGATGTTGAAGCAGATGGATATGCCCTTGTATCTGGAAAAGAGTGCAACCTTAGCAACTGCCCCCCTCCTTTGCTACCACTAGTTCGACACACGGATATGAAGACTTACTTGAATGGGTATTTGTCACTTTCATTCGTCACCTGCCGCTCAGAAATATGTCTACCATACGTGGAAATCACTCGGCTTGTGTCGCGGAAGACAAGGATGCTGTTGGGCGACGAGATCGGAAAGTTGAGGCGCTGACTGCGGTTGAAGCAAAAGTCGGCAAAGAACTTGAGCAGCGTGTTGGCTGACGGGTCAGGCGACCAAGCCTCGAGGGCGCGCAGCAGGATCGGCATGTAGTCAGGATAGAACCAGTCAAAGAACATGAGATAGTGTCGGCGGTTCTGGATAGGCTGGATGAAGCCGCGCAGATCACGGAATATGTCTGAAAGCGCCCGCCGGACCGGCTCTTGCCGGAACGCCTCCACACTGTCCAACGTCTCGATCGGCTGCAGTCGCAGCTCAAATGGTTTCATGAACGCATGGAACTCCCGCTCGTTGTTGTCTTCGCTGAACAGCACCTTGCAGAGCACTTGGTAGTACAGCATCCGGTTCTGCTGGTGCTTGGAACTTTCGAAAAATGCAAATTCGCTCGACATGTGGTTCTGCATAATCAGCCGCGTGGTTTCAATTTTGCGCAGGTTCTTTACTGCACTGTACCTGGGTTTTTTTTTTTTGGTAATCAATGAGCATAGACATGTATACAGTACATGGCTTCTTCTAGTGGTGCCCCCCTTCTTTTTTCATGACTCTTACCCGGTTGCAAGCTCATTAAACAGCTCTAATGTTCTCCTTATTACAACCTCGCTATGTCCCCAGCATTGCAGGTTGCTTACACTTTATAAAAGCAATGAACAACTTGGTTATCCAATGTATGCAGAGCTGATACTTTTGACACCTTACATTTTTCGCATGATGACATCAAGCATCAAGATTTGATCGCTGATTCCAAACAGTTCCGCTAGTTTGGTATATACCTATGCACATCAGCATTAATACATACTCGAACGATGCAGTGTAACAACAAACCCCAGAGAAAAGGAGCTTACCGATTTGCCGTTCGTCTCGCCAATGTACGCTTTTCGGAACTGCATGAAAAAGTAAACAAAGGCCATATCCAGTTTTTGGTTCAAGAAAGCACTTCCATGCTGATTCTGTAAGGCTTGGTTTACATCCATGAGTTGAAGCACCTTTGTAGTCAGTTGTCCGTCGATCGCATCCAGTTCTTCTGAGCTTAGGAAAGCCTAAAATGACGGTCATCAGCAAAGGAGAGATACTCTCTACCATGATACGTATCTCTTTCGCACACACTTAATTTTTCTTACCGGACGAGTGCCGATAAAAGCAGCAGATATGTATACTAGCCACGCAAACTTGGTCTCAATCACTTCGAGTGCTTCTTTAAACGAATCCCCGCCTGCCATGCCTGATCTTGCTTGTGTAATAAGTTCCTAAGACGCCAATTGAGAGTAGGTTACATATTAGCAAAAAACTTACATGCACAGAAAGCGCGTAAAGCAATGAGTGGTCCCTATCTTTTACCTGATATTGCACTGCAATGGGATCAAAGATCGCAACCAGCGCCGTACTTGATTCTTCATACTTGCAACGGGCAATCTGACCGAGCATCACCAATGTTTCTACCAGTGCCTCTTCGCTCTCCAACGGATCTAGATTGAATAAATGCTCAAGTCAATCGCTTGAATCCACTCTATACAGCTTGCGCTGCAGCTTTTGTTTTTTCCCACTCCCTTGTCGATCTTTACCATCCAGCATCTCTTCCATCCGTGTTGGTACCGACTCAACATTTGTGGTAATATAAGTACGTGACAGCTAATTCATCCATAAAAGTTGATGTGAGTATCTATAGTATAGTTTGTCTTTGGTTAACAGAGCCATAGAATACCTCTACAGTGATGCTTTTGATCTTTTGGACCAGCACGTCATTGAGCTGCTGGTAATGCGTCATGCTTTGGAGGATTCGAGACCAGAATGCGAGTAAATAATGTGTTGTTTCCGGAGCCCACTAGAACGTTTAAACAATGCATTGCAAGTTACTATTACCACCAACCACTACTACAAATACCTATTTCCGTCCTTTCTCTCTCTTCTTTACCTTCCATGATTGTACTGCTTTGATCGAAAAGTCGGCTATAAGAGAGATCCAGTCGACATAGCCTGGTTTTTCAGCCATCTCATTCAATGGTGCTGTTGCTCGGAATCTGTACAACAGACGACAGAACTCGTTGTAATTGCTAGTATCATTCATCCCCTGGCCCGTAAAGATAATGTCGCGCACACCCTGCATGATGCTCAGCACAAACTTGGATCGTTCCGCGTCACCACTGAATAATGCTTTTCGAACGGATGCTACCAACACTAAGCATTCCATCACCTTTTTGTGTTTACAACGCAGTTCCGGTCAGTCCAGCGTTTATCTCTTTACTTTGAAAACAAGTGTTGGGTATCTCCCCTCCCAAATTTGTAATGTTACCTTTGATGATAGCGGTGGCTGTAATTCTCGATACGCATTGAACAGAGTGGGTACAAAATTCTCATCTTCAAATACTGAGCGCCAAGAAGCAGGAATCTGGAAAGAGAAAGGGATGATGAGAGAACATGCTCTTACTTACACAGTCATTGCAACTACTATTGTTATCCTTATTACCTGCACTACGCCAAAGTCTTCGCCAGCATCGTCCAGATTTGTACCGGCAAAGTCATAGGATAGACATTTGAGAAGCACACCAATCACTGCATCCTTTAGTCGCTCTTCTTGTCCAGCTATAATTGTTAATTCGCATGGAGATATTGTCAATAAATATGTATACACATTCCATGTGGATAATAAGTGAAGAAAAGAGCTCAACTGACGTTTATCGAATGGTATATTTCGCTGTAATAATCCAGAGAGCGTCTCAAAGGATGTTTCAAAGATGTCAAAGAGTTGCGAATCGCGAAACGCCGCAGCTGCAAGTCGTCAATCCCCCACCGGGCCACAACCCCCGCGCGAAAAATAAAAAAGATATTTCTAATGATGAGTATACAGCAAGTTATACAATAAAAAAGAAAAGGCAAATTGGGGAAATCCTTTACCAGCCTTTCTGAACTGTGCTGATCTGACTGGCGTGTTTGTGCCCGAGGTTTGAATATCCTGGATAAGAACAGCAAGCATTTGTAGGCCGACAATCCGATGATCCATGGTTGCCTGGATGGGTGAAAAAGAAAACAGAGTTGTTGTTGCCACGTCAGCTCATATTACAGCACACCTCACACCCTGGGAATAAGATACCCGTTATGTTTGTTCCAACATTTACCTGCAAGAATTGTTGGATATCCTTGTGGATGTTGCGATACTCCACCATGTCCGCCCACCCTAACCGCGTCAGTGAAGCCAACACGCCAGCCAGCTGCGCAATCACAAATGGTTGGAGATCGGGATGCATAAAGCAATACTCCAATAGAAACGTACCTGACATTCAGTTAGTAATACAAACCCGAAACAACAAAGTTTTTTTTTTTTTTTTTGGGAAGGTTTGTCTTTATATGAAAGAGAATGAAGAAAAAGAGCTTACGAAGCTGGAGTTTTGTGCCGCTTTCGAATATGGTAAACTGAGCAAGGATGAGCTGCTTGAGACGAGAAAGACAGAATGTCTGGACAAGAGGATTGGGTGAATTTTCTAAAAGGACACGTAGGGCGGATGCCGTGTCGGTAGGCGTGACAATGGCAAACGTGGGAGCGTTCTCCAAGCCCGGTGGAGGCGGCTGTTGCTGTGGTGCAGCAATGCCACTTCCTGCTTCGCCGGCAAATGTGGGGAAGCTGTATTCGAGCATCTTTTGGACCTGGTCACGCTCAGCAGATGACTTTGGGTTGTAAAGCTGTTCACAAAGCGTTGCGTAGTAGGCGATCCTCTCGTCTTGCGCCATTGTTGTTTGCTGGAGTGTGTTGTATAATGAGATTTCTTTTTCTTGTTGTTGAGGGGGTAAAGAAGGCTGAGAGAGTGAGCGAGAGAGATAAAAAGGGTGGGTTTAGTGTGCGTAGTGTACGATAGACACACACACAGAGAGAGAGAGAGAGAGAGGTAGAGCGAAAGAAAGTGGTCAGATTGGAGAGAGCGCGTGTCGATTATTTTCAATCACCCGCCCTTTTCTTTTTCTTTTTTTATTTGCACACACACGCACTCCCTCTCGCTTTTCTGTTCTCGGCTTTCGGTCAAGCCAGTCGCTTGTCAATTGCTGCCGTACAGCATGCACGTCTGTTTTGTGTGTGTGTGTGTGTGTGTGTATGGTGCAGCATCCGGGGTCAACACGTATATCAATTTTGCTATTTTACGTTCATTTGTCTTTCTCAGGTATTTTATCGCGTTTTCATGCTCTTTCTCTTTCTTTGGGTCGTACTACGCGTGTACACGGTAGCGTCCTCTCAAAAAGGCATTTTTTGGGTAACAGATCAAGCACGCTTACGCTATTAGGCCATTGCATACAACCCGGAATGGTGCGAGAAATCTCCAGAAGAGGTATCACTGCTATCTCATCCCTTTCCTCTCCCTGCCTCCCATTACCGCCATACAACGCTCATGGCTAAGGAAATAGTAGCTACAATCGAGCTTATCGTGCTCTTGGTGATGGAGATGTTGTTTCTATCTATCAGCAACTTGGTAGTAGTACATTCAGTTATAATGATTTTGTTTTAATCGAACGATCCACTTGACATGGTACAACCACATCACGCACCTCTAATAAGAAAATAGGATTGGTGCCGTTTTCTGCGCACGCGAGTCATCGTACAAACTCACAGGCAACAAAAGGGACCCGGATCAACAAGGCTTTCTTACATGTACCCGTGGGCGTCGGGACATCGTTGTTGTTCTTAGTGCGCATTATCGTCCCCAGGCATTCGTTAACAACGCTTCGGTCGTCAGCATGAAGGGTGTGCGCGGAATACGGCTCGGGTCATTGATCAAAATGAGGATACTATGTTCACGTCGACTCGATTTAAACCTTATTTCTTTCTATCGTTCCTCCTCCTATTTGCTACAGTATCCTTTTTTCTGTTGGGTGCAATTCTAGCTCTTTTTGCTGCTGTACAGTGCATAACAACACAACGGAAGGGTTCGATGCGTGTGCTATGACACAAATGCACACATTCTCATTCAAAGCTACAATACACTCCACATCTTTGCATATGTATTCTGTTTATAGAGAGGATCTGCAACTTTGATAGGAAGTTACTTTATCTATTATAGGAGGAGATGAGAACGGGAACTTTCGTTCTGGTAATATATATGTAACTGCTGGTTTATGTAAGTATGTATAAAGCTTTCACTAAAATCGCTGTTTCCCTGACCTGGTAAATCCGAGAAACTGTGTGGCAACAGCAGCCACGACATGTGCTTCTTCTGTACGACTCTGTATCGTGAAACTCGTCTGGGGCACATCTTTTTTGCATTTCCACTTTATTTCCTAATAGTGCACATACACGGACATTCTGCTAGGTTCATTGAGGCACTTGTAAAAGTGATACAGCTATACAAGAAGCATGTGACTGCATGACACAGCTCCAATATATATCACTGCATGTCTTTCTTTTCCTATGGCATTAACTGTATACAGAGTAGGATAGCAGTTTGAGCTAGTGTATGGTTTAATCAGTGTACCCCTATGTCTCAAGCATATAATGAGATTGCCATTTATATCACAAGCGATATATACAGAATGTGAAGTTCAATAAACAACTGCTTGTCAACAATAACTGAAACATGATGTCTTCTTACAAGTAATGTATCATCGCCTATCGTGTCTCCTTCTCCATAAACAATTGAACTCCCGGGTTTCAACGATAGCGCACATACATATCCTTCAAAGCTACTTTTTTTTCGTATAGTGTATCCTATGATATGTGCACCTTTCATAGAGCACGCTGATTTTTGTCGTTGTCCCGCTGGTGACTATTAGCAACAAATATAACTATGTACTATGATGATTGATATCAGCAGTGGCCCCTTTCTTGCTTGCAATAAGTAATAAGTAATACAACCGCCTCAATCCTATCATAGAACCCAAAGAGGAGGGCAACCGTTTCAGTATATGAAAATAGCAAGTTGCATAGCAGTGAAATGAAAAAATCAAAACCCCACCCCGCTGCTTTCTCGATGCTCGAATTCATACTTGACATTACACAAGAAAAGCGCAGACCGTATTCGCGTTCCGAAACCTTTCCTTTTACTGCATCGACACTTGGCCCTTCTTTTTTTTTTCTAACACTTTTCCTTTGACAAATTTAAAAGAAGATCTGGCGCATGTTATACCAATGACTGAAAGCAGGCCAATAGCTAGTCCGAGACAGGTATCGTATTGAACGATATATATATAGTTTAATATAAAGTAGCAAAAAAAAAAGATTCCTATAACTTGGAAAACGATTTGAAAAAGAGCATAAGGGTTTACTTACTATCATACCAATGATAGCGTCGTATACGACACATGCAGACCATTGTCGGCCGAAACATCGTATGGTGTGGTAATGGTGACCATGAAGTCAATAGTAAAACGACGGCTGAAAACGGCGACATGCTGGGTCTCTCGGGCTTTTATATCAACAGTCGAGGGTCGAGTTTAAGCAGTAGTGCAGTAACGTCTCGAGCGTCATCTCCTTCTCCATCGCAGCCATGGGATCAGCACCCCCCTCAGCAACAACGGTCTAAATCAACTGTTTTACACAGACGTACGGGATCGTCCCCTACAACAGATTACCCGGCTGCAGCTCACTCGCCTAGTTTAGAAGCACCGCATCCTGTAACGACTGTTTCCAGCACACTTTTAAACCAGCAGCAGCACCACAACCACCACCATCACACTGCGGATATGCGACGCTCAGAAAGCGCGTCATCACTTCGCTCATCCAACAGCACGACTGTGGAAGATTCGTCACTCACCAAAAGTGCATACAAAACATCCCGTTTAAAACGACCAGCAGCACGACAACACGTTTTAAAGCAGCCACAACGCCAGTATTCGCGTGATCGGGACGTTGAGCGTGGGTTATTGGATGTCAACTTGACGCTCCATTTGAGTACCGACGAAGCTGCATTTTTCAAAAGTGAGACAATACCCAATACCGTTAACCCGTCGTTCCGGGCATTGGACTCGTCGCAATGGTCGTCGTGGTATGATGGCGTACAGACAGAGATTGTGATCCGTTTGTGGGCGCGCCACTCGTTTCCCGAATCAGCAACAGCAGTGCGTCCTTCTGCTTCGGAAGATCATCATCATCACCATACTTCTTCAGCTTCAACGACGGCGGCGATGAAACTGAGACGACCGTCGCAACCGACTGAAGAGTATCAGCTTTTGCTCGAGTGGCAGGTCGATTTAAATGCATTAGCATTTGTTGGCAAGACGGTATACATGAAATCTTTTATTTCTTTTAAATTTATTGCGTCTGCTGTTATTCTACTGGAAAGGTAAAGTTAATTGGCATAAACTTGTAAAATGTTCTAGCTGCAAGATCCACCCTCTTCATTTACGGAGAACACGCTTTTACTCGAGTTTGAGGATGGGTTCTACACTGCGCCAGATATTGTGGTAAAGTTGTCTTTTTCTCCTTATGCATGTTTGATGCAGACGTATATGCAGTCTCTTTTGTTTCGCCTTACACTGACTTGAAACTGCTTCTTTATTTTTCCCATTAGTCAAAACTAATTATACAAAGCAAAAGATCGAGTTTGATTGATCCATACGGAGAGAATGATCAAGCAAGCATCGATACTGAGCATTCGGTCAACAAAGTAAAAGACCTCCTGCAATTCTTTTACATTAGTGGCTTATGTATATATGATACGTGTGTCGAACATCTCATTGATACATATATTTCTTTATTAGTCTAAGCGATCGTATAGTCTAGACAACCTTCTCAAGTATGTTCTCATCGAATGCTCGGGGTAAAAGGGAGACCTGATGCATGATAACAAAAGCCATTAACTTTTCAAACTTCTAGGGTTAATACCTTAAAACAATGTATATTCGATACCCAAAAGTCTGCCGAACAAGTACGACAAAATATAAGTGATATTTTAATCAAAGAAGATAATCGGTTTCGTCTGGTAAGAACTTGATAGAAAGGACCCCTATTGTCCTATTATATATCCGTTACTTTGTGAACAGATCTTAACTCATTCTTGATGACAGGCACGGGAACGTGACCAACGACAATGTAAATTGGAAGGGATAGAAGCTGAGCTTGTCAAAGAAAAAATTGGTATTCGCAAAGGTAAATATAATACAACAATACTAAATTACCCTCTTGGTGTTAATTATCGTATAATCTTTAGGACGCCAACGGATAGCCCATCTACGAGATTTGCTAGCTAAGCGCAAATCTGAACTAAGCAAGTCCCACGAGTGTCTTGAAGCCGAAAAAGAGGACTTGGCGGATAATGAACAATTACTTGAACGCAGTATACAAACACACGAACGCCTTTTCCATCAATTGAATCGTCGCAAAAAGGAGCTTGTAGCCGATTTATTTTCCATATACCCCATTGAACAGGTAAGAAAAAAACAAATCCTTTCTTTTGAATTCTGCTACTATTTCCCATTTCCCTCTTTGGGTATCGCATATATTTCCTTGGTTGATTATATATAAAAAAACAAGTCGTTCGATGATATGCATCAGTTTTGTATACGGGACATATACCTACCCAATTCCGTTTACACCGGATGTAACGACGAGTCGATCGCAACCGCATTAGGATTTACGGCACATCTTGTTTCCATGTTGGCATTTTACCTTGATATTCCTTTGAGATATCCTATTCGGCCCATGGGTTCCAGAGCTTCCATCAAGGATCCCGTATCGTCGATTAGCGGGCCCACAGAGTATGTATCTCTATCATCCACAATTATCTGTCAGTTTTGCGTGTATACTTACTCAACAAAATGATCGCCAGGTTTCCACTTTATGCAAAAGGCGTCGATCGCTACCGATTCGAATTCGGTGTGTTTTTACTCAATAAGAACATTGAACAGGTAAGAACCGTCGTTCTTGAATGCGCTAGCACTGATAGTAACAGATGTTTTGGTGTGTGTGTGTGTGTATATATATATGTGTGTGGAGGAAAAATATACTAAGTAGGCCTTCAAATTGATGTATCTTTAGTTAATGAATGCCTACGGCTTAATTGTCATTGATCTCCGTTACACGCTTCCCAATATTCACTATTTCATTCAAGCCATCCTTACCACCTCCATATCATCCGGTCCAACATCCATGTCTGTATTATCAATATCATCATACGCAAACCAACCAGGTGGCGATCCAACAGAAGCGACTAACAGCAACAACAAGAGCAAACGAAGATCGCGGCTATTACGGCACCGTATCACTCCTGAACAACAAACTGTGTCTTCTGCGCCTGCTCCTGCTAGTACCACTTCTTCAACCACGAGTCATCATTCGAAGGGTCCTAACCACCAACGCACTTCAAGTCTCAATGGGTCTATAAAAAGTCCACTCACTGCTGCTGCTGCTGTTTCAGTCGACGAACATGAACAACACGGAAGCAACCATCTCACTTTGCAACCTATCGTAAATAACGCATCACCACCCGTCGCTCCGTCCCCATCCACATCGACCGCCTCTGTTACTAAAAATATATCCAATTCGCCAAAATATGGTGCATCTCCCACCGCTGCATTTGTTGGGGCATCTCAAGCCATGGCAGCGCCGCCAACATTGGATACTGTAACGACAATATCTAATTGCAACAGTAACAATAATGATTCTAGTACTAGTAAACAGAAGGAGGTCGCAGCAGAACAAGCATTTTGGTAGATATATTATCCATCTCCCACACTCACTTTATCTATATATACGTCACACACCAAACAAATATATCTATATACAACATACCAAATCCAACAAGGTCCTCTCCCTACCTACCACCACACACACACATACACACGAAGTTTCTGCACATAGTATACGCCACAAAACAAGAAGCACCGCAAAATATATATGAATTGCATACATTTTAGCTCACATACTAAGCTCAATTTTGCCTTTAATCAAAGATTGATAACTTGTATACTTTAGGTGTATACTGTAATGTATGATTTACAAAGTGTTTCTTTGGATGTATGTTACAGCTCTTTTTTTCACTTGAAAGAATAGTATAGCATAGATGGATAACGCTTTTAATGGTAAATGCTGTTCTAGAATATGTAGATGAATCATGTATTCCTATGAATGTTAGTAAACGAACCCGCGTGCGCAACAGATGACATGGGCAGCCACACCCAAATCGACAACTACTGGTGTTCAACAGAGCTACACGAGCCCACGCACACTCAACACTATTTATTCTTTTTTTTTTCTTCAAAAAAAAAAAGAGCTACTACTATTCCGAGTTTACTCATGGTTTCGTTTCCGTCGTTTTGATGCACCTGGATTGTTCCAAGGATCATCTCGTGAAGACGTGTCTTCGGCTGTCAAATGGGTCCATTTGGTACGACCTGCCAAACCAAAATTCTTGACTTGCATAACCTTGGGTAATATTTCTTTGTTTCGTACTTCATCTATTGTAGGTGCAGAATAATCGCGTTTCAAGACATCACTTCCCTCATCCTATAACAAAAATTAACCAAAAAAAAGCTTAGTATCCATGTTCATTATTGGGGGGCGGGGGGGTTATATGTATATAATGCCCTGATGATCACCCGTTCTCATCTTTCAGTAATATACGATACCTGATAGAAAGCACCCTTATGATAATATTTTTGCAGGTATGTATGCTGTCCACGATCCTTCTGTCGTGTCTTCTCGGCCTCCTCCATGTCCATCTGTAACCGTACATCTTCTGGCAGTTCTCTTCTACGCTCAATCTCCTCCTGCTCACGTTCGCGACTATAATAGGTTGGTTGTTAGCATAAAGAGCTTTTTTTAAGACATGTGATCACAGTATAAAATACATACGCAATGCGCTTCTCTCGGTCTCGTTTGATACGCTTGAGTTCACGGACTTTCCAGGCATCGAATTCGGCCTGATCTCCATAATCCGTATCATCCACAGTATCATCTTGAGTAGACAAGTCCTTTTCCAACGCTGCAATGATAAAAAACGACAAAAAAATGAGTCGAGTGTTTAGGATATTATGACTAAAAAAAGGGAGAGACAAATGGCTCTTACCTGCTTCCTTTTCGCGCTTTAATTCGTCTGCAAGCATATTGTGCGACTGTAATTTTCGTTTTTCGAGTTCTTCTTGGTATTTTTGTTCACGTTCTTCTTCTTCTCGTTGTCGCTGTTCCTGCTGAAGTACTGTTTCTCGATGTGCTCTAGATAGTTAGAAAGAAAATTCGCTAGGTCAATCACTTGCGAATGAATACTAAAGAGTACATTTAAATAAGGGAGAAAAAAATCTTTATACTTTGGTATAAACATAGGTTTGGGCATTTTTTGGATTTCGTCTTCGCTTTCTTCACTATCTGTTTCATACTCGCTTGAGCTCTAACAAAATCGTTCAAATTTGAAAGGTTTAGACGATCTAACATTCTAGAGGAGTTAGCTTTCGTATATATTATTGAGGTACCTCTTCTTCCTCTTCTTCTTCTTCCTCCTCCTCTTCCTCTTCTCGTTGCTGTTGTAACTGTAAAGCCTTTTGCTTCATGCGTAATCGTTCTCTCGCTCTTTCTTCTTCCTCGACCTCTTCTTCCTCTTCTTTCTGTGTTTCTGTTTCTTCTTCTTGGACAAAGCGTCTCCTTCGTCGACCCGAATCGTCTCGTTCTACTGCTACCGATTCCTGTTGCTGTGCTTGCCGTAATCGTCGTAAACGTCGATCGGATGCTGCATCTTTTTCTGAAATTTCAACTTGTTCGAGACCAGTAACAACTTCTTTTTGTGCAAACTGTAATTGTTGTTGCTGTTGTTGGTGCTTTCGTTTGGATTCACGTTGTAATTCTTGCTGTCGTTTCTTTTCTTGTTCTAGCTGTTGTTGTTGTTCCTCCTCTTCTTCACTGTCTGAAAGGTCATCGACGTAATTTTCTGGCACTTGACCAGCTCGATAACGTCTTGCTTGTACAGTAGGTCGGTGCTGATTCGAACGAGATGCCATATTTAAGGGAAGCCAAAAGAGTGGAAAGGTAAATTCCCTCTCTCTTTCTGCTGGCAAAAAAATATAAAAAAGGATGTACACTAGGACTCCGCTACTTTATTGGAGTTTGACACGCCTAGTGCGAAAGCCATCACAACCACACTTTCTCCGTCTTCCTACCGTTGCCATAACCACAATGCCACCAAAGAGAAAGAATTCTAATGCACCCGTCAAGCCTGCAAAAAAGAAGAAAACTTGGGAACCTTTTGATCCCACGCTTCCTAGAAACGTAACGCTTCCTGAGGACATGACATTTCCAAAAGCACCCGAAGGATCGATCAAGCTGGCATCGTTCAATGTCGGCGGTTTGAACAGCAGTATCAAAAAAGGCTTTAAAAATTACGTTGCAGCCGAGAATGCGGATATTATCTTCTTACAAGAAACAAAGGTGAATCAGCCTGTGTCAACTGCTGTCGACGACAAGGTCTATAAGTATCGTTATTGGGCCTTTGATGATAAAAAGGGTTATTGTAAGTCCATAGTTTCTTTTGGTCTTTGTAAGACACGCGTTTAATCTCTTTCGACTTCTTTTTTCGCTTCCCTCCTAAATATCACTTTATCTCCACGTATAGCTGGCGTGGCTGTGTTCTCCAAGTATAAGCCAGAAAAGGTGGAAAGAGGCTTGCCAGACTATGATGAAGGCTCGCGTGGACGCGTTATTACCTTGTATTTCCCAGCTTTCACGCTAGTTGCTTGCTATGTTCCTAACTCTGGTGACAAACTCAAAAATCTTGAGCGACGTAAAGTATTTAATCAACACATGGAAAAATTCTTGCGCTCCCTTCAAAAAGAAGGGCGTGCTGTGATCTGGGCTGGGTAAGCTTCTTTTCTATTGTTGGTATGCGCACTCATACGCTGATCATATTAAAAAATGGAAAGTGCAAATGAATAACCTCAACTTTCATGGATCATCGATTAGTGATTTGAACGTGGCACATACGCGTAAAGATATTGCACGGCCTGATACCAATACAAGGTTAGTATCCAGTAGTAACCCGGTCTTATTTTTTCCTTTTGCCGTCTCTCAAGATAAGTGAATACAAGACGATGATTGATCAATACAAAATCCATGGTGTGCATGTGCGTGTGTGTAGATCCGCAGGATTTACAGTGGAAGAGCGTGCAGACTTTGACAGAGTACTTGCTACATCTACGGACGGAAACGATTTGCCCGGGTTGATCGACACTTGGCGCCATTTTCATCCTGAAACAGAAGGGCATTATACTTATTACTCGTATCGATTCCAGTGCCGCAGCAAGTTGATCGGTTGGCGACTGGATTATTTTGTGGTGACCCCTGATCTTATGGACAAAGTCGTTGAAAGTGAGATCCGTCAAATAGCATATGGAGCTAGTGATCATGTCCCTCTCGTACTTGTATTAAAGGATGTAGATATGGGTAATGCAGCGAATGCAAGCAGCCCAGAAGAAGACAATGATAGCAATGATACTAGTGAAACTAGCGATGCAACGTAGAGAAATAAAGTAATATTGATGGTGACAATGGATGACACGTATTCAAAAGAAATGAAATGGATGCTATGTAAATATGAATAGTGGGGGATTGGTTTGCTAATAGTATATGAGTATATATAATAATAAATTGCACACGCAAACACAAAAATAGGTAGCGGGCGGAATGAGAAAATGAACAAGGAGTTCTTTAAACTTCGTTAGGTTTATACTCGACAGCATCTGGTTTTGCTGCTCCTGAAGTCCAGACCGTTGCAGGGGGCGGTTGGCTGAGCTGGGCATGGTAGTATTGTGCGCCAGGATGGTGCTGTTGTTGCTGCTGTGGGTCTTGGTAATACTGTACATCGTGTTGCTGTGGATCGTGGTAGTACTGTACATCGTGGTGTTGCTGTTGTTGTTGTTGTTGCTGCTGTTGTTGTGATTGGTCTTGTAAATTCATGTAACCTCCACTTGTTGGACCTGTAGGAGGTACAAACCGACGTGCATAAGCACTTCCTCCAGCACCAGTTTCGCTCATGTCCATTGAAAAGTCTTCAGGCTGTGCTGTGTACTCATCCTTATTCCGTCGTCGTTCTCGGCGTGTGTACCCTCCGCGTCGACACATACAGGCGATGCACCCTGCCAAGAGAGCCATACAAACTTGATACATAGATTTTATTAATGAATTTAGCGTAGAAATACATATGCGGGTTATGATCAGATCACCCCACCGATCAGCCAACTCACCAACTCACACATTCCAGCACTTACCGATGCCACCTGCTACGGATCCAGCAATAACCGCAGTTTTATTCATGTTATTACCATCTCCACTTCCTGGAGATTGCTGCTGTTGCTCTTGGCCAGATGATGATGATGATGAATTTGGCCCTGTAGTACCATTACTGGTGTCCTCTGCAGCCTGTCCATTGCTTCCGGTACCATCACCACTTCCGTTTCCACTGCCCTTTGTTGGTGTGCTTCCATCAGAAGGTGATGATTCTGAGTCTGTTTGCTGTGCGGGAGGCGTTGGCTTATTGCTTTGATGTGGTTGTTGACTTGCGGTAGGAGTAGCGCTTATACTGGGTGCTGGATTCTTGTCGCTATTAGTAGGTGCAGGAGCTGCCGATGAAGTTGCCGGTTGATGTTGCGAAGGTGATGCTGAATCGCTACTGTGCTGCTCTTTACCTCCACCACCGATGCCTAATAACTGTGCTTCTACACAATGTAGGATGAAGAAAATAGTGATGGCATAGCGTAAGACGGTCGATAACTTCATAGCTTGATTTATTAAATTACACTCCTGAAACAGAAGAAAAGAGTAAAATCGTAAGCAAAAATAGATGAAAGGAGAGAAAGAAAGAAAGAAGAAAAAGATGGATGGTAATCTACAACCCCTTTTCTTCAGACCAGAAGGGGACAACAACCCGCCTCAACTTTATTGGTGTGGTGCCGAGAGTCATTCATCAACGCCTTCTCCTCACTACTAGAGCACAATATAAGGTGAAGATCGCCCTCGCTGCATCAATATCAACATGCTGATGGCACCATTGTTTGCCTTTTCTTTTTTTCACACTACATCATTTCTGTTATGTTATTAAATATGAGATAAAAAAATGGCTCTAACCATTTTTATTTCACTTTTCTAATACATGGAATGGTGGTGCTTCATTGAGCTTCATTTATCCTCTTACTACTACATAAACTTAAGAAGAGAAGAGCTAATGCACTAAAATTTTAATACAAATTTCTGTATGTTTCATATTGCCAGGTGGGCGTATCATATGAAGCTTTGCCATTTTCAGGGCAATTGATCGTATACCTCCATCTTTTTACCCTTGATCTTTCCGAGAGATACAAGCAGGGTAAATATGAGGTGACCTTGTGTTCCTTATTTTATCTATTATTTATTAATATAGTAGCAACCAACGTCAGAATAATAAATTGACACGCTGCATGCTTTTTACCAATGTATTTACTATCATACAACATTGACTGCGATCTGGAAAATGCGATCGTGACACATATGTGCAACTCTTCTCAGAAGCTATAAACTTTGATATTTGATCCTCAAGTATCATACAACGACCTGAAGATTTTCAATTTCTTTATCATGTATACGTTGATAGAACACAAGTAGAAAAATGTCTTTACCACTACATGAATTCCGTTTTTGAGACACATATTTAGACATGGAATATCATGCTTCTTTTGTCTTGATTAGTTTGTATGCGCTTTATTCGCTCAACTAGTGATAGCGCAGCCTATGTACTATTATTGTAAAGGGCGAACTTTGAGAAAGATCAAATCTTTCTGAGGCCATACCAAAAGCTGGATTGATCGAAAGCACTCCTGTGTTATAGTTAGCTTTATTCGTGATTAGCTTTAAACGAACCACTGTCTAATGCTATCGAGCGTGCTTATTCTGGCAAAGCTCCGCTCAGCCCAGTGACATTCTGCGAATCTTTACTCGTTGCAATTAACAAACTTTATGTTGCTTATATGATAGCCGTACATTAGGCTATGCAATGTAACGTACAGTCTAGTTCTAAATCAGTATGCTTTCTGAAAACTAAAGTACGCTATATTTCCTGTAATTCATGCTATCTCGCAAGCAGCATCAGCATCAGCAGCACCAAAGCCTGCAGTGTACTATTATACTTCATTACATATTCATTTGTAGTTAAAGAGGGAAGTAAACATTATATATAATAATGAGAATCAATCTTTCCTAGCTGAACCTGCTCGTGTGTGGCATACAATAACAGTACTTCTTGACAAGAATAAGATATGTACATAAACCACAAGTACCAGAAATGTGATTATACGAAGCCCACTTCTTTACACTTCAAGTTGGTTAGAAAAAGGGAAGGAACAGTTTTTCTTGGGTAAATAAATGGGAGGGAAAATGCACAGTACACAGTCGTATTTTTCGTTTTCTATCGGCGCACCTGTCAAACTACTGATCGGACCAGGTGTTCCTCTCTTTCCTTTTTGCACATCACTCCTATTTTCTCTCTTTATACACACTCATGCATATAGGCTCAAGTACGCATAAGTACAGCATAAATCCAACGCAAAACGTACAATGTGACGACAGGCTCCAACAACAACAATAGCCACCACTTTTGGTGTCAAGTGATACTGCACAGATCCTTCAAAGAGTGCAGCTGCATAGTGATTTCACAGCTCCAAACGTTACAGCGCCATTTCGCTGAGGGCCACGCAACTTGACACCGCACGACAGGAGATCGCGAAACTAATCCAAGACAACCAAAATATATTGTGGCAGAAACGTCGACTTTGGTCAGTGACGAAAATAAAACCGCCAACATTAGAAACGCAAAAAGAGAAAAGTTTACCGAACACAACATCAGCGATAACAGTAATTTGTAAAGCGCTTATTGCTCAAACGATTGGTTTGTCACCTAATGGACTAGACGAGCAAGAGCTAACACTTCGTCTGAATACGCGCATATCAGGAGTGTGAAGGGGCGTCCCAGAAATCGCTCAATAGCAAGCAGCAACTGGCGGGAGCCAAGGCGTTATTGGCGAGGACGAGCAATCTTTTTACGAAGGAAATGGACAACAGTTCTACTTTCAGAAATCGCGTCGATGTGCTGGAAGAGGAGCTGGAAAAGGAAAGAATGGAAAAAACAGAAACGGAACAGCAGCTAAAGATATTGTATATCGAAGAAAAGTGAGGTCGACGCGTGTGGAGATGGAAACCACAAGTTACACGCAGAAATAATTATAAACAGGCAGCAACGCCTGACATTCAGCAGCAGAACACCGCCGATGATTAAGCAGAAGCAGCAGCAACAAAAGGCCAACGTTAAGGTATATCGTCACTAGATTAACTCTATCATAGCCATATGGTATAGAAAACGGGGTCATTGTATTGTACCTTAGAATCAGTTGTCAAATCAAAGTGCGTTAATCTTCTTTTTGCTTTACGTGGTTCAGGCTGACCATGCTGAAACTCAAGAGAATACAGTAATACTGTACCAACATCGATAAATACAAGATACCGAGGTCCAGGAGCTTACAAAAGCTTTAGAAGAAGAAAAAAAGGAGAAGCATAACAAACGTCAGAAATTCTCGCAATACAGAAAGCATGCCCAAGTGAACATTCAAATTGCATATGGCAAGCTATCCGAGGCGACCAAGAATTCACCACTATCATACTTACAGACAGAGATCGTTACTCATTAAGTATCTTTGTTACTTCCTGTAATAAATAGTCAAAGATGCAGTTGAAAAGTCGCCTTGTAGATTTGCAGATTACTACGAGAGATGCTTTATGTGATAAATCATCTCATTTGATATCTTGTAAGTAGCAACTGCATACATTATAAACCAAACAATCAATTATGATATACTACCACGACCCTATTCAAGCCAGGTGTAAAACAAAGCCCATAATATCACTAAGCGACGTAACTAAGCTCATATGAATAATATATTCCGGTTTACTTAGGATGAACGGCTTTCTTGTCGGATGCAAGACATTTAGGATCTATTGCAAGAGGCCAAGTCGCGCAGAAAGCAGCCCAATGTGTACAAAACCCCATAACCGGAGCCTCATTATGGTAAAAAGTCATTGGACGACCAAAACGTGCTTTACAAGAGCAGAAAAAATCACAAAGAGACTACTGACTTTTGTTGTTATCATACACCATCTGCTGCTCAGCAGGATATGTCATTAGAACGTGCACAGAGGCTGAACATACAGATAGTATGGAAGAGAATGAAAGCATACAATTACCATACTAACATAAGCCTTGTACACAATACATTACAAGTGACAAACTTTCGCCACAGGTGGTTAATGCAAAACACGCAACTATGAGCTTTTCCCATTACGGCTAAACAATATAGTAAAGACGGAGCGTGTTACACAAATGTAAATTCAATAGGAAAAGTGCATACTTTTAATACCGTCCATTCCAGTGGTGCAGCCAGTCTTGCTCCAGCGGACAGCATTAGTCTTTCTTTATCAAGTTTTGTATATCGGTTAATTGTGGGGTACACTATCCAGAGACACAAAAGATTTAGCAGAGGATAGCAAAAGTCGCATTCACTATTTTTATATCTACGCAACAACAGCATTAGACATTTATGAAAACAGAACCCGAACTTCATTCCTAGCTTTTGTGACGTCGAAAGTCGTGATTCGTACGTTACATGTGTGTGAGAAAAAAGAGACAGACATGAGAGGACACAAAGGGCGATGAGAACATTGTTACGTATAAAGGGTGTACAGTGAACAAACAGTAATCTTTGTGGGAGAGAGAAACAAACAACCCGATGAAGACGGCACAACGGAAAACGGGATGCCGGAACCTCCGATCCTTTTAAAGGCATTGAATAGCCACTGTTGGCCTAAAACGAGCTCCTTATTTTCCAACCTATAAATATCATACAGTAGTACATAACGCAGGCACAAAAAACTACACATACGGCTTTTCCGTTTCTTTTTGGCAGCATTGCAACAACAAAGGGACTTAATGCTCCTGCCCAATGCATGGCAGAGTCATCTAGCATGGCTATGTTTCTTATTCCTCATTATTGCAACTCCCGGTCGAGCTCAGGACAGTAATGTGCAACAATGCAATCCACCAGCCGAGTCCATTCCCAACAACTATTCTGACTTCTCCGCAATCCTCATTCAACAGCGAATATACTTGACGGGAGGCAATATGGTACGAAACGTATACTACGTAAACGCACTAGACATACACCATAAAAGATCGACCGCAACAAAAACGACGAGAGAGCTTGTTTCCGTTTACCATATTATCTTTTATATTGCAGGATGAATCCACTATATGGACTCTGGATTTATCCCAGGGCTTGGACATCCAATGTCCGGCCTGGGACCCACAAGAGACAAGCTCAGAGGTTGCTACCGAACCGTATGCTGACGGAATAGCATTTGCTGGCCTTGAAGGCCAAATATATGTCCAAGCTGGTGATGGAGGCACAGCGGATATGGACAACATGGTATTTTACAATACTTCATCCAATACCTGGAGCAACGCCCGTACGTAAGCGTAAACACAATGAATGTGTTTGTTGTGATATCCAAAACAAGCATCTGTTTTCCTCCTTCTCCGCACCCTCTCTGACATGTATATTGATATGAAACACTGTATGGTTTGAAAACAATAGCTGTAAATATTTCAGGGCCGCTTCCTGAATCCCGAGCACAAATGTCAGCTACGGTGGACCCCACGTCTGGGATTGCTTGGTTCTATGGTGGTCGTGCCACTAAAGCAAAGGAAGAGACCGGAGAACATGCTTATGTGAGTGATGGGAAATAGGGAAGCAACGTCCCTCATGATGCAAGCTTTACTGATGTGGGTTTGCACTGGGTGCGTGGGTGCATATCTCTAGTACAATGATTTTTACAGTTACGATGCACGAACGCAAACATGGGACTGGCCTCCGGTACGATATGCTTGGGGACAACGACCCGCACGTTACGGTCATACTTCGAGCTTAGTGTAAGGCAGTGATTTTTTTCCCTCTTGTTATAAAAGTATAAATATTAAGATTATCTTACTAAACGGCATGTGTATCAAATAGCGAAAACCAGTTATTTATCCTCGGCGGGAAAACGGCGGTGGTCAATGCTTCAGGTGATACCTGGGTCACCAATCCAGCTGACTTTCAGAGTGTGCTTGGTAAAGTGAAAAAAGAAGAAAATAAGCTATGGCAATTGAGACAAGGTGTTCGCAACCGAACTTTGTTAACATGTAATTTCTATGGCTATTAGTTTTCGACACGGATGAACGAAAGGCAGTTACTATGGCCACCATTGGTGATACACCTGATGGAAGAGTGGGATTCTCGGCTGCATTAGGTACTACTATACGGACTTTTGGATTTGTTAATTTATACACATCCAGCTGTATATGATGAACTCACGTATATCTCGAGGATAATAGCACCAGATGGACACTCTATTATAGTGTTCGGTGGACAGGATGCGCTCACGGGTCAGAGCACTCAAGACGTCTTTTTACTAGACACATGTACTTTGCAGTGGTCCCATCCTGACGTTTCCGGTGTTCCGCCTTCAGCACGGTCCGGTCATCAAGCTGTAACCTACGATAAATATATGGTTATTCTAATGGGTAAACAACAATAACAAAGAAGAAAACATGACAAGGATAGTATCAAAAGAGAGAACTGACTCTGAGTCGTGTATAAATAGGTTATAAAGACGAACATACAGGCGAGTTTGCTGACGATATCGGGGTTTTGGACATGTCAAAATGGCAATGGATCGATAGTTTACCGGTTATCCAGCAATTTGCCAACGCACAGCAACCCAATTGTAAATTTACGATGCCACATATGCCGGATGGTGATGGTGGCAATAATGGTGGCGGAGGTGACAACAGCGGGCTTCCATATGATCCTACCGTGATTTCCAATCCTAATCAGTCTGACGATAATACGACAGCCGTTGCCCTTGGAGCCAGTTTAGGAGTTGCTGGGTTCCTTTTGTGTGCTGGTGCGCTTGTTTTCTATATCCGCAGAATGCGAAAGAACGCCCATACGCCCAATCCACGATGGCTTCCAGGTGCCCTGAAGAAAGAAGCGCCTCTACCATCAGTAACAGCATCTGAAACCGACGAAACCATATCTAAACCAAACAACAACATCTCGATGGACAACTGTAAAAATATTCCAGAAAGACCTCCTCCCACATTATCAAATCCGATCGAACGAGTCTAACATCAACTTTCATCCGTTTCTTCTGTTCTTCTCCTCTTTTTTTTACATAGTACAACATATAGCATCTACTCTTAATTATCGCCCTTTTTGTTTTTTTCTCCATTTTGCATTTTTCTTGTATTCAATAAATTCTGCTTATGGCTTATGCAAGCTCCACCTAGCACTGGGATGTGCATAGTTGCGCTACTTACTGTTTTGCATAGATATTAAAAGATAGATCCTTGAATCTGAGAACGTTGATGCTTGCCGTTTCTGGGCCTTTTGAAATGCTGAAGTTTATTAATTATCATGTATTCTTTTTTACTTTGTCGTTTTCAAATTTAGATGGCTCCCCTTCTACTATTTGGCTGCTCCAAAGTGGCTCATTGTATTCATTGGTATGCATTGCATCAGGACCATCACGTTCTCCACTTGTACGTATCTCCAATGATGCAAAGGGCAAGACGTAGCACGTAAACTGGCAGATCAACATGTCAGAGGGCGAATCTGCATAATAAGGGGCAAGGAACCATCCTAGTAATACCGATTCAGCAGAGCTTAAAGTCGCCCTATAGATTGCGGTTGACAGTCTTTTTTAGTCGAACCGCAAAACCGCAAAACCGCAAAACCTCGGAGCATAAAAATACATGACCTGCTTTCCATTGTAGCAGTCGCATAACAGTAGCTCCAGTAAAAACGTGTCTTCACTCCTCTTCTCCATTCTCATAATTACGAATAAACATGCCACCCAAACGAGCACCAGATTTCGGCAGCAAGCCAAAAGTATCTTTTTCCAGCTACAGCAGAACTGGCGCGAAAAGAACTGTTAGAATGGCGCAGCCTTGAATCCTGGAGGCACGCCGAATGTCCCACCACCGCTTCGACAGCCATCATCAAAACGTTTAATCTTGCGCGATCAGGAAACTATTGCTGCTAATAAAAGAAGAAGAGCAGGCAACCGCTACCGTAACTGGGCAGCCATTCTCCCTTCCCTTCTTGCAGCATATAAGCAGAGTTATGGCATCGAGGAACCCAAGAAGCCTCAGGCTTTGGGTCCTATCGAGGATCTTCTTCTTTGCCCTTGCCCTGAGACAAAGAAAAAAGAGAAGGCTTTCACTTGCATTTACAAATGTGGTGGGTATACAACGAATAAACTATGACGATAACAGAATTATGTGCTAAAAGACGTGATCTGATCCAGGTATTCGAGTTGCCAGAATCCAATACTGCAGCGAGTGCCTAGACCACTCATTGCCCGTGGTTTTGATGCGTCGCTACCCCTTCCCTCTGACACCATCTGAGCCGAATCACGCCATACATGTCGAGCAAATGCGTAGTATGCACAACATGCACTATCTTTGTCGCGCTTCTGCTCATGCGATTGCCAACTGGGCCCGCGCAGAGTATCGCTACAAGGTATATTTAGACGAAAGATACATTAATCAACTTAAACTTATTCTGTTTTCCATCAAGCTACCGATACCTGCCACTTTTAAGCAGCGACTTAGTGAAGCACTCCCAATGTATGGGAGACTAATGCTCAGCTTAGAAAAGGACCTTAGAGACGGATCTGACCTACAAAGAGCATGTCCGGCATGCATGTATATGGTAAATTTGTATTGTGTTGAAGCTGTAGTACTGTCGTGTCAATATATTGAGCTGGCAATCATATACATTCTACTAGTCTGGTCCCAAAATTGTCGCTGCAGACGGCAACATGCAACTACGACGCTTTGCGAAAACGAAGGACCCAAAAGACGTCGCATTTACTGATGAAGAAGAAGTGGATTGGTATTGGGTCAAAGATAACCAAGTCGTCCAAAATCGTAACGCAGTAAGTTTTTACTTATCAGATGACAAGAAGCATCATTCTTTCAGTTCCAGCTTAAAGTGTATTGTTATCTGTGTTTAGGCAACTGATGGCTGTAGCACGTGGCAAGCTCTCGAAAAGGGACGCGGGCGTACCGATCATCTAGATCAAAATGGTGCATTTGCATGCACTTGTGGCCATGGCCTTCCTCTGGCCATTACAGACATTACAACGCCTGGTGAACAGTAAGTCAATCTTAATGTTATGGCGACATTATTCAGAGTGCAGCTCTCTAATCTATTAATTGTCAGATTCACCTACGTCCTCAGTTGCTTGAAAAAAGTAACTGAGATGCCATTATACGGATCGAACATTCGCATCATGTACGACGTCGGCTGCAAAATTCGAATAAATCACTTTAGTATTAGATCAAATGCTGAGATATTCATGTCTCGTTATCAGGAATCGTTGGATTGTATAAAGGATGTCCCTATTGCTGTCGGTATTTTCCACATCACCGGACATGCCCCACGGTACCAGATCCACTACCGTCCTCGCTTGAAGGAAGGGTGGGGAATACAGGATGGTGAGCATCTTGAACGGCTCTGGTCTTTCCTCAACGGATTTGTTGCCATGACACGCTACATGTCGTCTCTCAACAGAAGACTCACCTTGACTATTGCTCTTGACTTTTACACTCAGCAAAGAACAGCCAATATTGGTACCATATTGTATAGCTTAGCTGATTCATCGCTGCTAGAGAAACAGAAGTCGAAGTTAATGATCTTAATGTATGGATAATCACTATAACAACCTCTTTTATAATATCATCGCTCACTATCATTTCCCAACAACTTTTATTATGGAAATAGGGAATTGACTGGTCAGATATCTAATTTTTAAAGGGTAGCTGAAAAATCTAAAAAAGGAACCTGCGCTCTTTTCATATAATTCCACCTACGCACGGAGAGTGAGAGAGAGAAAGTAAATACTTACGCAAAGCATTCCCCAAACTCATGGGGGACCTCGGCCGCACTTTTTACCCGTGGGCTCTGGGAGATTAAAAATGAAGCAGGACTTACGCCCGGAGGCAGCCTGAGCAAAAAAAAACAGCCGTTCGCGTGAAACGATGCAACATCCGAAGATGGGTCGAGACAGAGGCTACTAGGAACTGCGAGAGAAAAGCAAAGGGGGAGGGGAGAGTAGGGGGATAAATTATACAAAGAAGCAATAAGAATATGAGGCTTTTAAAGACTTCCTCAGGTCCAAGTCAAAGCAAAACGCACACGCCACCGTCCAGATGAATGGATAGATCTTGACCACAGCCGATGGACTACTTGACAGGTTGGATTCTAGGAGCGAGATGGCAGTAGAGCATCAATCTTGACTAGCGTGGATGTGTCTGTGCACTATCGCCATTCCAAGAAATAAAAGAGACGAATAGTTAATGGGAAACTGTTAAACCACACACACACACAAAATTCTATCGTGCTATACTTACCCATACTTCTACGATGAGACACAGGAGAACCGAACACACGGCCAGAGCAGAGCAGAGAATCGCAGCCAAGACAGAAACACTTCTTCTAGCTGGAAAAAGAAAAGATCAATAGAGGGTTGCACACACTGTGCTATCTTTATTTTTTGACACGTCACTATCATCCTCCTCCATCCCAAGCTGGATCCAGCTATACTTACATTTGTTTTGTCGTTTTACAGCAAAGTTATAGACAGGGAGAGATGGGGTCTAAGCCATACCAAGTCCAAACACATCACCGCAGAGCCATCCTCTATTAGAAAAAAGAAAACATCTATGAGCAGCTGCATACACTTTTTGACATGTCACGGCAGACATCTTCCTGGTTCTTCAAACACGCAAAGACAAACACAAGCACAAAATCCTTTCCAGCTATACTTACTATCATGACATCCTTGAGTTGGAGGAAGAGAGCCCTGAGTTAGAGAGAGGAAAAGCAAGAAGGGCACGACCAATTCTGAAGAATAAGAGAAGAAAGAGGAGGAGAGAAAGAAGAGACTGCCATAATGCACACGTCATGGTCAGGAACCCTTTCCCGTCACGCTGCTGCGCACACTGCACACCCTTGGCACGTCATCCCAAGCACCCAGGCCATCCTACCCACCTACCAATGTTCAAGTCCCCTTTTGCTTATCCTTACTATCTGTTACTTGCCCGCCGGACACGATGCATAAAGCGGAACCTGAAGTAGAAAGAAAAGAAGAAAGATCATGAGCAGGCTGTTCTAAATATGCAGCTACTTTTGACACGTCATGACATCAGCATCTCCAACAGACACTCAACTTCTCTCCAGCTCATCCTCACATTCCCTTCCTACCATACTTAAAGTTGTTGCTTGTGTTTAACGGTGGGCCGCAAGTCTGAAAAATCAGAGGAAGAAAAAGAGGAGGAAAAAGAAGAACGTCGTATGCGTGCAAGAGACAACTACTATGCCAATAAAAGACGACAGAAACAACAGGAAGAAGCATAACCACTGGGTTAAGAAGGCGAAGGAGTGGCGAAACGCCTTCAAAATGGATGGTAAGGCCGTTGAAGTGCAAGTCCGAAAGGCAATCAAGGTCATCCATCAAACGATTAGCCGCCAACCAGAACATGCGGTCAATAAGTTCGACCAGCTTTAGAAGAGCGCTTGGAAGTTTGGTTTCTTTGTTGTCCTTTTCAACGCAGCACGAGTTAAAATCGACGTTGGACAAGGCAGCTACATGTCTCTCAACGACTTGAAACTCGAGAGTGCAGCTGTCAGAGATTATGTGGCGTTGCCCGCAACAGAACAACAAGCCTTGTTTTACGATTGCAAATCAGCAATCAACAAAGTAAACAAGCTCGCTTTAGGAACCAACGTTCCAATTTTACGTGGTGCGAAGTGATCTGGCAGGGTGAATTGGGTTCGCCATGAAGATGATGCCGTGTCGCCGTGCTCCGACGCACTGACGGATGATGATAAAGAGGAAGACGAGGAAGAAAGTGACACGAACGACTCGGAGCTGGAGAGCGAGAGCGATAGCAGCAATGCTGACTACGACGGCTATTAGTTGCAAATAAAAATAATAACAAAACAATATTCGATCTTGTTCATGCAAAAATGGCAAGTATAACAGTTTCTATAATATGATTATATTTAAAGGGTCCGTGATAATTATTTTAACGGCGTTTACTGATATAAAATCAATGTGAGCGAATATTACATGAGTCATGATATAGTTAAGTAAACATCTTGTCGAATACATTGAATTTTGTTTTTAGCACTCTTCAAAAACCGATTGCGATGATTACTATGTCAGAGTATTTGAGTGTTCGCCTTTCCATTAGCCGGCGTCCGATGAATTTCGAAGATTATCCTAAATTTCGCTTTTCTGTTCAGGCTCTTCCGCATACTGTAACTTTATCTCTTTAAAAAGGTCAAGCCAAGTAAGACTTCTAATCAGAATGATGTGGTGATACGTGTTTTTGTATGAGAGCATATGATTTTGGGTTGGAAAGATAGCTGTTTGAGAGGATTCTTTTAATATTGGAAAACTCTCAAGGCAAATGACAATTAACGACAGCTAAACAAGAAAAGTTTATGTCAAAAGATTGATATCATATGTGGCAAATGTCTGACACCTTTTATACCTTAATAAAAAATAAAACGCGTATATCGCACTTATAACTTCATCTGATAACTCTTGAGTCTTTTATCCAAAACGCTAAGCTGGTATATCACTTGATGTAACAGAGCTCTGCCTATATATGAAAAATACATTGAGGATCCTTCACATAACTTTCGTACAGATCCCCATACCCTCTTTATGGACAGCATATTATGCAGATTTACTATTGTTTTGACGGTAAACTAAGCAGTAAAATATTCACTGGGTGTTACGTTCAGTTAACAGCAGTGTATGGCATTTCTTGTTCCGCTCGGCATGCTCCACAAGCGCTCCCTTCTAGACTTGGTGATTTTTCATTGGCGGCTTTTCGATATTTCCACATTAGCTCAATTTTTGCATTGAAGCTCTCTTCTTTACTTATTACAAGAGTGGCACCACACACGTACCATGAAAACGTCAATGCGCATCAACTCTTTATGCGCATTGCTCACCATCATTATCAGCTGCGTTAGTGTAGCTTGGGGTACTGGTGCAAGAGAAACCGAGACAATTTCCAAAACCGCGATTCCGATCGCACCTGAATTCAGGAACACGCGAGTTATTCGTGTCGTCGACCTTCGTGCCAATGTTGTTCAAGAAGATATTGGCATTCGCGCCAAGAACATTGATACTACACCTAAAAGCGAATATATTTTCACTGTTCCTCGGCAGACTGAAGAACATGTAGCTAGCATCACGGCATTCTTGCGTCAGGAGCCAAAGACAGCCTTGACCATTGAACAAGCCGGCTTCGACTCGGAAAAGTACGTACTACACACATGTTATGATGAGTTTGGCTTGTCGCTTCAGCATTGCGATTTAATACTCATCCACGTTTCTATAGAGAAGTGCAATTGTACAAGATTACGTTTGATGATCCTGTTAAGCCAGACGCTGAGGTTCGCTTTGGCGTCAAGATCGCGTATAGCCACGCTTTGACTCCCTTGCCTGCTAAAATTCCACAAGTCGCTCGTCAATTCGTCGTTTACAAAGACAATATTTACCTGTACTCGCCTTACTTCAGCGATGAAATCAAGACCACTTTACAGTATGTTCTATTTCAGTTCGAGAGTGTCAAAAAGATGAAGTGGAAAGGGAAAGAACACCGAGCCTTAAACGATGATCATGTAGATTGCCCACCCAAGTGGTACAGTCGTACACAGGCGGCGACCACGTTCAGCATAACGGAAACAAGATTGTATACGGTCCTTTCCACTCGGTAATGCCCGAAACCTACGATCGCTTGCGCGTTCATTATGAGTACACCAAACCTCTTTTGACCGTTACTGAGCTTGTACGTGATTTACAAGTCTCTCACTGGGGAGGAAATTTGGCTGTTGAAGAGAATTACAAGCTGCATCATTCTGGAGCAGAGTAAGTGTTTTTAGGGAATCTCTTCTTGTAATTACATGTTTATGCCAAGTAAACTTAAATTTTTCTGTAGGCTTGATGCTCAGTTCAGCCGTGCTACCTATCAACTTACTCGAATGGTCCATGGTCAAACCAATGTTTTGAAAGACCTGACCTTCCGTCTCCCTGCTCAAGCACGCGACGTTTATTATCGTGATGATATTGGTAATGTGTCGACCTCTCACTTCCGTAACGAAATCGAGTCTTCAGTCCTGCAAATCACGCCACGATATCCCTTGTTTGGTGGCTGGAACTACACCTGGTTCCATGGATACAACGTAGATCTCGCCAACTTTGATCGCTATTCACAGGAAAAGGATGAATATATCCTCAATGTCAATTTCGTTGATAACGTCTATGACATGTCCATTGACAAGGCTGTTGTTCGCATTGTATTACCTGAAGGCGCAACGTAAAGTGTTACTTTTTCTGCATTTTGAAATAGTTATGGATAGCAAATTATTATGGAAATCGAGAGAATGAGCAATGAAGATGAAAGTGTATATGTGCTAATACAAACTCTTTGAATTTGTTCAGTAATGTTCAAGTTCATACACCCTTTAATGTCGACTCGATTGAGCACAAGACTTACTACACTAACTTCGATTCAACGGGCCGATACCTTGTCATTCTTGAAAAGCACAATGTCGTTCGCGAACACGAGCAGCCCATCCAGGTTTGTACTTTACCATGTGAGCTGAACATCGTTATATCTTCTCTGTTGCTGATATAGTGGAACAATATAGATCACATACCAATATTCAACTGTGCGCTTATTCCAAAAACCTTTGGTTGCAACGGCTGCTGTTTTTGTCCTGTTTTTGACAAGCATGATCTTTTCAAAGATGAGCTTTACCATTGGACCTAAATCGGTATGTATATCATCCATATCTCCACGAGAAAAACATAGCAAATAATGTTGAGTACTGATTTTCGTTGCTTATTGCATATAGGACGCTTCCAAAAAGTTAGAATAATAACGAAGGCAGTTCAACCTAAATAGTAGTTTGATGGCCCAACCTTTTCTTTTCCACTCCAAAATGTACCATATTTACAATTGCTTTTGAAGAAAAAATATATCGCAAACAGGCACAGAGAATGAAGAAATGCAATCTATATCTTACAAATCTCCCACTAGTGTACTGTATGTTCCCATGAATCAGTACCCTCAAATTTCTTATATAATGAATAGAAAGTGGCAGAGATATCGCGGCATTCAAATACATTGTGGCAAATGATCGGATATTCTGCAAGAGCCATGCACTCTTTCTTTTTCCTTCATACTTTATATCATGACAGCAAATGATGCAGCACTCGGTTTCGGCGATCTTGCAAAAAGCATTCGAGATGACGATACACAAAGTAGCTTTCCTGATGTAGACGACTTTATTAATTCACAAAACATTCAACTCTCACCCGACATTCGTGGTAACGATTTTACCTTTTTGCATTTTCACTGAGTGACTTATCCATGGTAATGGCAGAAAAGAATAATAAGTAAAACTCTCCACTTCTCTTTTTCCAAACGTCTTAGAGTCATGGACAGCTGCCCCGTTATCCCAAAAAGTTGAACTGGAAGAGCTTAAGACCATATTTAAAAACAACAGTGCGAATGTCGAATCAAAGGAACATATGGAAAAGGCTCTCAGTTGCATACGCGCATTTCTGGCGGAAACGAAACATATTCCGGACCTGTTGGAACGAGCCGACGAGGCATTAAGCTCGATAAGTGGATCACGAGAAAAACTGGCACAACTCATCGCAAGTACCGAAAATGGGATGCCAAAATAACCTGTTTTCTTATGAAGTACAAAGACATGTAAACAACCACTATGTACATATAATGCAATACAACCAATCTATCACTATACTACCATATTATTACTCATTTAATCGAGTTAATTGGCGATAGGCGCATCTTGGAATGTTGGAGTGTGTGTATGTTTGAAAGCACTATTTAAAGCATGGTGCCATACACTTGCCCGATGTCCGGATTATCATCGTAGAAATTTCATGCATATGGAACTACTGAGTCAAATGACCAAGTGAATAAGCTAGACCAGCAGTAGAAGTCTTTTTTTCCCATTATGCCAGTCGTGAGACACAGTAGTCTTTCTTTCCTTTCCCTCCTCTATATTTTCTCTTTCTCGCGAGCCTGTATAGTGACAGTTGACTACACTTTGAAATGAGCAATGACGGAAACGATTCAAAAACTTACCAAAGTTTGTTATATGCGAGTGAAGAGGTGGAACGCTATCGTTAGACTCACATACATAAAAACATATGTCACCCCTACTTATGTTAGGCAGGATGAGCTTTGCAGAAAGAAGCGGCAACAGCAGCAATAACAACAGTAGCAGCAGCAATAGGCGAGACACAGCAAGAGAGTTCCGGCCTAGTGCACGGTATGTTCCACCACACCAGCGTGCAACGGCGGCAGCCACAGCAACCTCTGCTGGTGGTCTAGCAGTACCCAACTCAACACCGTCAAGAAACAGTGATGGTGGGTTTGCGACGAACAACGACGGCTGGAACTCCACAAGAAGAAGCAACTATAATGATTTTGACCAGCAACAGCAACAGCCACCCTATAGACCAAGGTTCTAGTATATCAGAGAGAAACAGAGAAAAAATGACCAGATTTATTTTCCTTTTTTCGTATAGCACTCACTTATTTGCTACTGTATATCTATGTGCGTATATGGTATAGGTGGAAGGAGCACGGGTCCTCAGATTTTGGTGGCTCGGGCCGTAGCAACAGCTATTTTCGCTCTGCATCACCATTCGATGATCGTGGGTCATATGGTGGATACTACAAACGAAGAGGGGCGGGTGGTGGTGGACGATATGAAGAAGGAAGAGGACATTGGAGAAATAACACACATCATATTGGCCAACGCAGTATCCGGTTGGAGAGAGAGCTATTCGGCTTGCCAGATGATATGGACCAAGCACACACAGGCATCAATTTCAACAAATATGATAATATTCCTGTCGAAGCGTCCGGTGACGACGTGCCTGACTTTATTGAAAAGGTACACTACTGGTTTATACCCAGAATTTGGTGACTCTATAGTATATGTGTACGAGAGAGATCACACTAATTTGGAACGAACATTGGACTGGTAGTTTACTAGTCCGCCACTTGACAGCCATCTCGTGACCAACGTGGAACTCGCGCGCTACACATCGCCAACGCCAGTACAAAAGTACTCGATACCCATCGTAATGGCACACCGTGACTTGATGGCTTGCGCACAGACAGGTATTATCATAATAGCTGTGGAAAACAGAGGGGGAAAAGTCGTGATTTAGCTGGGAAGGGGCGGCATGAAAAGAGCTTGTGAATATACGTGTATGTGTATCTACTACGAGTAGAAAACTTTGGCTTTTGATTAAATGGTATGATGTATTCTGTACATGTACGGGATGATGTTTTATTGGATGTTTATGATACTGTAGGATCTGGTAAAACGGCCGGGTTTTTGCTCCCAATTTTATCAGACCTATTTAGTAATGGGCCGTCTCTACCACCATTACCTCCACAAGCTAGCTTCCGTGGAGGATATCGCGCTTCAAAAGCATATCCAGAAGCATTGATTCTTGCACCAACGCGTGAGCTGACATCACAAATATATTCGGAGGCTCGCAAGTTCACCTATCGATCTTATGTACGGCCATGCGTGGTGTATGGAGGCACAGATATCGGGCATCAACTCAGGGAGATTGATCGTGGTTGTGATGTGCTAGTGGCAACACCTGGTCGACTTGTTGATCTTATCGAACGCGGACGTGTCTCATTAGCGAACATTCGTTTTTTAGTTTTGGATGAAGCTGATCGGATGCTAGGTTCGTATTTGATTATCCTTTTGAAGGTAGTAGTCGAATGCTCTCGCGTACCCACTAATGTGTACCGTATTCATCCAAAATGTTAGACATGGGCTTTGAACCACAGATCAGAAGAATAGTTCAGGGAGAAGACATGCCTGAAGCTGGAAACCGCCAGACACTAATGTTCTCTGCTACGTTCCCACGCGATATCCAAATGCTTGCTCGAGATTTTCTGAATGACTATATATTCCTATCGGTCGGCCGAGTTGGCGCAACATCTGAAAACATTACCCAGCGCATTGAGTAGGTGTTATTGATATAGAGATATTTGCTTAATTTTTGAATGTTATTAGTTGTTAATTGCTATGTTTTGTTATATATTATAACTAAAAAAAAATACAAAAAAGATACGTCGAAGACGACGAGAAGCGATCAGTTTTGCTCGATATTTTGACTGCTGATTCCACACGCGGATTGACACTGATCTTCGTTGAAACGAAACGTATGGCAGATACGTTATCTGATTATTTGTTACGAAGCAACTTTCCAACTACATCTATCCATGGCGATCGTACTCAACGAGAGCGAGAAATGGCATTGAACGCTTTTCGAACAGGGCGAGCACCGATCATGGTAGCAACTGCAGTAGCGGCTCGAGGCCTTGACATTCCAAACGTGACACATGTCATTTCGTTCGATCTGCCAACAGATATTGACGACTACGTGCATCGGATTGGCCGTACGGGTCGTGTAGGCAATGTCGGCCTGGCAACAGCTTTTTTCAACCGAGGAAACAAGAACATTGCGCGAGAACTTGTGGAATTGCTCAAAGAAGCCAAGCAAGAAGTTCCACAATGGCTGGAAAGCATGCTGCGAGAAGCAAATAACTATGGTCGTCATGGCAATCGCGGTGGTGTGCGTAGTGGTGGCGCGTCTCGAGATTACAGGCGATATAAAAACAACAATGACTATTATCAACAAGGTCGTAATCGACATGAATATCACGAGTATGCATTGCTGACTGTTCTTTTGCTTACTTTTATAATACTGCCTAACCTTTTACATTAAAAATACTGATGTGCACATGCTTTTCGCTGCCTGTCTACCCATAACAAATGATATTTATGTATGTAGCTATGGACCTTCATTCTATGCTTCTTCTAGTGCCGGCGGTGGTTATCAAAGCAAGCACCAGAGTAAGACGAGCTGGTTCTAACGGTTATTCTCACTATCTCTTTCCATTTTGGCTCAACGACAAGGATGAGTATATCGCCAGAAAACGGAAACTATTTTTATGTATAATACTTTTGTTTTGTCAATCGCTATTCACAAGCAGAATTTTGTTATGCTTTAATAAAAAATGTAATCAGCACGATAATCTGTAAAACATTTAAAGAGACTTGTGCATATTCATTGATTACCAAAATTCACTTCCTGTTGAATTGTTACTACATAGCATAATCTTCTTTGCTTCATACCCAAATCTTTTAGTTACTTGCATCATTATATTAATAATAACATATGCTGATGACCACAAATGGGTTGGACATAAATAGCAACCAAAACATAATGTCATCGTCATTTATTTTGCAATATGCAGCTGTATATTTATATAGCTATGTATTCAGTGCCAACTGCTCGTTTTTGATAATGACGCAGCCTACCTTGGCCTGAGCTCTTCACCGGATGCAACTCTGTTGGCTAAATGCCTTCCACTAGTGTAAGCTGAGTATTCAATGCTTTCAGATGCAATAGAGCAACGTGACTAACCATCTGTTGTCGGCGACAGTACTACCCTTACTCGTTGCTAAAGCTGCTGTTCATTGCGTGGCAGAGCTTTACAAAGTGACCGAAGCGTGTTTGGCAAAAAATGTGCTAGATCCTTAAAGTTTCCTCTTGTGCCACCACACTCGAATTACTAGTATATTTAATGCCAATATGCGATTGCTCTTGTTTGTAGTGTAACAGCAGCGCACGCTCCCCTCCTCTCTTTATATTACTCGGAAGAACACAACGATGGTCGTTCCCGATGGCTCCCGCTTTTTTTTCAACGACGTAACAACGGCTACAAATTGTACCTGATTTCTACACACCATTCGTGTAAGAGCAAATCATATCAACCACAGACAAATAATAACGATGTATGTATGTAACACTGCTTGAATATTGGGCGGCAGTACAATTTTTTTTGAGCATTAGCTGCAGTAGTTGTGACGATACAAAGAATAGCAGTAGTGGAAAATATATACAATAACATTTTTAAAGTAACGAATCTTTAATTCTGATCGATGGTGTGTATCTGGCAGTGTTGATGTATAGTTCTCCTGTCTTCTTCAACTTTTGATTTATGCAATGCTACATACTGGAAGAGTGAATTTCAGAAGAACATTATGGAGCACGAAAAGCTCGTACTTATTAAAATACATCAAAGATGTCAGATGTCATCGGCATCCTGCTTGTTACTACCGTTTCATCGGGCATTTTCCTACCTGCACGTCGATCTCCTGTTTATCATGCATATTTTGTAAATAAATTTACCCGGCTGCAGATCACGGGGTATTTCCACATTTCTTCATCACCCATAATATACCCGTCCTAATGTGAGTGTGATATGATGAAATGTGTTTATGTATACAATCTTTTTACATATGGAAACCTTATGATCTACTAAATCTACACCTAATGATATTTAAACAAAATAATAATACAATGAAAAGTACGCTATTTGCATCATGCTATTGGTACACCTGTTCAGGCTCGTAATCGTCACACAGAAAGCACCAACATAGTGCTATTGCTAGGCTAGAAAACAACGTGTATTGTTAGCTACAACTGTCTTTTTTGTCTCCAGACAATACTTGAATATGTGCTGAAGTTATTAAGGGCTTACCAGCCGACACATTCCCGCCAACAGCTTAGTTGCTGCCCTATAAAGCCTGGTACAAAATGTGGTGGTTGTAAAGGGTACAGTGGTGGCGGCTGTGGTGCCATCATCATGTCCATTGGCGTGCCTGATAAAATGACGGTAAGAAACAAAGCACAATATGGCAAGAAGAAACATTTTCCTTTTCGTTGACTGATTTTCGATGGTACCTCCTGGTGGGGGGAGTGGTGGTGGTGGCGGAAAACCACCAGGTTGTTGCATCATTAATGGATCAACAGAAGAGGGAGCAAATGCCGATATGCCCATGGGTGGAGTGGGTGTATATGGCTGTACTGCGGCCGGAGGAGGAAGCATTGACATAGGCGCTGGTGTAGAAAACACATTCGCCGGTTGATAGAATGCCATTTTTATAAAGTTTTTTGCTCTTTCTCCTATTGTATGAGTGTTTTTAGTTTGAGTGTGTATGCGTTTATGTAGTAGTGCAGTACAGCGGGGACGATAAGAGAAGTAAAAAGAGGAAAAAGAAAACAGACGATCACTAGAGAGGGGTTAGAAGCTTGTTACAATCTAACACTAAGCCTTATAGCAGTTGAAGCACGCACCACACGCGCGCGCAAAGAGGAAAAGTGCTCTCTGCTTTTTCAAAAAGGTAAATGACTTTTAAGTATTTGTCATGATGATGAGTGTGTAACTATGGCTCGTGGTTGGTGACGATGACAATGATGCGAGTGGCACCCGTCTTACACTAGCAAGGGCTGCTTTTGTACAATAAGAGTATTGCTCAGATATAAGAGATACCCACATGATGAAGCCCAATAACTGACGCTGTCTTCACTTGCTGATAGCATGTATGTAAATAAAGACGTGTGAACTTAGGTTGTTACCTTGATTGTTACATTGAAAAAGCAACAGTTGCTCCTATGACATTTGTGCTGCTGCGTGTAAGCACACTGCTGACTGACGGGATTGCTCCCGACAACCACGTCCACACGACGACGCCACTAGTTTCAACCCACCTCTGAACTGCCTTCTGCCATTTTTTTTCCAGGAAAGGGACCATTTCTGTTTGATCTAATTTGAGTGTGTTTATATTATGAGACATGTGCGATATCATATCCAGAAAAAAAGTGATAAAAATATTGCTATTCAGGTTGGAAATTCACTAGGGTGGCAATATCCATTTCAGTTTCCAAACAAATCAGTTTCCTAATACACAAATGGCACTTTTTTCTGTCCGCCCTCTTGCATTCATCAACAGCAGCAGTAGCTCACACGTGTCATGCAAAAAAAGCCTAGAGAGTAATGTGACCGATCCCGACATAAACATCATTACGCTATAGCCGCCACATAGCATGGAGATGAACACCCCTTGTATGCAACCATCCAGCCAGCCCGAGTTTTCGTTTGGTTTTTTTTATTTTATTCAGGTCATTGTACAGAATGCAATTGCTGTCCCTCAAAGACTAACAATGAAAAAAAGGAGTATATGTAATAACGAAAAGTAAAAAATGTCTATGTAATCATCACAATCTACAACTCTTCATGAACCACTCCGGTAGCTGGAAAATGCGCACCTTGTTTCAGTACTAAGTATTGTTTGGATAGAAAGTTAATAACTGCGGCCGAAGGCTAAATTCATCTTTCCACTACCTCTCTCCTCCAGGTTTGACTATGCACACTTACGTTCTACTGTTTGCTTGTCAATGCTAGTCGGGAATACAACCTTGTATTCTACGAAGAGATCTCCATGCTGTTTCGGGTTGTCGAAATGCGGCATTCCAGCACCCTTGACCGTCTGCACGAATCCATATTGTGTTATTCCTTCCCGCTTCAACGTGATCACCGACTCATCCAATTGCTTTAACGTCTTTTCAAATCCAACAAGAGCCTCGATAAGCGTTATTTGTTGCGTAGTGTATAAATTGTTGCCCTGTCGATCAAAAGTTGGATGTGGCACTGTCGAAATAGTGAAGATGACGTCGCCTGGGATAGCATCTGGATATTCATCGGCCTCTTGTTCCAACACCTACGTTTATGATACATAAATTGCCGGTGTCGTTGTTTTGATTAGAAAAACACACTACATCCTGGTTGCGATCCGGTGGATGCTCTTATATCGCCACGTGTACATTACATATACAAAAACCACTTACAGTCGTCTGACCATCCCGCATGCCTTTTTCTATCGTTAACGTGTATTGTTCGTTGCCTCGCAGTACTTTACGACCGCTACAAGCAGGGCAGACAGCGCGGATCGTTTTGCCCTTACCACCGCATTGATGACATGTCTGCTGGAATTGTTGTACCATACCAGGACCCAGCTGTACTCGGGTGACGGTCACTCCCCGTCCCTGACAGGCAGGACATGTTTGAATATCCTCGGATCGACGAGCGCCGCTACCATGACAATGATCGCATACTGTTTGTTTGGAAATATCTACTTCGATCGTTGCGCCATTGTAAAGATCCTCCAAAGATACCTCCAGTTCAACCTGCAAATCTGGTCCTCTTCGCTCTTGTGCCTGAGCTCGTCCTCCGCCTAATCATAATTTCATATGTCACAAGTATGTCATGTGTCATTTTCATAAATGAATTAGGTAAGTAATCCAAAAGTGAAAGACATAGAAAGATATGTAGAGTAGAATTTTTCCTACCGAATCCACCGCCACCAAAGAATTGAGCAAACATATCAAATGGATTATGAAAACCGCCACCACCACCACCATTCTTGTGTTGTTCAAGGCCTTCTTCGCCGTACCGATCGTAGATGCCTCGTTTCTCATCGTCCATCAAGACCTCATAAGCTAATTTTGACGTATAAGCTAATCTGGACTGCGATGTACATTATATGCCTCTTTCATATATGACAATACCTGAAGACAGCTCCATGAATTTAGCCTCTGCATCCTTGTTTCCGGGATTCTTGTCTGGATGATATACTCGCGACAACTTTTTGTAATGCTTTTTGATCTGGTTTTTTGGCGCGTCGCGTGGCACATCGAGAATGTTATAGTAATCTTTGCCAGCTTCTACAACCAGTAATATAACGAGGAGCAAAAGCCAAATGGCAATTTGGCGCATTGTTCAATAAAAAAGAAGTGGTTTATTTTTCTTTTAAAGTGGCAAAGGGGAACACGGTCAAGGCACGCTCCATATGCAGAGTAGTGAACTTGTCTCACACTTATTGGACGGATTTTCACGAGCAGCTGCTCATTTTGGTTTCGGAATGCTGTATAGCTTAATAATGCACCCTTTTTTTTCTGTTCTTTTCTTCGCATGTACATATTTATGTTATTGGATGCTCAGTACAGCATGTTGAGTGCTTTACAATGTATCAGAATGTGGCTAATGCTCCTGACAGTAGGTAGTAGATATACAAAACGCGCTTAGCAACGCTCCTTTGTATTCGGTCCGAGCGGCGGCAGCTGGTGTACATCACGTCAAAAGTACAGTTGTTGCCTGGAAGAGGATCTCATTATATATCTAGAGGAGATGGAGATCCTGATACTGAAAGAAGGCCAATCCTAGTTTTGAAGGAGAGGTTTTTGTTACTGTATGGGATGTAGGGAGGAGACAGGAATCGAGGACGGATCGCGGCAGCAGTCATTTTTTAAGCGATCTGTAGATGCTATCATAAGATAATGAACTCTTAAAAAGTTTTTTTTGTCATATGATGGTATAGCTCAAGCCATAACTTGATAAAACAAAAATGCTATATGCTCTATGACCGTCTTTACATCAGCCTTTATAAGTGAAAGTGTGATGATAGAGCTTTAATAAAGATAATAAGGGACAAGATTAAGTATCTTTGAGATGATGTTTTATTCCAACAAAAGATAAAGCTCTTTTATATTCTAGCTATTAAGACGGCGATATCAATTCACCCGACTAATGGATAAACTATGTGATAGAGGATGGATCAAGGACGTATCAGAGCTTCTATGTATTGAAGTCGCTATGTTAATCGGGCACATCTTTGAAACCGGCGTTAGCTGATGTAATGGCCGAGGTACCTGTTGATAGGTTCATTGTCCTGTTCACGTAAGGTGGATCATCTGAGTGAGAGATTTTATTCAATAGTGTTTAGCCGAAATGCCGTAGTGTTCATACGTGTGTGCTATAATGTTTAACCGAATATCATATTGTTGATATCTTAAGCAGTGTATTAATGTGGTTCACCACAGAAAGAAAATACAACATGAATACTGTTTTCGGAATTGGGAGAAGGACACGTTGAAGTAGAAGACAGAAGGAAAGCAAATACATGTTCGCTAGCGGTAGGTGATGTTAGCAATATACAGAGAAAGACATATACAAGACGAGAAACGATCCCAAAACAAGCAAAATACGAGTAGCCAGCGGCTTTCTCGTCAGATCAATCAAAACAAATAATCTTCTTGGGGTACTGTAAAAAATGCGTGAGCTACACAGGGAAGGGATGCATCGCAGTCTGTTTCTTGGATAAGATTGGCTTATATACATAGTATACACTTTCGATCGTGTGAGCTATACTCCATACGCTAGATAGCAGCTTTACCACTATGCTTCGTACCACTGCTATACTTGCCGTATGCTACGTGGTACAGATTTCCAACTGTGATCCGCAGATCTTTCAGTCGTGCCCCCTGGGCTAGTGTGGTCCTCCCCTGGTTCCTTTTTTCCATTAGTATCTGGATACTGCAGTTGCTATTATTGCACCGTGCTTACTTTTTGTCCAAATCTATAATCGACAAACATATTATTTCCTCCTCCTCAATCAGCTCATTCTGCAATGTTCTAGCGCTTAGTTTTGGATGCCGCAAGGCGGTGTTCCACAACTGCACAGGTTTTTCCTCGAGCTTTGCAATAGTGCTGAAGTTTTTTTTATAGCCGAATAGGTTTGCTTTGGTCGCTGTTGCTGTGGATAGGCAGTGGCTCAAACGATTGCTCCTAGTGATGATATAGCCGGAGGTAGTGGGCCTTTTCAGTAATGTAAGTGTCAAAGCTATCAATAATTACTATGAACAGCAGGGATGTTTGTTGTATGATAATGAAACTATTAAAATACATCCGAGTTTCCATGGAAGTGTCAGAAACACAATGATACAAGTAGTAGTAACAATACCTTTGCAAGCGCGGATATAGCTGATGTGAGTATAAAGAGCAGCAACTGGTCGTCTTACAGCACCACAAAGTCTGTCCTTGTGTTGACGACCGTAATTTTTGGCCATTCGTAGAATATAGCATTGTGAGCTACTGTAACATGCCCTGATAAAGATGTAGTAGTGATCAGGGTCAGTTTCGAATTTACATATGAGTAAGATTGAATCTACATGAGGAGATATTCATCAGTTATACATGACGCTGTCAACAATATGGGCTGTTATATGCTACTTCTGGTGAGCAATTAGCAAAGAATGGTGGAATTCGACGACTCTTTTATAAGAGTTATTACTGGCCAATCTGGGTGGTGAATTTGCTATTTCCAACTTTGTAAAAATTATAACCAGAAAATTACCGATTTGTACTGAATAGGACAGTTAGCAGGCTAAACATTCACTGCTAATGATCATATTGTATACAATATACAGTAATAGAGATGATGGGATATCAGAAATAAGATGAAAATCTTGTTCTTCGATTCTCCTTTAAAATTATTTGAATTTGTTTGCTGACAAATTATCCAAGTCCATAACGAGATATTATGCGTTCCACGTACATTATGTCAACTGGGACTTGATCGATCCTAGTTCCCTCGTTTCGCAGAATATGCTTGGGATGAATCATTGATAGTGGTATCCGATCCAATTTTCTTGGGTTATCCAAACCAAATGTGGAACTAACGCATGTTCTAGGGTTTTGGGTCGTTATCCATATCGATTTGGATAGACATGTCTTATTTAAAGGCAGCTGTAAAAATGTCCATTAAAACGTCAGAAGTCATCAGAAGATGACAAAGATTGTTAAAAGACAGCAGAACACATTTTTCGTTTCGGGGATGTAGCAAAACGGTCGTTGCATATGTTGTGTAGCTTTCAAGATTTGACAGCAACGTAGCTCCAGTCGTCCACAATGCGGATGCTCGGAAGGCGAAACTCAATCTTCTTACTATACCACATAGTCCATACAATCGTAAAGTTGAGAAATATGAACTTCCAACAGCACCTTTTACTGATATAACTACTAAGCTACTTGCTTACTCTGCAAGACGTTTTGAATCACGTCATGGAGAAAGAAACATGTTGATTTAGCACTGCTTCGCACCAAATTGTGCCTCGTGAATCATGTCACCCAGGTACAAACTTTTGTATTCGCCGTTCTGAGCACAGAAGCCAAAAATCATGCGCTACGCGGTTTTAAAGCGCATTGAGTTCTTTTTTCAGACTACGTCATTATAAAAAAGAGTAATTGTATTACAGCACAACACATATGAGGTAGACGTACATGTTTTATACATTATATTTTTGGCGTAGCAAGAACTAGGACAATCCTATAGTTTCTTTACGTGGTGTGTTATACAGCACCATTGGATTACTGCTAATCATTATTGAGCATGCTACTGCTTTATGAGTTTAAGCTACTACTGCACATCTTGAGTGCCAAGTCTTTTTCGAGGGTCCAGAAATAGGTAACGATAATTTTAATTTGCTTCCACGCGATAAGGTTTGGGTGATACTGTGTATTACCAACAGTTTGGCAGAGGAGTGCTCGTTCTTGTTGATGCGTCTCGCCCACTTTTTTTTTCCAGTTGATGCTGTGTCACTGCTTTTTATACGACTACAGAGCTAACATGTACAGTATCAGTACAGTAGCAGTACATAGCAGTTGTAGAGGATGTTTAGATAGTAGAAAAAGAATACGCAAAGCGGGGAATTCTATTTCCAAGGCTGTGTACACACACCAACAGCAATGGCTTATGGAGACAGGTGGGTGCGGCCCATTGATTGGTTCTACAGTGTCACCCGGGTTTGACACACAGCACATGTCGTTTCGCCCTGAAATGAGAATGACAGCATTGTATCAGTATTGAATAGGACACAACACTCCCCCCCGGGCGGCCCTTCTCTGACTGACTGTTACAAACAACTGTCAAACAAGGATGGTGATCAGCACAAAAGTAACAAAAACAGCAATATGCATATTGTTACGTGCTGTGGGTGCGATGCGCGAAGATGAATGCTATATAAACACAGTAACCAATGAACGATGAACCGCTGTTCCTTTTTCAGCAATTTTGTTTTCTTACTTTTGCCTTTTTGCCCAAACGTGTGCTAAACCACACATCATCGTCATCATTAACAACAGCAGTATCACCATCGTTTCATCCAGAGCAGAGCAGCTGTCGCTACTATACATACAACGCAGTCCACTGCTATACCGTAGTGGTAGTATTATACTGGGCATTACCTGCTTGTCAAACAACACTCGCCCTGCTGATGCAGCTTGACGTAGCAGCACCCCACCACGCATATCTAATAAATACCGAGGATAGGTCGTCAAAGAAGTACTGATGCAACGGAACAACAGTCGACGTTTGACGGAGCGGGCTTTTTTGGGAAGCGCGTGATCGCATATCCTTATTCTCCCTCTTTTTAACGCACGAAACCCTTCTGCTCTCTCTTTTTGACTTCTTTTCTTTTTTTCTTGCCTTGACGCTAGGTACGCCAAAGAGCAAGGAAAAGAAAAGTGCTTCGCTTTTTTTTCAAGCAGGCTCCTCTGTGCCAGCCCAAAAAGCGACCCTTCACTTTTTCTTTTCTTCCGTACCTTTTCTCCCCTTCTTCCTGTACTTATCTCGTTTGCTACCCTCTTCCTCCTCGCAGCCCTATCAAAAGACAGTTCAATCCCAACAACCCCTCATGAATGCCCTCATTGCGCTCTTACACTTTTGCGAGATTCATGGGCCCCGTGTCGTGTTCTGTACGCAGGCCATTCACCAAAAAAATTCGTCGTCGTCGTCGGTTATAAGCGCTAACGGTAGCAACGGCGGTGTTGGCAGTAACGGCAGTAGTGCAACAACAACCGACGATTACAAGTCAACGAACATTGTGTCGCCGTCCACGTCGGAAAAGACGGCACCAGCAGTACCAGCAGTACCAGCAGCAGCAGCAGCAGCACAAAAAGCGGATTCGGTTTTTTCCACGTCGTCTTCTGCAGCAGATCCTCCGACCCCACCCCCAACGAGCAATAATAGTGCCTTCAACAATAACGCTGCTAGTAATAATCCCAGCATGACAGCAACAACGACAACAACATCCCCGCGCGCGTCATTACGAAAATGCGCGCCTCCTCCTCCTCCTCCTCCTACTACTACTACTATTCCGATATCTAAATCCTACCAATCCAATACAGCATCAACATCGTCGACTACACAGCCCAGCTCTTGTCCCGCCTGTCTTGCGCAAATGCCTTTTGTTGTCAAGGATGAAGGAGGTGTCGTCGAAGCAAAACGTATGGTGACCATTGACGAGGAAGATCCGTCCGTAGAATACATTGGCACCAGAGCACCACAGCAACTTGCTTTGTACAAGGCAGTTCGTTTGGCATGTGTCCGCAGGTAAGCATTCTCTCTTGTTTCAAAAAACGACTATCTAAAAATACATGGAAATACGTTTCCCCAGTTTGACGACCGAATTTTGTCCCGGCCGAGAAGGACCAGTGTTGTTTGGCGACGATGAAAACGGCTATGTGATGAGCTACATGTTCAAGCTACGCGATGCACAAGCAAGGGGCGAGGCTCGCTTCTATTCGCTCATGATGCTCATGACCGACCGGGTCTTTTTGATATCATGCTGGCCTTTTCTAGTCAGGTGAGCAGCAGCCCCCCCCCCACCCTCTCTCTCTTTCTCTCCTCTAGGTTCCAGAACGTCTCTCTCAAAGGAAAAACAAACAACTCTTCTTTGTTTAACTATTGGTAACGTAACATTCTATCGCGTGGTTGGCGGTTTGGGGTGTGGGTGAACTAGTTCGTTTCGATCCATGGCGATCAACTTGCAGGAACGCGCCGACATTGTGTTTCAACGCGAAAAGGAAACCCGACCCCAGTTTCATCCGTTCGCTACCAGCCGACGCGTCGGGGCTATGTCGCAAGAGCAATTTTTTCGACGGCGAAGCAACACTGCATTGCGATCACTCGTCGAACTGCTGGGGGTCAAGAACATTTACCCTCAAATCCATGCTCAATTTAGTTACATCCTCAAGTTGTCGGCACGGAGGCGGATGGAGAAGATCACGCCTGGGAGGAGTGCCAGTGCGGCCTATCTCAAAATGGTAATACCGCCGTTCTTTGGGTGATTGTTTATTAGAGGGATCGGATTGGGTTTTCCGATGTTCAGTAGAACTGTCTTTACTAACATGCGTACCCGAACTTAAAAAAAAACAACTTAGCGTGACGAATATCAGCTTCGACGAAACAATAGAAAAGCAGCGCCGAGAGAGGAGGAGAAGGACGCTTCTGTGACGACGACAACCACTGCCGCTACTGCAAGAACTATGCAGGCAGCGGCTTTACCAACGCCGATATCGCAATACACTTGATGATGTATAATGACGAACATCAACAATCCATACACACACTCTCTCTTGCGCTCCATGTTCTAGATACCCAACCCACAATTATTATTTTAATGCAGAAATCTGATAACAATCACACACCGCCGCGTTACACCCGCTTATTTCTTTGCTTCTTTCTTTCGCACATTTTCTTTCTTTCTTCCCTTTCACTCCTTTTTTCTGTGTGCTTGCAAAAATCTTTCGTCACCATGACACGAATCACCATGTTACTGCTACTGCTCGTTTCCTTGGCAGCAACAATGACGCCTGTTGCCATGGCATCCCAGACTGTAAGCGAAGCAGCTCGCTTTGCACGTCAAGTCGTAAGCGATGCCGGTACGGCCTCTCCTCCATATCTCTTTATGCTTCAAAGAACGCACAGAAAGGGGTGATTGGATGGTGCTAGATAAAGACATGTATCTTCGTTTGTTATATCATAGGTGTCGGTACCTTCCTCACTAAAATGCAGGAACCCATGTTCGAAGGTAGTGCTTAGTAGTAGATACACCTAACCAAAAGAACACCGCTTTCTTGGGGCACATGGTTGCTCATGCTATCTTGTGTACAAGAGGGATATCCTTTCGGCATCATGGAATACTATAGTGGCGACTGCACCGACCAACCTGGTGACTTGTTGCTTTACATGTCAGATCTGCAGGCAAGTGTGTAAATAACAAGAGTGGACAAAAAAGCGTGATTGCTCATATTCATCTGCATAATAGATGAGTGTGCGTAATATGCGCCATGATCCTGATCACGTCGCATTTACTGTACGCTCACTAAAAGTGTACGACAATCCGAAAATGGGAAATGGCTCGTCGCTTGTGGAGCTACCTCGGCTCACGTTGTTCGGTTCTATCGAGCCGCTGCCGAGGCGCAAAGTGAGTTTATTCTTTTCTCGCAGAATCTATTACCACGCTATAACAATGCATAGATTTCCTAACGAGAAAATGAAACATGGATAGCATCAAAATGCCATGACCTGCTATTATGACAAGCATCCAGACACAAAGGCATGGTCGTACGTGTTATTTTCTCCAAGTCGGGTTGTATGTGCAAGTGACTTTATAAAAACTAACGCATGAACGATAGGGGCTTCCATGATTTCAATTTCTATGTATTGCGAGTGAAAGCTGTGTATACCGTGAACGGCTTTGGCGGTTTGAATTATATCGGATGGCTCCCTATAGAAGAGTACCGTCAAGCAACACCAACAGTGCAAGCAGGTCGCCCTGACTTTTATCGCCAACTTGTTGAATAAATGAAAACGATATTCGGAGTCACCCGAACACATCCGCATATTGTTGTTGGGAAGCACCATGATTGACAATAAACAGGAGATAGTTATGAACGGGAATGAGCGGGCTTATAGCCCTATCATCGTCAGAAAATCCGCGTGTGTGTGTGTGTGTGAAGAAGTATATGCTATAAGCTCTTTGAAAAAACGTTTTTTTCTATGATCCGAAACCATTACCAAAAGGAACGAACCGGGTCGAAATATATATGAGGGTTGGGGGTGACAGTGGCGGAGATACCCCGTGTGACGTTTGTTGAGGAAAGATTGCCCGTCTGACTGACCCTTGTTTCCGGCCTGCCTTCTCCCAAGATTTCCCGGTTGGTTGTTTTTTCTTCTTCCACTTCTTACTTCACTTTCTCCCCTTCCACCTTCATAAACCACCATGTTCCGATTGGTCACTACCAAGGCTCCATTGGCAAACGTAAATTACCTCTCCCTATACTTTGTTTCTGATATGTCTGAGAAAAAAGACGCGTCCTGTACATCATGTATATTTAAATGCTGTATACCGTGCAATTGTGTGTATATATAGATTGCTGTCCGCAATGCCGCTGTCAAGACTGTTCGCGCTCCCGTCGCAACCAGCTTCTTCCGCATGTACAGCACCCCCGCAGGTAAGAGTTACGGGCGCTTTGGTTTCATATGTGTTACTCGAAAGGAATAGAGGATAGCATGCTGCACGGAATGTTGGGGTTTTATTCTTCGAAAGCTTACGAATGAAACAAAATGAATCTTCAGACACCGAGTATGATGTCGTTGTCATTGGTGGTGGTCCTGGTGGTTATCCTGCCGCCATCAAGGCTGCTCAGCAGGGTCTCAAGGTAAAATCAAGCGCGCATAGAAAGGGAAGGACGCATAATTAATAACTAAATTATGATTTATTAGGTTGCCTGTATCGAAAAGCGTGGCTCGCTTGGTGGTACCTGCTTGAATGTTGGCTGTATCCCCTCCAAGGCCATGTTGAACAACTCGCACATCTACCACGAAACCAAGCACGGTCTTAAGAGCCGTGGTATCGAAGGTACCGCATCTATGATATAGAAAGAGAAAAGTAAAGACATAGGCGGGGAAGAAGGAAGGGTTACTGACGAAGCAACGGTGTGTATGATTAGTTGGCGATGTCAAGCTTAACATCGACGGCATGCACAAGGCCCGTGTTAAGGCCGTCACTGGTCTTACCCGTGGTGTCGAGTTCTTGTTCAAGAAGTATGGTGTCGACTACGTCAAGGGCACTGGCAAGTTCTTGACTGCCAACGAAATTGAAGTTGCCGGCTTGGACGGCAACCAGTCGACCGTCAAGGCCAAGAACGTCATCATTGCCACCGGTTCGGAAGCCACCCCCATCCCCGGCATTGAGTTTGACGAAAAGAAGATTGTCTCTTCGACCGGTGCTCTTGAGCTTCCCCAGGTTCCCAAGAAGATGGTTGTCATTGGTGCTGGTGTCATTGGTCTCGAGTTGGGCTCGGTCTGGTCGCGTCTTGGTACTGAGGTCACCGTGGTCGAATACCTGAACGCCATCGGTGCCGGTATGGACGCTGAGTTGGCCAAGACCTTCCACAAGTTGCTTTCTAAGCAGGGTCTTAAGTTCAAGATGGGCACCAAGGTCAACGGTGCTCGCGTTGAAGGTGATGGCGTCAAGGTTGAGATTGACGCTGCCAAGGGTGGCAAGGAAGAGACTGTAAGTATTTCCAAAAATACCCGTGGGAAAATATATCATCCTTTAAGATATTTTTTGTACTCATCTATAAATTAAATAGCTTGATGCCGATGTCGTTCTTGTCTCCATCGGCCGTCGCCCATACACCACCGGCCTTGGCTTGGAGAACATTGGCGTCGAATTGGACAACCGTGGCCGCGTTGTCATCGATAACGAGTTCAAGACCAACGTCCCCAACGTCCGCTGCATTGGTGATGCCACCTTTGGCCCTATGTTGGCCCACAAGGCCGAAGACGAAGGTTTCGCCGTCTCTGAAATGATCGCCACCGGCCACGGCCACGTCAACTACGATGTCATTCCCTCCGTCATCTACACCCACCCTGAAGTCGCCTGGGTTGGCAAGAACGAGCAGGAATTGAAGGAGGCTGGCATCAAGTACAAGGTCGGCAGCTACCCCTTCGTCGCCAACTCGCGTGCACGCACCAACGATGATACCGATGGTATGGTCAAGGTTCTTGTCGATGCTGAGACTGACCGCATGTTGGGTGTCCACATCATTGGCCCCAACGCTGGTGAAATGATTGCTGAGGCTGGCCTCGCTCTGGAATATGGTGCTTCTGGTGAGGATGTTGGCCGTACCTGCCACGCCCATCCTACCTTGAGTGAAGCCTTCAAGGAGGCATGTATGCTTGCCAGCTTCGGCACTGCCATCAACTTCTAGACGATTTATTAAACCGCAATCAAATCAACCAACAACCACACACTCAACAGAAACACACTGACTCGCACACATACGCCTTTATTTCTTTCCATCCACTTTGTTATTGTCTCTTTTCTCTCCCTCATCATGCTCTCTATCTCTCTCTCTCACCCTCTCTTCCTATTTCGCTCTTTTTGATTTAAAAAAAGATAAATATATGACTAGTCATTAAAAAATAAAAAGTGCCCCTAGTATCTATCTTGTGGTGCAGTAATATCCTTGTCCTTGATCGTCTCTTGATGTCCGGTCGTGTCAAATACAGGCAATTCAAACGCCTAGTAGTATAGTGTTAAGCATGATGTTGTGAGCTTATTGTTACTCGTATCCAAATGTTCCCATGGTTACCTCGGGCTCAAAATCAGTCATGGACTCGAGCACAGCAGCTGCGCCGTGAGAATCTGGATCGCCCGAGATCTTCAACAAGTTGGCATCAGGGATCCAAACAACCTATCAGCGTAGAATATGCGTATATCGTTCCATCAGTTACTTGGGGGATGCTAGGTTATCATAAAAGAAAAACATACATGCATTTTAGCATTCAGGGCAGCCTGAACACCGTTTGTAGCATCCTCAAACACCAGACAATTTTCTGCAGGCGGGTTACCAAGTCGCTGCTGTGCGGCCAAAAAGATATCAGGAGCTGGTTTACCACGTTCAATGCCTGCATCGTCACCACACACGATATAATCAAACAATGAAAACAGTTCATCATTAAGCGACGTTTTCAATTCGAATTTCGAACGAGTAGACGATGTGGCGACGGCCATGGGAACACCCTTGGCGTGCAAATGGCGAATTAATCGTTCAACACCGGGCAAAGGTTTCACAAGCGGGAACCGTTCCTCGTGCATGACCGAGCTTTTGTCCATGTATTCCTGCACAGACATTGGTAATTTGTAGTGATCGACAACCATGCTGGCGGATTCCGTGCCTGTACGGCCCATGAGCTTGCTTTTCACATCCCATGTGAATTTGACACCGTCGGCGTACTTGTCGAGAAGTTCTTGGGTCACTTCGGTATAGACACGTTCCGTGTCTAGTAAGAGCCCGTCCTTTATATTTTTTTTACATAAAGAACGCGTAAGGTTTGAATACGAAGGTAGAAAGGGCGAGTTACTCCACTCCCTTTTTTTCTTTTTCTTTGGTATCAATTTTATATGAATTTATATGGAAGAGAACAGTACCATATCGAAAATGCAGTGCGTGATTTTAGGCATACTGTAATAGGGAAAAGAGAACGGTCAACTTGTTTAAAATTTTCCAGTTCCTTTTAATTCGGTTGTGTTTGGGGTGACACTTGGGATTTGGAATAAGCTTACGTAGCGTTAAAACATATCCGAACGGAAAGACTATAAACAATCAGTCTGGCTGTTACTCTACCGTCTATAACAATATCGAGTGTTTTTTAAACATGCTTGTCTGTAGAAAAGATGATGTTGCTTCTTATTGTATACTGAGTTTTCTCACTCCTAGTATAGTGCCAGTAGTGAACTTCTGAAGAACCTGTATGAATGCATTGAAAATATAACACACATAGCACAACAAATTGTGTAGCTATGCACGAGAAGGAAGGGAAAGGACAACAATCTGTTGAAAAAAAATATCAAGGGCATCTCTTTGAGTGTGTTCGCTATGCATAAAAGATGATCTTTCTTGGTATCGGGGGACTCGCTGCTTCGCTCTTTAACTTTACAAATATAACAATCTTCCAGCTATGAGCTCAAGAAAACATTCCCGCAGAGATTCTGACGATGATTCCAAACGTAAACACAAAAAGTCAAAACAGAAGAACAATGACTTGAGCGACGCAATTAAAGACACGATTGAACGTAAGAAGAAAGATATATGAATCTAGAACCTACATTGTATGCAACTGCAAGCAAAACTCATTTTTCTGCCACAGCCATTTCAAGCGACGATTATTTTGAAAAAGCTACTGAATTCCGTCTATGGCTACGCGAAGAAAAGGATCGGTACTTTGGTGATCTCGATGCAGACGATGCGCGTCATTATTTTAAAAAGTTCGTCAAGGCTTGGAATCGACACGATCTCGATGGTAAAAACAGTGTGGTTGTAGCACTATGTATCTTACATTTTTAATTGTACAGTGACTCATATAATGCACATGTGCTTTATCTCTTCCAATACATTTATCTATAGAAAAATATTATAAAGGAATCAACTCTGCTCAATTATCATCAAGCGAGACAACTGGTTATCGTTGGTCTTTCGCGAAACAACTGGATCAGCATGAAATAGATAGGATCCGTGACAACGTGGATACACTGACCAATTCTGGAAAAGGAAAGCGGAGAAATGTGGGTCCTGCAATGCCATCCTCGTCTTCTTCCTCGACACGACGATTTGACCAAGTCGGTAAGTGATGATTAAAAATCACCACGTCCTTTTTCAAGAAAAAAAGAAGGAAGACGCGACGCTTAGAAAAGACTGTTTTATCGTTAGATTTCGAGGAAAGACACGAACGAGAACGCAATGAACGCAGAGCTGAAAGAAAATCAGAAGTCAAACGCGTAAAAAGTAGACGAGAAGAACATCTCGATGAAGTGGCGCCAAAGGAGACGGGTCGAGAAGCTCAACTTGCTAAAAGGCGTGCCCAGAACGCCTATCACAAACGGGAACGGGATTTAGATGTAGAGCTGGACGATTCTGACTTATATGGAGGTGGTCGTGATGAATTTAAAGCAAAGTTGGCAGCCGAGAAGCGTCGAGAAGAAGCACGACAGCAGCGCCGTCAACAACGACAAGAAGAAAGATATGGTCCGATACAAGAACGAATGGCTCAACACAAGGCTAAAGAGAATGCCACTATGGAGATGTTCAGAAAGATGGCTGAAGACCAAAAGAAACGTGGTGGATTATAAAGAAGATAATATGCAATAAAATTACACATGCGTGATCTTTGATGGATGGATGATGCAATGTATATAGAAAGGATGGTATTATTATGTGCGTGTGGTGTGTGTGTATGGAAAATGTATAGAAAAAGTGTATATACTATGTTGCTATGCGTGGTTGCGATATTCATTAAGTACAAATGCTCCAATAATCATAACCATGGCCGTGACCATGTTCCAGCTTGTTTTTACATATGACACAAAGTCGCCTTCTTGATACTCTTCTGCTTCGTCTACCAGATACGAGTTCACCCCACCGCCTTTCAATGCCACCACTAGTAACAGTACGAATGGCACACGTCGTTAGTTTCAATGCCAAGCTACTGCCATTACAATACTCTAACAACGTACATAGATAGTTGTTCTGCCGGCCATTACTTGTTACGTTCCAAAATTTCACGCTACTTATCGGCTATAAACAAACAAACACGTTAGCTGCCCTCTATAATTTCACCTACAACGGAAAACACGACAAGAAAATATCCTCATACCCGTGAATGAATTTCACCCTCTTGAGGTGTGATTGCCATCCGTAATTTCCAAGGTATTGCCGATGCCTTATCATGACGTTCATGGTTTATTTCATCCTCGCTTTCAGGAATCCCCACATCCAGCCAGATATCAATCCTATCAACCAGCGACGGCTTTTTCCGTGGCGTTTGATGCGTGTTGGCTGACCCGCGTTTATAAATATAGATTGTTTTATAATCGGTCCACACAGCCAACATATTTCCCTTTTCGTTTATATGGATTCCCTCAATCGTAGCATCGTATGGGCCTTGCACATCGTTGTGTAGCCAGTCATAGAGTTCTGGAAACTCGCCGTTCTCGTTATGAACTCGTTGATCGAGGAAATCGAGTGTCAGAAATCGCGTTTGGACAAATGGGAAAACAATAGCTTTACCATCGTTGGATCGTGCTAAATTAATCAGCTGTCAGTAAGAAGATTCTGCTTTGTGCATATTTCTTAAAAACTTCCTGAACGACAGGTTGGTGGGGGTGTCTTTCATGAGTTATTACCAAACATAGGGTGTGGCATACTGAGTCGCGTCCGCTCTTGCTGAATTTGGGAAATGTCAGCAAATCCTATGTAGTCAACTTGTTCTTCGGCATAAACTTGTTGCTATCAAATAAATAATGCGCATTAAGTCTTCCCTTTAATATACAATATAAATGTTTGATACACATCGTATTCCAGTTACCTCAAAACCCTGATGCTGCCAAATAGTCCATTCAGGTTCTGAACGTTCTCCACGCAATTCAGATAATTGTGTAATAGTAGTTACGTTATCGACCAAAGTGAAATTGCAGTGAAATGCATAATCTGTTCTGTGGATGTCCACTGTTACGACGCGATACGTATCCGGTCTAAGTGTTTTTCCCGGTTAGCATTCAGAATACTTTTATATCCATCTTCTCGAACTTCTATCCTTACCCATCCTTATCCTCCTTTACAATATCAAAAAAAGGACTTACGAAGATGAATATATCCTAGATAGTGCTAATTCATGATCTTCGGTGTTTCGTGGCTGATGAAATTCTGTGTTTTGGTGCATTAGTGATATAGCTATTTAATTTTCAATTTCCCTAATTTATCATACTTACCTCGAATAGGATCGCCCGGTATACTTTCAGTTACTACGATCTTTTGTGCATCATTTGAATGAGGTGGCGATGTCAGATCTGGTGGTAATGTAACAGTGCGGAATCTATAAGTATCTGGGTCGCTGAAAAAAGGGAAAAGCGAAATTCATGCATGACGACGAGACGGCAAGAAATGTTAGTATCGCTGTTCACCCTTTGATTCCTTTCCTTTTCATCCAAATGACTTCTTACCGAGAATATAAAATCTCGTTTCTCTCTAAACTAAATGCACTGATCCAGGTTGTACCAGGCATTAAGATATCCTTGTATTGAAATGCCGGGTTGTCATCCGTTGCATAGTATATCCGCACATAGTGTTTGCTGGTTTCATCCTCAATCACATGATATAAGATACCAAACTGTATGTCATCAGGTCCACTCTCACTTGGTGTCGCTATTGACACTTTGGATATTGCACCGGGTAGTCTATGTTCAAACATCCGTACCCATCCTAATTATAAACGGTATCAGTTTTGCTCTTTTTATTTTATTTTGACACACACACACACAGTCCTCTCTCTTGCACATACACGAATTTTCCTTTCCTTACGTTCTACATACCATCTTCTGACCCTTTTGACTTGTTTACATGATCCTGCATGAATACTCGAAGTGGCCTTCGTAACTGAGTGATACTTCCTGAAACATTTACGTCGCGAAAATAAAATCAGCATAAACGTGTAGCGGAACAGAATACTTCTGACTAGAGAGTCTAATGCCAACTTTGGCTGACCAAAACCTATTATTTACCAATGATGCCTGTTTTCAAAGCACCAGTCCCATGAGTTAGACCTTCCTGCCCTGAATGTGCGATCTCAAAACGAAGAGCAGTGAGGTAAAGATGATCACCAATGGTCGAAAGTACGACGTCATCGGGCGCTTCTTTCCCTCGCCATCGAGTTGCATCGGTTGTGTATGTTTTGACTGGGTGTGGGTATGGACTGTCCTGAATTAGGCTGGCTAAATAAATGATACCAGTGCCGCATAATAGTAGCGTGATAGGGCGCCATTGCATCTTACAAGGTGTTATGGTGTTGATAAATAAGAGAGAAGTATATATTGGGTGGCAAACTGCTGTATTAATTATCGAGAACGAAGTATGCGGAACTGGAATTGAACTTGGCAGCGAAAAATGATCTGCATATGTTGGGTGATTGGATCAAAAGGATAAGAATAAGATTTGTGGGGGTGGGGGTACCATGCTTTACACTACATGGACAGGGCTTAGTCTCTCTTTCTTACGTAGCGTTGACATTCCGTGGTAGAAGTACCGGCATGAAAACGCATAGCGTCTCAATTGAACGGATAAGCCGTTCTACTGCCTCCAACGACGGAGAAGACTATGGTTTGGTTCGTTGCATGAATTATTCACCGTCATTGAACTGTGAATACGGTCCTTTTTACTTTATTTCTATGAACTGCTATCATGGGAGGCTGTTCAAAGCTGTGTTAATGCATTGTCCCGCTGATTTACTAGGGTGGTTGGTCACGAAATCGGGCCAATGCCTTTGCACAGACCACATCACCTAACCGACGATAACAACAACCCCCATGTAAACGATGCCATGAAAAATTTCAGATGAACCTTTTTATCGTCTCTTCCTTCCTTCTCACACAAAAAGTTATCTGTACGTCTGATACGGGATGCAAAATACCACAACACCATCAGCAGCAACTGGTCCTACTATCATGGACGCGCATGGTAGTAGCAGTGACAACAGTAAACCGTTTCCAATCGCCGACCCGCCTTGTTATGGCGACAACTGGTCATCTGCTGAATCCTCAACGCCACTGTCTCCAACGCTCTCTTCGCCCATCACACCCGCACTTATTTCGATTTCACCGAAAGACACGACCATGGCAGATACGCCACCACCCTTGTTTGGTGACATGACTTCGCAGCCACAAGAATCAAAGTCAGGAACAAAATCAAAGAAAAATGGCGTCAGTACATTCATCAAAAAGTTGTATAGGTAAACACAAATATTTCTTTTTGCCATGGACTTGGAAAAGAAAGCGTCTTCTTTAGATGTATTCACATATAAACATATGATAGTATGGTCAATGATCAATCACACCAAGATTTGATATCCTGGAGCCCCACTGGTGAATCTTTCTTCATCTACAGCTCCAAGAACTTTTCAAAACAAGTTTTGCCCGAGTATTTTAAGCACGGGAACTTTTCGAGTTTTGTCCGTCAGCTAAATATGTATGCAGAAAAACAAATCACACATCATATACAAGTGTTATCATGTACTGATATATGTATCACGCGTAATGATATGTAATAGGTACGGATTCCGGAAAATAAACAAGGCATCCCGGGGTAAACACGGAACAGACCAGAGCGAAATATGGGAGTTCATGCATCCGCAATTTCTACGCGATCGACAGGGCAAATTATCCGAGATTAAACGGAAAGCTGCCAACTCGGAAATGCTCAGACGGGACACGGGTAACATTCATGTTTCCGTCCAAAAAATACAAGCGGATCAACAAAAGCTGCTTGACCAGTTTCATGTGCTACAAGACAACTTTTCAAGCTTGTGGCAAGGTTATGAAGACCTGAAAAAGAATCAGCAAGAGCTCCAAGAAGGAATCCACAAACTGACAGACGTTCAGAATAAGGTAGATGTACCGTTTTTGGCGGCAGTTGTCTTTTTTTCATGACCAAGAATAATAATGGTAGTTCCAGCACTTACCAGCAGATGCATGGTTATATACATAGCATTATCAACAACAGCAGCAGCAACTACAGCAGCAAAGCATCAATGCATTTGCTACACCGTTCCCGCTTACACCTGGACCTACTGAAGACAGTAAACAGTTTATTGAAGAGGCACTCAGGTCACCGTTGCCGCCTAGTCCAATGCAAGAGGCAGAATTTATTGATCCAGGGAAACTTAGCAAGTAGTAGTAGTATCATAGTAGCAATCCCAAAATTACTTTTACGAGTATTGTCGCTCACCATGGTGCACATTTGGCATCCCGCATATTCCGAGCTGTCAAATCAAAAAACACCTATCTCGGCATACACATCCATCACATCCATCACAAAACCAAGCGGGCGTTACGGAAAAATCAATCCGGCCAAATAAAGAGCACGTATCATGTACATCGTGCTTGGACAGCACAATTATACCTCACATCTACCCTTCACATATACACACTCTCTCTCTTTGTTACTCTCTCGCTATTTAGTTTAGGTTTGTCAAAACTACCATGCGAATACACATTCCTCTTATTATAAAGAAAGGATTCTCGTATTCTTGTAGTGGGCATTCATTTCTATGTAATTTTTTTTTTCGGAAGAAGAGATGGTTGTATCCGAAAGTTAAGCTTGAATTTGTTGCATGATTTTTTATGAGAAGAGATGGAAGAAGTAAATTACTGTAGAGAAAAAAGGTGACAACACATTCAGTCACCATCTTCCCAATTTAAAAAGTAATCTAGACTGTCAGAATGAATGTACGGACGGCTTGAGAGCAGCCCGTCTGGCTTGTGTTTAATTGGAAAGTGGATCCGAGTTTTTTCCTTTGATTTGATGGATCGCTTTCTGGGGTAATGAAGCTTAATGCATTTTGTAACCGCTTTTTTTGGGCATGATCTTGGTTTTGCCTAAAACCGCGTCTTCGGGTATCTCTTCCGTGTGGCCTGTACACGGGTAATATATCCGAAAACTTTTTTTATTTCGGATTTTGTTGTCCGGCTTTAGTAAGCCTGCTTTCCAATTTAATTGCAGCACCGTGTATACTTCTTCTAAATGTCTAGCTCAGTAACCCAGTGTATGTTGCCGACTTTGTGGGCTATAACGGCATGACTAAAGCTAAGTTTTTTGCTGTCTTGTCCAAAAAGGTGAAAGGGAACGAAACGATGAGTGAATCTCTGTCCGTGTAATAAATATTCTAAGATTGATAGCTAAAACAATTTATTATGTCCGGATGTATTTCAAGTAGATACAAATCTAAACAGGAAAGCGTAAAATCTATAATGCCTTAAACAGCTTACTGAGTGGCAACTTCGGGTGCTGTCCAGCTGTTCCAGTCTTGATCGACAATCGGATCGCCAAAGATCCGTATGTAGGGCTGATACTTTTATTTGTACGTGCCTGCAGATGCCGCCCTGTACGTATAACGAACGGTGGCACAGGATGACCAGAATTGACTAAGGACTTTACTGTCCCATTGCCAACGATAGTTTTCGTTTCTTCTGAATTGATCACTACGGTAAAGTAAGCTGTAAGTATCTTGAAAAAGTGTAATTATTACACTATTAACTATCTGCCGCTTTGAGTAGTTCTGCTTTGAGAATTGAAGCAGGGTCTGCGAGCCGAGATAGTAATCGAGTTTGTCCTTCTGACCACTGAAGTTGTAGCTACCTGTGTGTCTGCCAACGTATGGAGACCCGTTTTAGATATTCCCTTATGTCATGAAGCTGGTTAATGAGGGCTGTAGAGATATAGCTTACCGAAGAGGTATCAGACTTAGGAAGACCTCATAGGTTGCCAAGAGAACCAAAGTACGGCAGATGACTAGTTTTGTTTGATGATGAAGCAGTGACTCTAGTATAACCGCCATACCATATAGATCAAGTAAGTCTCCTTGTGGCTCTACGAAATTAATGTTCACTGTAAATAGTTGCTTGCCATCCAGTGTTATTTCAGTTGTGCAGGGGCCCTGCAAATATTGAAGAAGCGTGATTAGCATTGGGCTTTCGGCTAAGCTGTATCCTGAAAATAAACTGGGCATAAGTAAGAGCACCTACAAAGATACTTGATGCTAGTGATTTATATACTTGAATGGATATGGCGGGAATACGTATCAGCTTGAATGTACCGTGATCTGGTATTTCGTTACGGATCGCCAAGAACACATTGCTCAATGTCATTCAAAGATATGCTTGCTGGTTCTACTTGAAATTGCGATTCCATGGTATTAAAAAGACCTATGTAGCGAAAGTCTTCTCGATTTTCTGTTATTTATGTCTCTGTAGCCGTCTTTTAGAAAGAAGGATCCATGTGTGTGTATCTACTTGAACTAATTCAGTTCCTTGCTTGATTGGCGACTGGAGATCATTGTTGCCATCAGACACTGCACGAACAGCATTTGTTTAAGAGTGCTGCTAGGATTGTTTATGTCGCCTTTCTGTTTTTTGGCTACCATGTAATAGGTTATCGATCCTATGATGGCAAGGGAGCTTATTAAGATGAATAACCGTGCTACATTAACTGCCGTTGTGATATTTTTATTACTTACTGTCGTCATACTGTTTCCGCTCATCATGGTAATTTATACACCTCTTTGTTATAAAACTACACATTTTTTAAATTTGCTCTAATAACGTTAGCAATAATGACTGACCTGCTGTGCTATACTACATATACGAATCATGATGGCTGCCCAACTCAAGCGATGGTAAACGAGATGACTTCAGGTAAAATATTTGACAGAGGTGTTTATTCTATTACTAATTGTTCTGAGCTGATAACACCGGGTTAAGCAGAGTTCTGACAATAGCCTAAACTTCAAGGAAACCATGAAACCATTTCATCATTCTTCGCTACTATACTATATTACAAATCGCTTCGTCCTTTACATATTGGCAGTGGTGGAACGTCAAATATCTGTTTGCCGTCAAAGCTTTGGTCACTGGTCATGCACTGGGCGTTTCATCGCCGCTTTAACGCTTTGTTACACAGGGTTCGTTCATAGTTGTTGTAGACCTGCTTCTTTAAAAATGAAAAAGAGCTTCCTGATATTGTCTCATTTTAGCACAAAGGCAATTATACTAAAACCAGATGCTTGTCATAAAAAAAGAGTCTGCGGTATAGAGAACTATAAACATGTCATAGACAAGCAAATACTAGTTGTTGCATGATCAACGAGGAGATCACAGACACATCCTTTTGCAGGCTGTAGTAGGTATTTTTTAGAGCATAACACAGGAAAACGATACAAATATGCAGTTATTGGTCAAAAAATGCTAGGATCGCAGATGTCAATAGTAAGAGTATATCGAAACAGAAAATTCACAGAATGAGGCGCAGCGGTTGAAAGTGATCTTCTATCCACCGCAGCACATCAAAAGAAGACATGGGTATACCACCAACCGCCATAACTGTCATTATTCACTTCTCTTCTCTTTTTTCTTGTCATTTTTGTTATCCCACTCCATCTCTCTGTGCCTAATGGTAAAGCAAGAAGGCAATCCGATTGCGACACTATTTGATCTTCCACTTAGTGACAGCACATCAGCAGAAGTGACACGAACTCATTATGAAGGCCACTTGGGCCGAATAGCGCGATCAATGTTGGAAGATTACGATCTTGTCATGGGCGGTAAACGCTACACAATGCTTGAAGTCGAAGCTTACTTGACCGCACCAAACCATGGACACGCAGACCCTTATTGTCACGGTCATCCACGCCAAAAACGAGCTGGCTATTGGGTATGTATGTTGTCGTGGGCATAAATTCATCCCCTTCCTTAGTTAATTGCTTATTGTTATTGACACAAAAATATTGCACAAAAAAATTGTAAAGTTTTTTCATATGGCAGGCATGTCTGACTCGTTTCGAGGAGGATCGCGCAAAGGTGTGGATATCACGGTTGGGAACCCTGACCATGACAGTGCCGGCGGGATGCTGATTCGAGCTGTACTCAATCAATCGACTGGCTCCGTGATAGAAGGTCCGAGCTTACTCGTCGACGAAATTCTTCGCGTCTGCAAGCATAAGGATCTGAAAAGCCTCACAAAAGCACCATGGTCTGGACAATGCTGGTCTGATAAAAGCCTATTTTACCTAGAGAAGAAACCATCCCCGACTAAACGACAAAAAGTCGAACGCAAGGTGTACTCATCGTGTCGCGTCGGGCTGGGTCTGGGCAATCGTTTACCATCCATCGAAGCACGACTTTTATTTGTGGGCCGGCCCTACAGATTCGTGATGCAACCATGGCTACTGAAAAAAGGCCGTATATGGACGGTGTTTGGCATGTTTGAACAATCCATGACAAATGAAGAAATCGTCGAGTTGACCAAAGTCAAAGAGGGTTTATTGCCGAAATACAAGAGCGAATATGACGCAGGCGAAGAAGCGCCCGAGGATACCATCAGGGAATGTTTGAATGGCAAGGATATCGTGAGCGGGAGTGCGAATTGGAAGATGCGTGTGATGAGCGCCGTTCGGTGGTGGGAATGTCATGCCAAGGAAGGAGAAAAGTTCAGATGGGAAGAATAGTAGTGGTAGTAGTGGTAGTAGGTAGTAACAGTAAGAATAAGGATAAGAATTAAGGATTATTAATAAAAGTAAGTCCTATAGTCATCTGCATGCTGTTCTTGTTTGATCGAAACAGGCGCTGCTGGATCTGTTGATGCTGTACTGTCCCCTGTCTTTGATACTTGTGAGATTTGTAACATTTCCCGCAAGCCTTGGTTCTCTATGGTGAGCTGTGCGAACTGTGCTGCATGTTCGTCTCCTTCGGGCGAGTCATAGGCTGTCCTTAACATGGATGCAATTTGGTGAAGATGTTGGCGTAGTGTCATGTTTTCTATCATCAGTTCTGCTGTCGTTCCCTTTATTTTTCCGTCATAGTGAGAACCTCTATCAATTTTCCCTTCATCGCTAGGTAATAACCATATCTAATTTTCTAGGTCACAATTTACCTTTTCGGCATCCAACAGTGCCTCGTATTCTTTCCGTAAACGAATATACCCTTCTGTCGTAGACACCTTTTGATTGTACACATGATTGAGCGTGTAAGTTTATCTCTATATCTCCTTATAATCCTCCTTGCTGGGTAATGATTCAACATACCGTATGCGTCCGTAATTTCTCTGCTACTTTTGACAAGTTGCTCTCATATTCTTGCACCAGCGCCTGTAGCTCACCACAATCCTTTTCCAACTGCTGGTTTCGACTGATAGTTCGCTGATATTTTTGAAGTAAAGTGTTGTATTGAGAGCCGAGCGTCGCAGTCGCATTGTCTACTTCAAATTGGTTCAAAGGTTGTGCATCCGTAGTAGAAGAATCGATCGCTGACAGGAATCCCTGCTCTTTTTTGTTGTACAGACATATATTTAGCCAATTGCCACCTAATTCTAAGTATAACAGTTGAGTTACCTTGATCCTGAGATTTGCCTTCTGTTCGTTGCTAAGAAGCAGTATAGTCGAACAACCAAAATAAGATTAAAGCAGATCAGGAACACGGGTTTCTTATTTTTCTTTTGTCGAGTGGCTATACTTTTAGATCAGCAATCTGTTTAAAAATGTCTGCCGTAAGCTCGTTATTTGCATCGTGTCGAGTTGTCAATTCATTGGCTAATTCCCAAAACCGTTTAAGAGCATCTGTGTCTGTCATGCTTTTCACGATGGTATTAAGGAGAAGTATAAGCGCAACTACATGGACCACAGCAAGTGTGATTTACTCCGCAATCATTTATGCTCAAAGACTGATTTGGAAAGGTAAAAACAGAAAATGCAGTCGTGTAATTTTTATGCAAAGTATTAGGATGTACTAAACGGAGGCCAATAATTAATAGAGAATGAGATAATCGAAAGGAGTTTAAGGAGGTTGTTTGAAGGAGAAGGAAAGAGAGAGAGGATATACATGTATGCGGGATGGAGAAACGGCGCAGGAGGACAAGGAAAACAGATCACAAACGAAAGAAAAGGCAAGGAGTACAGGGTCAGCATCGTCGTCAGCCATCACTAGCTACTATCATCATCTTCATCCGACACAAGGATCTCGCCGTCATAGCCCATAGGATTCTTGCGTGTCCAGCGCCACATATCCTCGCACATTTCTTCAACGCCACGCGTTGGATACCAGCCCAGCTCACGGTTTGCTAAGGATGCGTCTGCAGTACAAGTTGCAATGTCGCCAGGCCGCCGGTCTTCGATCTTGTAGGGTATCTTTTTCTGTGTGGCCTTTTCCATGGTCTTGACAATTTCCATGACGGATAAGCCAACGCCTGTCCCCAAGTTGTAAGCGACGCATCCAGGCTTGGTATCCAGCTTTTTCAATGCAGCAACGTGGCCGGTTGCCAAATCACACACGTGGATGTAGTCTCGCACGCCCGTGCCATCCACCGTATCGTAGTCACTGCCATATATATGCACATATGGAGAGCGGCCTTGCAGCACACGAATGACATACGGCATCAGGTTGTTCGGAATGCCCTGCGGATGCTCACCTATCAGGCCCGACGGATGAGCTCCCACAGGATTAAAATATCGTAACAAACACGCGTTCCAGTCGGGGTCAGAGGCACACAAATCGCGCAACATCTCTTCCACAAATAGTTTGGTCCGTCCGTACGGGTTCGTCACTGGGCCCACGCGTGCCGTCTCATCGACAGGACACTTGTCCGGCTCGCCGTATACAGTTGCGCTTGATGAAAACACTATGTTCTTGACATTAAATTCCTTCATCACTCTCAGTAACAGCAGCGAGCCGGTCACGTTGTTGTAGTAGTAATCCAAGGGTATGCGTGTCGACTGTCCGACTGCCTGGGATAAGGCGAAGATTTGGGTTGGTTAGGTTCTTCTTCTTTTAAGCTTCGGACCTCGATGTAACGCCTGCCTAATCGTGCACCCCAAACAAAACCACTGAAGAATATACCCTACCTTGATGGCAGCAAAGTGGATAACAGCCCAAAAGTTGTACAATGAGAACACTCGCTGCAGATCAGATACACAGGTGACATCGCCTTTAAAGAATTGTACAGGTCGTCCTGATAATCGCTCCACCCGCCGTAAAGCCTCTATATTTATGTCGTTCAGATCTGTTAATTCAAAACGTTTTGCGTAGTTCCTATCACCACCAGCGCATTAACCCATGCTACTTGCCCAAGTGCGAATTACACATATTATCCATTACAACAATTGCATAGCCAGCTGACAAAAGTTCCACCACAGTATGGCTTCCAATATATCCAGCGCCACCCGTGACCAGCACATATTTTTGGCGTTTTGAAGGGTCCATATCCGTCGACAGTCGCCGAACTAGCCCCGCTGTCCGTTCTGACCGCAGGTGGTTGCTCGAATGAAACGTATATCGTCTGGTATTTCGCTTATCTGCTTTCGTCCGTACTCCCGGTGAAGATCGCTGGTTCAATCGAGCGACACCATTCGATGACCGTTGATCTTTGGCACATTGATCTTGATCACGGCGAATAAACCAACTGTCGGCACTAGACACCTTTAGCTGCTCGACAATCTCAGGCCCAGATGAGTTCTTGTAGGGCAGTCTTGGCATAGTTTCTGCGATGAGTGGTGGGTTTTTACAAGGCAAGGGAGGGGAGAAGAAGAATAAGGAAAGTATTAAGGAAGGGAGAAGTATATATATATGAAAGAGAGGGATTCTTTCGTCACAAAGGGAAATAAAAGAGAAGGTTGGTGTAACAAAAAAAAACTCAGTCTCTTTAAAAAAGAACTCTTCCAAGAAGAAACCGTGTCCGTTCATTAATGCCTCCAAGAACATAGGAAAGGCAAAAAGGAATAGCGTGAGCTGATGCGCTTCTCTGGGATTCGTGTGCTTAGAAGACTTGTCCTTATTTGTCTTCTTATCACAACCCTCGTTTACCATGAGAACAACTATATACTGTACTTCTTCCCTCTTTGTATTAATACAACTTGTGTTGCCCGCCATACCATTAATGATGGCCCATGAATTTCGTATCTTCGTTTCAGGAGTTTTCATGAATAGGGTTCTTCTAAAGGGGCTAATGGAGGCGATGGCGCTCAGACAATGACAAAAGGCATATCTACATGACGTTTTCAAGGTGTCGTTGTCAGCAGACCTTGTGATCCCCACACCTCCTGCCACAGGCAGTTGGTAATAGACGGTCTGAAACAAACGGTGGTAAGCTTAGCGCTGTTGCACAATAAATGTTACTGTGTAGCATTTGACGATCATTTTTTTCACCCCGAGTAAAAAAGGGAAGTTAATTGAGCACAACGTTTTTCCACGGCACGAGAGTAATACCGTAAAATCAAGCGACTACTGTAATTGGGCATTGATGAAGCGACGCTATTTTACGTCGGCGCCTTACTGGTTTTGTCTTCCATCTACATCGGCGATGTTATTATTAGCATAGCGCGAAACGGAAATGGCTAGCGTGACATCTTGTGCGCACATATGCCACAAGCTGATTATACTTACTTTCAACCTAGCTTCAAAGAATATGCATCGCATTATTATGTAGACACAGACAGTCCTTTCATTTTATCAATACGAGGATGTCATTGTTACTAAGTTAGCGGTGGTATAGTTTGAGCCCGTATTTCCAGTCAATGATGTATGAACAGGTTGGCATCTGCATGTGATTTTTGTCGTTGGGGGAGGAATCCATTTACTATTTGGTAGCTTACTCATTGTTCCGTGCTTAAAAGATTTAACGAGTACTAGCGGGGTATGTACATTAACATTTCACCGACTCATTCTACCTCCTGGTTGAACTTAGTATGATCTACTACTACAGCCCACATTTATAATACACCATGAGTGCTAGTGGTGTAGATTATAATTTTATATATCAACTGAGCAATAGCAGTAAGAATAGGCACATCTTTCATGTTCCCTTGTATAGTACATAATATGTCTACGAGAGCCCTTCCCACTTCATTTTTAAAGTTTGGCTTTGTCAAGTATGACCGGTTGATAGTATTGATCGAGCCAGTATGTAACAGCTCCTGTGATAGCTCTTGCCGCAACCTGTCGCTGATCTGGCGTTAAACGTAAATACCGAGGCAATTCAATCTGGATAACATCCAATCCATTACGGTTAGAATCATTTTTATGATATGCGTGCGTTGTATAGCCGCCCGAGTAGTAAAATTCGTCCTGCAAAGGCGCCGGGTGACTCGAAGAAGGAACAGCCTTCACAGTTTCTTCTGAATATTCCATTAGCTCACCAAAAGAGCCGTCACCTCGTAAGAGTTCACTGGGATGTTCTGGTATAGAAATACGTGCTGCGAGTGTTTGGATGGATGATTTCTTGAGCACAGCTTGATCCGTGCGGTTTCTATCGTCTTGCAACTGGATAAGCTCATTCTTGTGCAAAAGATAACCAAGCATAACCAGATCGTGTCGCGAATGTCCTGTTACAATGGTAATTACATATTACGTAAGATAAAATGCCCCTTCTTGATAGCTAATGTTCTTACTACTTTTACTCTGTGTCATATTGATTAATACCATGGATGTCCAGTAGTAGACCTTGTTGTTTATGGCGAGCGCGGATTTCGTTCACTGCACGTTGCACAGTTTGATGATATTCCTTTTTTAATAACAGAAGAGTGACTGCTCAACCTATGTACTTGCTTTATGTCGTATACTAGCTGTGGGAGACGAATGATGACTGCGCCGGAATTGTACCTTCCATACTGCTTGCCCTTCAGCAGACTCCGTCGACAAATCCAAAGGTCTATTGACATCCACTTTACGTCGACGGACATTACATATCACCATATACGGCCGACTACCATAATAATCGGTAATATATTCAGAAAGTAATCGAGCCGTGTCAACCGTGTATCCGTCGTTGACTAATACGTTGCCGCCCTTTTCTGGACGATCGGGTATTTCCTTGCCACCGGTATACCCGCCGTGTGGGACCGTGAGGACGAGGGGTATGTCACCGCGTTGGTACGATACGTAACTCGAAGAAGGTTGTCTTTTGATAGTGATCATAATTAAAAAAAAGTACGAGCAGAAATCGTTTCATCAAAGAGTTGATTGTCTTCACTTATATCGCAAGGTTACAGGCAGACGCAACAATTTGGGTTGAGAGGGTCAGAAAAGACAAACAACAAGAGTAAAGTTTTACCCTCTCTTCTTTATATAAGCAATCCGGAGCTCCGACACACTTTCTGTCGCACACAGAGCATACCGTGTTAAATAAATAGTATAGCATCAAAGAACGCCTTCTTCCTGAGTATACATATGCAGAAAAAGAGTATGTAATGCATTCAACCATTCAGCTCTCCCTGCTGCATTTGTATGAAGGCAATGGTTTCTACTGTAAGCGTGCTACAAAAGTTGAATGTCACCTACATACTATTGTAGAATACGCTTGGGAATCGTCAGCAGAAACGAAAGCAAATGAGTGAGACCTAGCTATATGGTGCTAGTAGATTGTTGCAATGATTTTGACGCTTGAAGGGTAATTTACAAAAATCTTATACTATGTAACGAACAAAACAAAACTGCACTACAGCATAGTACGAAGTACTTTTGATGATAGGTGTGTTATCGAGTCCTGCAGTTGCGACCTGAAAAGATTTTGCTTATTTGGAAAGAGACGCACCATGCGACATATAAGGACATCACATTGAGAAACGCGTGGAAGAGAAAAGGCAGTCGTTTGCAACGCACGACCTTTGTTTGTTAACCGTGCTAATACTTTAGTACAAGCCCTATGGATAAGCCGTGCCCAATCCAAAGTGTACTCGGTATATACAACTGATCAACATGTTTAAACAAAAGGAGCCCCTACACTTGCATACATACATCTTGCAACAAGTACAACGAATGTTATGGTGAAACTCAGAATCATGTACTCACATAAACTATAATTTCGATTATTGGTGTATGTTCTTAGCTAGATCTGTAGTGATACGCCGCAAAACAGATCATGATGTTCTCCCCCTTCTCATCGCTACCAGATTTCTATATAGACTCGTTTCCTAGAAACTGTAAATCAGAAGACGTGTTATCAACAGGTATGGCCGCGACAATGGAAAAATAACTGCATAAATCTGGTTGGTCGCACAAAAAGAAATGATTTGGGCCCCTCTTCCCCAAATAGGTTCATATTTGCATCCCTTGGTGAAAGCAACTATGATTAACAACAGCAGCAGCACGGCATAGCACATGATCTCACACTCATTCAACCAGTCATGATGTCCCACTGCCAAACAAAACAATCAGAGGAGTTTTTATCTTCACTTCCTTTCTTTTCCAGTTTATTTTCCCTCTTTCTCTCCACACCCCTCGCACTCTTTCTGTTAAACACCCCTCAACATCAGCAGAGCAACATATAAAAAATGCACCCTGCTGTAGTTGCGGTTATCGTGGTTGGAGGCGTATTTGTCCTTTGGGGCGGATACGAAGTAGGTCGTCGACTGTTAGAAGACCATGAAGAACGCAGGCAATACAGTGAGTATGTCCGAAGATACCAACGAGACTTTGAGAAACGCAATATATCTGGTGATGATGACGATGACGCCTCCAGTACTTTAAGCGATGACGACAACAACGATAGTGACACTAAAAAGCTCAACATGTGGCATCGAGGATACGAAAACCTGCGACAAAGGCGAGCGCGACGAGCAGGCTCGTCATCTAAGTCCAGTATTAAAAGCAGCACCAGACGATCGTTCTATGACCATGGAGACCACGAAGAAGGAGTAAGTTAACTTGGTGGAATGATACTTGGAGCTCTTTTGATTATCATCATGCTGACGGAGCCCAAATTTTATATGTTGTAGAATTTGTACCATTCTGCGTACGAGTTGACGGAAATGGAAAAGAGTATTTTGGACAGACGACAGCGGCTTCAAATGGAACAAGCAATGCTTGACGAAGCGGAGCGTGACCTGCAGCGTCGCCGAGAACTCTTGGCAAGTCGTGTAAACAGCGTCAACGGCTTGGACACTACGATGGTTAGTAATAGCACTACATCGGCCAACAGTAATGACAACAACCCATTTTTTCGTCCGCCTGTCGTTCAGGAACTAGACCATCCACGTCCGAACTTTGATGAGAGCATGCCTCCATCTTTCTTCTTTGCTCCTTCCCAGCTAACGGAAGTAGCCTCACCACTACCGTTACCTCCAAGACCTGCTTCTGCTGCTTCTACTGCTTCGCAACAGCATACTGAACGTAGCGTCGTGTACGACTATCATGACCACCGCTCCTCAGCATCATCTAGCAGCAACAACAGTGTAGTTTCCTCCTCGTCTTCGTCCTCCCATCCATCCATGTATCAATCGACTGGCGGTCTTGACGCATCGACAGCACAACTCGGCCCACGCATTGACACTATCCAAGCACCCACCAATTTGACATCTGCTGATGCCGATTGGTCAGACGTTGCATCCGTTTCTGGTAACCGATCTCGAGCTGAAAGCGACTTGTCAGATGAATTCAGTCAGCTCAGTATGCACTCCTCAAATCATGGTGGTGTCGGCAGCAGCAATAGTGTTGGACGTCCTAGTTCGGTTAGCGGTGAAAGCAGCATTTCTTATGACATGCTCAGCTTTACTGATTATGATGATTCTCGATCCTAGTATTTGTAACAAGTACGCTTCTATTTTTGTTGGCGTCGCCGTCCGCTCAACGTTTACCATCATTATGAATACAACCTGCTTCTCCCAAAACTAGCAGCTGTTTCTTACACCACGTAATTAGTATAGCCTCATTACCCTCAACTACCACATGTACTATATTTGAAATTGAACAAAGTATAAGTCCACGATGCTCTTGATTACCCCCCTTCTTTTTTTTTTGCTCGATTTGTCTATGGATAATGTGCTTAGAGTCACTGTTGAGGAGGTATTCATGTCGAGATAATGATACGACATATCATCGCTATTCCTCTAGTTGTTGAAAGATCCGCATGCCTCTACTCATATATGCTGTATACATACTTCCTTCTCTATTTAAACATACGCGCATACATCCTATGAAAAAAAAGCTTTGTGAACTGCAGCAAATTATCCCATTTTTATCTAACAACCTCGCGATCAGGGAAGTTACTCTCAATTTTTTTTTGCTGCAAATTAACTAGTAGCGAACAATTTTATCTTTTTGCTTTTGCTTCTTTGTTGTCTACAGTAGGAAGTGATAGCGACATTCACCCGCCGTTTTGGGCTACCTGGGGTAAGAGCAGGAACAACTTATATCGAAGGCAAGGTTGAGGCAACACAGTTCTATAAAAAACCCTCTCTTCTGCTACTCCACTAGTCTAATATATTGAATTTGAGTAGAAACTCATCATTTCGGCAATCACGTTTGACCAAAGTAGCGTTCCCCAAACAGCAACTTATATTTAGAGAGTAACACATATCACAATCTTTAGGAGCAATACACCTTCAAAAGAATTGGTTTTATCATCTGAAAGCAACATTGTGTGACGTACACGCTATAGAAGGCGGAAGAGGCCGCTGGAATGGCGTAATGATCAGCATTTTGTTTTTTCTTGTTCCTTTTTGGTTGTCTTGAATCAGGGAAAGGTACGATGAAGAATTCACTAGTAAAACAAGTGGTAGATTACATTTATACCGACTTGCACATCTACTAGCAGCCAAAGCTGGCGTAATATTTGAAAGAAAGAAGAAAGGGAGTCAGCCATATGTAGAGTCTGTGTGTATTGTTCAAATATTTGATCATTCAGGTTGTCAGTGATTTAATTCAATAAGAGTTACAACAGTCTAATTAAACAAATTATAGAAGTCAAACTATCATCCAACATAAAGCACTTTGTTCGACATTCCATTAAAAAATGTGTAAATTATTTTGCCGATCGTAACATGATTGAGGTTAATGACCCAACCCAGGGGTATTGCTGCTGAAAAACAAACAATTATGCTGCTCCACTCATGTGGCGAAACTAATGTGAACATCATATCTAGCTTACCGCATATAAAAAGGGTCATCCGAATACTACCGAGCGCCAATTTCATTTTCTTCCTTTCAATCTTACATACTGATTATATGACAGTGCCAGAGAACCCTTTCATCTTTAATTCACGTCGACCTACAGTCTATGGCACTAAAGGAATGGTTGCCAGCTCGTATGTTACTTTTTTTATTGTTGTCAGCTATATCGAAATATTAACGTAATCGGTCGCAACTGTGATGACATTTATAGGCAGCCGTTCGCAACACAGGTGGGTATTGAAATTCTGAAGAAAGGAGGCAATGCAGCTGTAAGTTCTAAGAGCCTGCCAAGAGCACGATATAGTTCTCGAATTAGCTGCAACTTACTAAAAATGCATTTGTTTATCTAGGATGCAGCAGTAGCAGTTGGTATAACGTTTATTCTGTGTATATATACTGTATATACACATTTCAAAAGCAGATCTGAAAATATGTTACTGATGATGACCTTTTCACACACGATTATAACAACTGCAACTACCAGCCGCTGTATTAAGTGTTAACGGTAATATTGCAAAGTAAAGCAGTTGTAAGCTATTTTTCTTGTTGCTTATTGCGTTTACAAAACGATCATATAGAATTACCATGTACTGGTGTGGGTGGTGACGGATGTTGCTTATTTTATGATGCAAAAAAACGTAAAGTTATTGGTTTGAATGGTTCTGGAAGGTAAATATTTTTATTATATACATATACATATGATGATGTACAAGAGTTTTCATTTCAAAACGGTGAAGTGTATTTTTCTTAGTCAAAAGGGACTTGAACTCTTGTCTTTTTTGAGTGGAGTTCATGTTTCATATGACTAGATCATAATTTGTATTTGCAGATTGAGAATGAAGACGAGACTAAATACACCGTTGAAAAATGGGGAATATAATTAATTCAACAAATGTGAAATATATAACGCCTTTTCCGCTGTACCGTATTATAGGACTCCTGCAGCATTGACGGTTGATCTTCTTCGCCAACAGGGAGAATTTGACGGCCACGCATGCGTTTCCCCTTATAGCGCACATTCCATTACTGTTCCCGGCGCAGTAGCAACATGGACAGATACGATTGAGCATTTTGGCTCAGGGAACCTTGATATGGCCACTATTTTGCAGCCAGCCATCGAACTGGCCGAAAACGGGTAAACATGTTTCTATTATAGGACTATAAAAATTATCAAGGGAGCCATGGCAAGAAAAACTAATACGCACCATTACAAATAAGGTTCCCACTTTCCTACGTTCCTGAACAGGGTGTAAGTGTTTCCGTGCGGTAAATAGGCAGTAAATGATCACATACTGTAATGGTACATACTTGCTTCAACTAAAACATGTATATAGTGGAAGAGGGCTGAAAAAATGTTGAAAGAAAACAACAGTGCTGAGAATAACCTGCTCATCGATGGTATTCGTGCCCCAGTTGAAGGCGAAATAGTGCACCTTCCTGATTTAGCAGAGTATGTTTGGCAGATATGATATGCAGTAAATGCTATTTTAACGTATACTCTACTTTTCTGATATCCTTCTACAGGACACTTCGAGCTATCGCTGACAAAGGAAAAGATGGGTTTTACAAAGGACGTGTTGCTGATGCGATTATTGAGGCAGTCAAGTCGCGTGGAGGCGTTCTGACACACGAAGATCTTGCGTCACACACATCCGAAATCATTGAGCCTATATCGCTTGACTATCACGACTGGACCATATGGGAACTTCCGCCCAGCAGTCAGGGGATTACTGCTCTTATTGCCCTTGGCATCATCCGTGCTTTGGAAGAAGAACATGGCTTAGATCTCTCAAAACTGGAACATAACTCTGCGGAGTATCTGCATATCATTATCGAAGTACTTCGGCTGGCATTTGCTGATACGCGCTACTACGTAGCGGATCCACAAGTATTCCCTGTGCCGACCGATAAATTGTTAAGCAAAGCCTACCTTTCTGAGCGTGCCAAATTGGTGAACTTGGAAAAACGAAACGGCGAAATTGTAAAAGGTTATCCTGATAAAACCTGCGATACCGTTTATTTATCCGTCGTTGATGAGGAAGGCAATGCCTGCAGTTTTATTGTAAGAAGTATGCTGTATGCTTAATAAGCGCGAGCTCCTGTTTTTTCTCTGTTTTTTAACAACTGTTTCTCGCTAACAATTGATTTGACAAGAACTCGAATTTTGGATATTTTGGTGTAAGTGTACCGTTAACATAAGAAGTATACACTTGAAGCTGAAGCCAGCGTACCTTTACTTGGCAGAGTTGCATTGTTCCTGACAAATGTGGTTTCCCACTTCATAATCGGGGATACAGCTTTACACTCATCGAGGATCACCCTAATTGTATTGGTCCCAGGAAGCGTCCGTACCTCACCCTCATCCCAGCGATAATCACGCGAAAATCGTCCTCTGGAGACCATGAATTCGAAGCTTCTTTAGGAGGTGAACACTGCACAATCAAAGAAAAATTCGTGATAACTTGAAACTTACTAGATGCGACCTCTGCTATATTATCATCCATACTGTAGTGGTAGGAGCGTTTATGCAGCCTCAGGGCCATGTTCAGGTTATTATGAACTTAATGCGCTATCTCGCAAGTCCTCAACACGCGATTGATCTACCACGAATTTGCGTTGCTCCAGCCAAATCCGATGGATACGTGATGCCTAGTTTACGTCGATTTACAGATGTCATTGACTCTGTAGTATACGTGGAGGATGGTATCGCGCCTGAAGTTGTTAAAAAATTAGAAGCAATGGGTCACACGTGTTATCCCTCCAAAGGTACTGCTCGTTTGACATTTGGCCGTGGTCAAATCGTTGTTGCGAAAACAGATGCACGTACTGGAAAACGCGTCCTTGCTGCCGGTAGTGATCCTCGCGCTGACGGCCAAGCTACGGGATGGTTGTAATTTCCCTCGTTGATGGATCCACTCTAATTGGAGAATATGGACAAGAAATTGTATAAAATGTAATAAAGCCTTATACAGTGGATTCCATATAGTTTAACACATAGATTTTCGACATGAAAATAGGGATTGTAAATGTTAATGAGTACTAGGTCAGACTACATAATCGTTAAACAAACATATACACATATACAGCAGACTCGTACCGACTTCAGCAGCAGTTGTTTCCGACGGTTGTTTTAGAGTCACAAACTTTTCCAGATTTGACACGAGCAAGTATCATATAACCCTTAGGATGCAATATTCATACCGTCTAGCTAATCAAAATCAATGATACATAATTTTTCAATTCTTAGGAAGAAATCGCTATCATATGGACCACATAAATCACATAACCTATCTATCCTTAATTATAGTCCAAGGTGTTTTTACATATGCATATACGTTGGCAAGAACCTGTCGGCAGAAATGAGATTATCCATATGACATATTTAGCATAGTGTGCTTTCTCAGCCAAATGATTTTTCAAATACAACTGTTTAGTTTTCATATATCCGGTGGACTAGTGACACTTTATTCATTTGGTCGTTTCGCGTGTGTTAATTATTCTGGAAGGTGGGGAGGGCGAGTGTCTGGACTATACGAGCAATCACTTTACCTTCAACAGACACTGTTTTTGTGCGCTTCGGCAACCAGAATATGCATGTGTCATGCATGCCGTATATAATAAGGGGAGAGACGCCGTTTTACATCAACTGCTCTTTTTCTTTTGTTACATCTTTCTCTCATTATATGTTCCCAAGTAGTGTATGAATCTTCACGCTTTCTCAACGAAGTATTTTTTAAGTTACTGCGATACGACTTTTATATCAATGAGCAAGAAAAACATAATGCGTGACAATATGTATAAAAATGAGGATGACAAGGTCAAATACAGCACGGACATGTCTTTTATGCCGAACAATCCACACAAACATGATAGCAATATGATCAAAGGTAGCACTCCCATTTTTCTGTGTTAGTTGCAGCAGTCATTTCTGACTGACATGGCTGATAAAATGTTATTTAAACAAAAGAAAAGAAGAAGAGCGTTTCAAGCATTGAAGACTCGGAAATTGTAGTAGACGATGCCAGTATGAGTCATACCCAGCAACCAATTTCGAAAAAGAATATCGATTCAAGCACGTCGCCATCACTTGAAAATGAAGGTTTATCGAAAGCAATGAAGCGTGCCATTTTTGCCTCTGCATTTTTTTCTCAGATACTGTATGTAAAGACGACGAACAATGCTTACGAAAGGCAATTATATTTACTATAGTAGCTCATTAATTTCATCTTACTTGCAACAAGGAATCAATCGTCTCTAAATGGCTTGGTAAGGAAGCTACCGGCCAAGTGTCAATCGATACTGGTAAGATTAAAGTACCCCTGCTTTTTCCACATTTCTAGCACCCGGCACTACCCATCATAAAGAACGAGTTTAATACGACTACCATTGTTGTAAATACGCTGGGTACGTTATGATATGTTCGTATTAAAGCTATCATCAAAACAGCATATTTAAAAGCTAACTTTTTAATATATGTATATAGCTGCGGTATATGTTCTCATGATTGGTTTACTGGTATACCGTTGCTTTATGTCGCTCTTTTATACTATAATTACGATCTACTGTACTGATGACTGCATTGGGTTAAATGAAAAACCATCATCACTAAATTACGTATTCAAAACTTTACAGTCTGCAGTATGGGGATCATTTGCCGATCACTATGGTATGGTAGTGTTATATACATAATAAATGTATATGATATCATTAATAACTAATAAAGTTTGTTTTACGTTCTGGATAGGACGTAGACGGGTGTTCATTGCTTCCAATTCCTTCCTCATCATAGGGAATATCGGATGCGCATTAGCACTTAACATCGGGATGCTAATCGCACTTCGCTTGATAGCCGCTGTTGGTGCCGCTGCTGCGAGTATTTGTCCAACTATTGTACATAAACTTTTAAGATAAATATATAGCAACGCTCATAACTTACGTACCATATTGAATTCATAGAGTAATGCACTTGGGGCCGGATTGATCAATGACATATTTACAGATAATCAAAAAGGCAAGGCGCTGTCCTGGTATGCGTCTGTTACTTTGTATTGTACGGCCATCGCGTAAGTATAAGGGAATATTCATCATTTACGCTATCTAGTGATATTAGCTACAAGATAAATCATGTAAATCTGGTATACTAACGGTAATAATCCACACATGGTATATTCAAGACCGTTGATAGGCGGTGTAATGACACAGTTTCTTGGATGGAGAAGTATTTTTTGGCTTTTTGTGATAGCTTACAGCCTTTTCTGGTTCGCGATTGTCTTTTTTCTTCCCGAAACAAATTCATGCGCTAGACATCATCAAAAGCTATCTAGTGACGATGTGGACAACATAGGCCCTGGCGTAAGCTCAGAAAAAAGTTTATGGCGAGGGCTCAAGATGGTTAATCCGTTTGCATCGTTGAAGTTGCTCAAGTTCCCAAACATGGTGCTATGCTGCCTATACATTGGGATATTGTAAGCTTTGTCATCACCGCTTCTTCTTTGCAATGGATATGTATATATACATATTTTAATGACGGAAAAATACCGATGTGTAGGTCTTTCACAAACAATGCGGCAGCTGTTTCTTTCACCTGGGCTTACAGCATTCAGTATCAATTTTCGTCAACGATGGTTGGATTATTCTATCTTACCGGGATCGTAGGAAACACATCGGGCGCGTATCTGGGAGGGCTATTCTCCGATCGCATCTATATACGCCGAGTCGAAAGGGCGAACTTGAGCAAGGCCGATGTTTATCCGGAAATGCGACTAGATCAACCAGTGCTGTTTGTTGGAGCCTTGATAACGGCTGTATCGTTTGCTGGATATGGATGGTGTATACAGAAATTAGTGCATTTCTCGGCAGGAATAGTATTTCAAGCGTTCGGTATGTATAGACTGCTCGTGCAAGAGCCACCACAACATCCTAATACTTCACGTTCGAGTTCCTAAAACGCTTGTATAAGTGTACATTATAAACGAATATTTGCTCATCAAATCTTGTACGTTTTACCAGCGATGTTTGGAGTCACACTTGTAAACTGTATCCTAAACGTATATGCTGTACAATCATTCCCTAAACACAGTTCTTCTGCTCAAGGTAAGCAATGATTGATCAATCCGGTATTTCTTTCAGCTCAACGGATACGATAATTTTCATGATCCACACGTATGTATATAATATAGCATGCATCCAAACTGTCAAGTGCATTCTGATGACTCTTGGGATACTGTGGGGAACTGACTTGCAGGATGTCCTCGGTTGTGGAGTCCTTTATACTATCCTCGGGAGCATTCTTCTTGTGACAAGTCCATTTGTCACTTATATCCGGCGTAATAGCGAAAAATGGAAAAGGGCACGAGAGTCAATTAACGGATAGGGCTACGCTATGCAAATAAATACACCACGTTTTCGCCATTCTTTTATGTGGTCAGAATTAAATGATTTGCAAGGCACAAAAGAATAAGGATTGGATGGTAGCGAGTGTATTGACAAATCGTACTGTACATAAAAAAAAAGCGTCAAATGTTTGTATCATATACACTATCTAAGTTAAAGAATAAAGAAGTTACGCAAAACAAAAGCAGTAGAGTGTTTATACGCAATCTACCGTTCGGTATGAATGATGAAAGAAGGTATTTTAGAGGTTTATAGGATGGTTGTAGGATGTGGATAAGTGTGCGGAAGGAGTAGGAAGAAAAAAAAAGGATTTGCTTCAGCAACAAGGTCGAGCATGTTTTGTTGACTTTGTGTCAGAGGAGAGTGTCACGGTATCGCCAGCTCCATTTAGATCCAATTCAAGCTGAGGGACCTTGGCAATCTTGGTGATATGCGTGAAAGCTTCTTCAACGTTGGTACCGTCCTTGGCACTCGTTTCAAAGCACGGTATCTTCATCCGCTCACTGGAACGTTGCTCTGCCCAAGCCCGGGCCTGTCGGCGAGAAACCACTCGATCGTCGATATCGATTTTGTTACCGATAATCAACATTGGAAAATGTTGTGCTTCTTCAGCTGGTAAAGAGGATTGCTTTAGAAAGTCTTCGCGCCAGCGCTCTAACGAAACAAGTACGTATGTACACACACAAACCGAGCGTGAATAGACACGTCCACTCTTTCCGATAGTCAACATATCCTCTCTCTTATTTTCTTTTCTCTTATCGCTCGCACCGATCACATCCATCCATCCACCCGCCCCCGCTCCAAAATGCCTTGATCCCAAATTCTGTACCCAAATGTTGAAACGATAAAAAGTTATTCACATCATACACAAGTATGCAAGCATCCGCACCACGATAGTATGCTACTCCAAGAGATTGGAACCGTTCTTGGCCTGCTGTGTCCCATATCTGCAACATGACCTTTTTGCCATCGTCCGTTCGAACTTCCTTGGTAATGAAATCCGCGCCTGAACCAATTTGTAAAACATCAGCTCCAACTAGGTTCCACTTTTTTAAATGCCCCTTTGGCATAAACGTAGTAATGTGTATATATACCAATTGTCGCTTTGTAGGCATTGGTGAACCGCTTGTGGATAAACTTATTTTTTGATTTACACAAAAAACGGGTTGAGCAAGAAAAGAATGAACGCTAATCGCTAAAAGGCTATTTTACCTGATTCCGTAAACTAGTCTTTTTCATTATTATCCAGGTTAGAGCTTCTTATGACGATTAAACAAATCAACCTTTTTGTGATCTGTTACCTTCCCTGTGCCACCGTCACCACTATGACAACCTTCAGGATATCCTTATGCATGTGTTTATTGCAGCAATAAAGTAAAAATAAAAGGCAAGCGGGAGGATAGAGAGAGAGAGAGAGAGAGAGAGAGAGAGTTGGTGTGACCACCAGCCATACCAAACCCTTTATTCTTTTTTTTTTCTTGCAGGTCTGTCCTACGTGAGCCTTCTTTTTTATTATTCCTTCGCTTGTGGGTGTAAAAAATATACGTGGGCGCGCAATGTTAAACCGGCGCGTCATTTCCTACACCGTGCTGTTATGGGTCCGTTGGACCATTTCAAGTTTACCTGGTTACATTCATCCTGATGAGTACTTCCAATCGCCCGAAGTTACAGCAGCCTCCGTTTTCGACATTAAGACTTTCACACCATGGGAATATCAACCAGAGCACGCAGCTCGATCTGTGCTAGTCCCGTACGTGTACATGTATTCAATGAAAAACGAGGTGTAGAAAGAAGCAAGGAATCAACGCGTTAATCGCCATTTTTTATTAGATTCTTAACGACAGGCTTGCCGTTATGGATTGTTCGTCGTGTTGCGGAGCTGGCGGAAGGAACGATGCAGCAAGGCAAAGAAACCTTTTTTTACGTCGTCGTGTCTACTTTGTATGTTCAGAACGTTACACTCAATTTAGTGCAAAAATGTCACACCTAATAGTGCCACGCGCGATCGACATGTACTTTGCAGAACGCGTATCAAGCTTTCTCTATTCTCTTATCATTGGTTTGTTGTTTGCAAAAGAAGAACAATGGAAAAAATAGTGAGCGGGCTTAATATTAATGCATGCAATTAATTAGATTATGCCGTCTATCGCATGTGCAAGCAAATTGGAAAGGATCCAGTACTACCGTTCCTGTTGGTTTCTACCAGCCAAGTCATGCTTGTCTACTACATGCGTCCCTTTTCAAATTCAGTTGAATCAGTGGCACTCTGTTTGGCCTTTTCCATTTACGCAACAACACTACAGAAGGTAAGTGATAGAAAATCACTTGGAAAATCAGGGGATTAAGTTTGCTAATTAGCTTGCGCGCGCACAGATCACTTCCATACGATCATTTGCACTAGGCAGCGTATTAAGCCTGGGAATTTTTACACGGATTACATTCATTCTTTATGGATTTCCTGTTGGTCTTGGTTTCCTCTTGAATGCGTATAAAAAAAGGTAAAGACAGGATGGGGATGCTCGTTCTAATAAGCAGTTATTCAGATATTTTATCTAGTGGCCGTCGCTTCGTAGGCGCAGTGTTTCCATTCCTACTCGGAGGAACCATTGTCGCTGCAGGATGCATCCTTGCCGATTCGTTATTCTATCAAACGTTGCATATTACATTGGCCGAAAAATCGATCGAAACCTTTGTGGATGTAATGGATGTCATCAGCGATCCAGGAAAGTGGTCGCGGGTTCGTATATCGGTAAGCTAACTGTTGTACCGCTTTTTTTATGCAGGTGGTGGCGATTTCACTGACATACATACTTCTAGGGTACAGTTGTCCTGACGCCATTAAACAATATACTGTATAATGCCAAAGTCGAGAACCTTAAAGATCATGGTCTGCATCCGCGCTACTTGCATCTGCTGGTTAACTTCCCATTGTTGTATGGCCCACTGAGTACAAGCGCCTTGGTGTCATTACTATGGAGACCAAGAACAAGCCCATTGCTCTACTATGGTAATTGTTGTCTCCACGGGAACGGCATGAACATGTATATAGCAACCACGCTTAAAATGTTATAATTTTGTGTACCTCAGTTCTCGTCAGCGTGATTATCTTGGCAATGACAGGCTTATCCATCATGCCACATCAAGAAGCCCGGTTCTTAACGCCTATGATGGTCCCGCTTGTGTTGGTATACACATGGAATCGCGTCAAGATCAACAGAGTGTTTTGGGTAAGCTGATAGCACCAACAACGTAAAACAGAAGATTGATCTGTTGGTAGTACAGCAAACTTATTCCGATCTCTTGTTCAGTTTCTTTGGCTAGCTTCCAATGTTGCTACTACGTTTATTTTCGGCGTCCTTCATCAGGTAAATGACTGTGAAAGAATCTATAGAATGTCTTTTTCATCGCAAGTATTAATGTACATGTTATAAAGGGAGGCTTGGTTCCAGCAATGATATTCTTACAGCAGCAGTCGCTAGGCATGGAAGGCTGTCATGTGTTGGAAAACAGTGGTTTAGGCTGTGCGTTTGGTGAAATCGGTACGTTGTTAAAATCAAAATATATTATTACACCCATTAGATCCAAACTACAAAAGAAGCTCAGCTAATCTTGTTTATGTTGCGTCCAGATAATTCAATCACAAGTCATCATGATGTAACAACGCACTTGATGTTCTACAAGACATACATGCCACCGAGACATTTGCTGGGCTATCCAAATTCGTGGGAGAGTATGTAGTACGGTTTCTGATTTGATGAGAACATAGTCCCGAGAGGAACTGAACTTTTCGATATGATTAGGTAATCCGGATAGACCAAATGTCAAAGTACAAGATTTCGGAGGGCAATTCGACTCGCTCTACGAAGCACTGCAAGAACGAGCTGGAATCCCGTTTGTTCCACATAGCCCACATATGAACTTTGCGCCATCGAAACAAGTGGCAGGTGAATACGAACGGTAATATTATGTTTCCAAGACATGAAAAGATGAATATCAAGAAAGGAAATATGATGCTTCGTAATGGAGGAAAGAGGGACTCCGAGAGTAGGGATGGGATCTGTTGATTCTAGGAAGATCGCTTAAAGCGAAGGCTTCTTTCTAACTAAACACTGACCTAATTCATTATAATAATATATATAGAACACTTGTGGTTGCTCCGAGTATGGCAATGCTGCCCAAGCTAGATGACGGTCGCTATTTGCTTCTTGCCAGCTTCACGCCTCACGTGAACTTTGATGACATACCAGTGCTGATGGATCTGTTGATTCAAGGAAAATTTTCAAGAGCACTGATGAGCCTGAATATTTACATGGTCCTGACTGAAGAAAATTAAGAATTATTTTCTTCTTTGAGACGCTGTCGGATGAAATGACAATAATGATAGATTTTTTTTGCTTTGTTTGATTATAATGTGTTCTTATATGGTCCCCACCTTCGGTTTGCAAATCCAACTAGAAGCAAACTTGACAAAGATTAAAAGTTGACAGCACTGACTGCCCCTCCCTGACATATAATTTCTTTTTTCTTTCTTTATTCAAGAACTTGATGTTTCTTTTATAGATCATGCACTACACATTACCGTCAGTGACAACAAAAACAGCAGTAGTGGCTCTACTTACTGTTTCCGCGGTTACAGTGGCTGTGACAGCGCAAGAGCAAGAACAATCTCAAACATCACCTTATCTGGCCGTTTCTTCACCTGTATGGCTCGCTGATTTCAAAGGACCGCTTGACAATGCTCGATCATCACTTACACTAGACGAGGATAGCATAAAGGTGCGACCGCTCGACAAGGTCAGTAACCTAAATCTCGGCAACTATCCGCCTCCCATGAAAGCACCGCCGGTCGACGACCCAGAAGTGCAGGCAGTCATCAAGCAGCTCGACTGGTCCAAAGTTCCAGATGCACCTGTCCGGCGAGCAAAAAACGGCGACTTGAATTTTACTACTTATGATACAGAAAGCGATCCTCACTGCTGGTGGTCAAGCACACTCTGCAAAAAACCTAAGTTGGATTATATTCCTGAAGACGTGAGCTACTGTCCACATGCCGGTGATTGGGGTCTCAATTATGACGATGGGCCCTATCGTGTCTGGAGCGAGGACGAAGATGAAAAAAAGTATGAAGAGCCACGACTATACAACTTTTTGATCGAACAAGACAAGCAAAAGGCAACCTTGTTCTGTATGTATTTTTCTCGTTGCTTGTTGTATTCTTGTGCATGGTTTTTCTTATACAAAAAAAATGGTAGTTATCGGTTCCAATGTCATGACATTCCCCGAGGCAGCTCAGCGCGCCTTCAGTGACGGACACACCATCTGCTCGCATACCTGGTCACATCCATTAATGACGACACTGAGCAACGAACAAATCGTGTCTGAGCTTTATTTTACTCAAAAGGCCATCAAGGAGGTCGTTGGTATTACGCCCAAGTGCTGGAGACCACCGTTCGGAGATATCGATGATCGCGTACGAGCCATTGCTTGGCTTATGGGCATGCGTGCCATTTTATGGGACAGAGATTCCAATGACTGGGCCTTGGTAAGCCATCTGGCAGCATATGACAGATATAAGAGTGAGGCGAGAACTGATAGTAATGATTTATGTGTACACATAGGCGGCTCAAAGCATCAGTGCTGCTACAGTAAATGGATATTTCAATGAATGGGTAGAACTCCGAGTAGCCGACAAAGATAACGAGCACGGACATATTCCTCTTCAGCACGAGTCAAGCAACGAAACCATCATGCTTACCGAAAAATGGTTGCCTGAACTAAAGAAGCACTTCAACGTTGTCCCTATTCATCAATGCATTGGTGACGAGAGTCCATATTGGGAGGATTTATCGGAGAACCAGTCAGCAGCAGCAGCAGATAAGCATGTGGCTCAAGCGGAAAAGCACGACGATTCTAGTCAACAACAGCAAGAGAAGCAGGATAATAGCAACTCGCTACCTCACAACAAGATTGCCATAGGCTCTAACAAGACGTTATCCAAAGATCATCATCAAAAACTCCCTACATCTGCTGCACCTTCTTTCCATGCCATAGACTTTACACTCTTACTATCTACCATAATTCTTTTTGTTGTATTCGCTTAAACCCTTAATATAATCCACTGCTTCTTTTTCTCATTAATAAACCCATACTCTTTTGATTGACATGTAGTTTTATTGTTGTAGTTGGATATGGTGCGTGTTATGAAAAGAAGAGACTAAGATGATGATGAAGCAATATTACAGTGTGTCTTTGATCTCCACTTTACACATTAGCATACAGAAAAAAAAGGAGAAATACAACAGCTATATATAATATACGTGAGAAGGTGAGGTTTTTTGTTCTATCCTCTCTTTTTTTTGTGAGTGTGAGTGAGTTTGGGTGCGGTAGGATGATTTTTTGAAAAAATGCGAAAGAAAAGGTGAAAGATTATGTACGTTGTTATTGGAAATGTGTGGAAAGGCTTAGAATCCTTGGTAGGATCCTTGATTGCTTGGTGGAGGTGGTCGTGCACCAACGTACTGACCGGGAGATGAAGAAGGCTGGTTGCCCCATGGACCAGGCGCAGAGTTTCCTGGAGGAGCAGGTGGGGTACCAGGTTGGTCAGGACGGAATGACGGGTAGTATCCTCCAGCACCGGCTCTGGCGGGGGCTTCCTTGGAAGGATCAAAGTAATGTACATCTTGGCCAGAAATATCGGAACGGCTGCTGTAAGCATCGTCATCAAACTGAGGGTCGGCCAACAATCCGCGCTTGCTTTCGTCTTCATCGGGCGGTACCACAGAATGCATAAAGTGGACAGGACCCATTTCGCGTAATTGACGTTCCTTACGCTCGCGGCGCTTGTGTGCGCGGACACGCTTTCTTTCATAATCCTCCCAACGCTTCAATGGCACCGAGGATGGATCAAATACACCGTCCTTGTTGGCATGGTCGTCCTTGCCTTCGCCTTCAACCTTACGAGTTTCACCCCACGAGAAATCGTCAAAGTGCCAGAAGGAGTAGACGGGCAAGACAAAGTTCCAAATAGGAAGAGCCAACAGATACACGAACATCCAGCCGAGGTAGACCCATTTGTGCGTGGTCAACACGATCAGAACGGCAGGCGAGAACAGCACAATGAGCAGCAGACAAAGCGGGATGGCGTTTTGGAAACTGGTGATTTGCGTACTGGCGATCGAAACAATCATAACCACGGTCAAACAGATGGCAATAGGAAGGGTCAGTGTACCGATCAAATCCATCATGACGACAAACTGCATAGAGAAACAGAAGGTGCCGCAGAGGTTTCGGACAAGGACAAGCTCAAACAGGTTGTGGATGGTCGAGTTGATCCAACGACGACGCTGCGAGAGCAACACCTTGAATTCGTCAGGGACAATTGTTTTACAGATCTAAAAATACCACCATTTTTCATGCATTTGAGTGTGAGTGTCACGAAGAGTACAGGTTTACCCGATAGGAAGAGCACAATGTTGACTTACAGCTTGAGGAGTAAAGACCATCTTGCGGTAGGGGAAGTTTCGAAGCATGAGCGTGGTAAGGAAACGATCTTCACCGAGAAGAAGCAAGTTCTTCTGATGGAGCGTTTCAATGACGTTGGAGGAGTATTCCTGGACAATCTCGGGCTTTGTAATGATAGGCACCCAGTCGCCATCACCCTTGCGAGCCTTCAATCGGTACATACAGAAACAGCCAGGCAAACATGTGACACCACCAAAGACGGCTTCGAAACCTTTGGCCAGATGATGGGAAATGAAGTACTCGTACACCTGGATTGCGGTCACCCATGAATCGCGCTTGTTGGCGATCTTGGTTTCGCCACAGAGACCCATGATCAAGTTGTCGTTGACCATACAGTTGACCAGCAACCGCATCGACGTCTCATAAACCTTTGTATCAGCATCCACCTGTAAAGGAAGAGAGGAAAGGGTTAGCCCCTGACCGCAATAGGAGAGAGCAGAAATAAGCTAGCGTCCTAAGCCCCGCTTTAATTACCATCAAACACAACTCGAAATAATCGGGTGTGGCTCCCATCAAGTACGTGATCTTCTGGAACAAGTCGTAGTCGAGAGGCGTCATACGGTCATTGTAGGTGACGCGGCTGAAGAAGTTCATCAGGATAAGCTGCGAGTCACGCTTGCCACGGTTACCAGGCTTGGGTTTGCCCTGTTCTTCTGGACCACCGCATTTGACAACGAGAATCATAGGCACCTTGTGGCCTTTGCACACTATAACATTATAATAATTAGAGGAGCGGGTTAATTAGTATTAAGGTTTTGAGCTACGATAAAAAAGGTTTTCTGGGCGGTGTCACCATACCATAATAGCCAGCATAGACCTTGGCCATGTTGTGCATCTTTGCGCCGTTGGCAACAGCAATGTAGGATTTGGGCTCGGGGTTCTTCATGGACTCGTCGTCAAAGGTCATTAAGCTCAAGCACATGTCAGGCGTGGTCATCGTTTCACCGTGGCCAGTGATGATACCGTCGGCAATCAAAAACAAGAGCTTGCGATCGTCGGGATAGTCTGTTGCAGACAACGACTCGACGGTGGCACGAATACCTTCTGTGTTTTCGGAATAGCAGGTGACCAGCACAACGGAATACAGATCGTTGCCCACCTCAATGTTCTTGCGCACAGCACCGGCGATAGGTCCTCCAATGGCGCCGGGCGAGCTCTTGATACTGGACATTTCCATCGTGTTGTTTGGATGCACCACAGCTGCGGAACTGGGAAGGGGAGGCGGAGTCTTGGACAAGCGGCGGGAAATAAACCAGGCGAAGATCAGCGCCATACCGAATCGAACAAGAACGACCGCAAGCACAGAGCCCAGGGCGAAGAACAAGACAAGTTGCGAGGCGAAACAGCCGGGCGTGTCCTTGTCAATAAAGCCAGCACGGTACTTTTCTTTCATACAGCCCATGGCTGCTTCGTATTCGCTTCGGTGTTGGAACATTTTGGTGGCATCGCGACCACCTTCGGCATACGACTGATTGAGAACATCGCGGATGAGTTCATCGAGAGGGTCGCCGGCAAGGGCAGTTGGGTTGGCTGCCATGTACGGGCCCATGTTGAGCACATTGCCGTCCAAGACGAAATAGTTGGTCAAGTTCGAACTGGCCAAAAAGTTCCAGTCGTAGCCGACTTTGCGCGAGGTGTTGGTGATGCTCAAGGTGTCAAAGGTGGTTTGGTCCATTGTGCCCAGTGAGCAGCCGCCGTTGCCGTTGGCTGCAGTGCATGGGTCAAAGGTGACAGCGGTGAAGGCGTTGGTGGTAGGGTTGCCAGTGTCTAGACAGGATGGTATAGAGGCTCCATGGGTGAAATAGTTGGTGATATCCGTGCCAGGTACCGAGGCGTAGTCGTAAAGGTTGACGCTGCCAGTAGCTTCTGCAGTCGATATGTTAAACTGCCATCCGTTGATGCCCAGCAAGCTAGCTGTTGTTGTAGTAAAGAGTAAATGTAACAGTCAGCATCCATCATCCATTTGCATAGATTATTACAGCACATTTTTCTCTTCTCTTCGTCCTCCTGAACCCCCCTTCTTTTTTTTTGCGTTATCCCAAGTGATTTCTTTTCTTCCTCTTCAAACTCCAATGCTACTATTGGCTGCTACTGTTTGCTCCCTTCTTCTTACCACTGCTTGCGGTATCGTTATACGCAGCAAAGTTTCCCATGTTGTTGGATGATTCGGGGGGGCACAAGACTCGAGCAAGACCGACAACGATGAAAGCGACGATACCACCCATGCACGCAATAATAAAACACAAGGCGATTTTCTCGCGCCAGGCTTGCTGCATGCTCTTGTCGGGCATCTTGCATGCCTTGAGCATGGAAGGCAAGGCCCAGAACGTGACGATTCTCGAGAACAAGACCCACGGATCAAATGCACTGCGGGACTTTTCGCTCTTGCCCGTTAATAACGGTGGTGGTTCCTGATACCGCTCAGGTCGGATCAGCGTGCGGCCACGCTGGATATTCTGGCCCGCATTGGCAATGCCGTTTGCGCCGCCGGGTACGATGCGTCGAGTGGGTGCACGGCCGAGTGTGGTTTGTTTGCGACCGAGTCCAACATTGGCGGCGCCTGCGTTGTTAAAGTTTGTCGTGGTCGAGACGCCGTACGCGTAGTCGTTATTATGGCCCGGTGGTGGTGGTCCTTGAGGAGGAGGAGGACCACCGTCGCCTCCGCCGGCAGCCTCGTAGTGCACTCCTGGTGGCATTTAAATGGATAATATATAAGTGGTAGTGGTAGTGGTCAAGAGAAAGGAAAGGAAGTTATAATAAAAAGAAAAGAAAAGAGGGACTGTAGACTGGTAGAACGATGATATATACAATATATATAAAAGGACAGCTGGGGGCGCCACGAGGGACTACCAAATATAAAAGATTTGGAAAGGAAAGAGGAGGGAAGGAGAGCAAGGAAAGGTTCGATATATAAAAATAGCCACAACTGACAGCGAGAACTCATGCACGAATACCTGTTCATTTGCGGACGGCAAATGAGCTTTCCTCTTTAGTGCACCCGGACTGTGCTCTTCTGCGCCCCGCTTCACACTCCACTCTATCCTGTGTGTTACCATCCCCAATCACCAATACACCCACCTGCCATCAACAAAGTTGTTATGGGAAAGCCACTTGATAGCGTGATCTAGATCTACTAAGCCTTTATTGCCCCACTGCCACAAAGAAATCCTTTACCTTACTTGATCACTTGCACAAGAATGAAAGAGAACTAAGCCACCGCCCTCTCTAGAAACGACTTTCATTCTTTGATGCGTCCCAACGAAAAAGGCCACAAGTAAAACAACAAAAAAGTGGCATCGTACTTTTTTAATCTGGTAAGCTCCGCAAAATACAAGAGATGTTGTTCATTAGGGCGGCCCTCATACTGGATTGACCTGGAACATCGGGTTTTCTTCCACTCCCCCCTCGCTCTCTCTCATCAGCTGGGCGAGACCCCCATCATGTCATACATTTGCCAATAAAATATGTTGTTAATCAACTCACAATGAAAAACTAAAGGATTTGCGTGTGCTACATACCACATATCGCACAAACTTCATCATCATCATCTCAGTGGGTCCTTGGGACTATATATATAGAGAGAGTTGGTGTATATATTGTACAAAAGAAAAAGAAAGATTTACAGGGTTGGATATGATAATGCGAAATATTTATAGAATCTACTACTGCTACTACTATCTACATCTGAGCCCAGAAAGAAAAACTTGGAAGAACACGTTCAGGTTTTATCGTCCAGTTGTTGCAGAAACTGCTTGTGATCCTTGTGCAAAAGACTGTGGTGTCACAGACATAATACTGCTGCTCCCATTACTATTGCCAGCCTGCTGGTTATTAGTAGTGCTACTGCCAAGGAACGGTTGCTCAACAGCAGATTGGGTGAAGCGCTGAGCAGGCAACTCGTATCGGATACCGAGCTCCGTCAAGATATCCTTGACTGCGATCAAGAACTATACAAAGCCATTTAAAACAACAACAACAACAGCAGCAGACAAAGAGAGAGAGTAAGAAACATGTGGCCCCATTGTATATCCCGCGCTTTCTTCTAATATGTTGCTGTTCTTGTTTGTTTTGTGGCACCCCCGGTCCTCCTTTAAGCCAGATCAAATATTCCTCACCTTCGTTCGTCGCTGAAATCTTTTACCGAGATCCTGCCAATTGCCTTTGTGTGGCAGCCACATAGTCAAAATGATTTGGTTGACATCGATGATATCAGTGACACGCATATCAAACCCTGGCGCATAGTCGCGCGATTCGCCATTCACCCAATCGGTAAGGCGTTTGCTCAACAGCATCAACCGGTCCGTAGGGGTTCGGAAATCGATGTTGATCACGATCGATTCGCCCATATCGCCAGAGCGGCGCACGTTGACAATGAGTTTGGTCATTAGCACTGTGGTAGGTGCATAGACTTGCTGACCATCGCCTCGACTGATTGATTGCGATACATGATGCATATCATGCGTCGAGGTAAAATTGGTTAGAAGCGATGTTCAATATAGGCTTATAAGGTAATAGGGTGAAAGGAGGGGGAAAATAATAACTTACATAAACACGGTTCCCATCAAGCCAAGCTCATGGACAAGCAAGAACTGGTCATCAATAAGGAGGTAGTCACCTGCATCATAGGGATGCTGCAAAAATAAGTGAGAGAGAGAAAAAAGAAAGAGTTAGTAAGAGAGAGAAAACGAGTATTATTATGTGTGTACTGCGTTGAAAACCATGTGGAACCCTAGTTAATTAATAAAATAAAAACAGAAAAGGGCCTTCTTACCGTTACAAAAAGGAACATGACACTTTCAAAGGTATTTTTGCACGAATTGCCAAAGATGAACGTCAGTGCCAGCAAGAACGAGCCGAGGGGTACCAGGGCTTGCCAAAGATCAACATTAAAAATGGCAAGGGATATAAAGACGGTGGAAGCGACACTGATAATCAGTAGCATGGTATCGATTTTGCCCAAGGCCTGGCTGGTATCCCGCATCGACTGGGCCAGCGCCTTGCGCTCCTTGTAGATCCGTAGTACAGTGTCACGGAACTCGCGCCGCGTTAAATTACCATTGCCATCTCTGTCAAACACAGCAAAGGCCTTTTCTGCCTCCTCCCGGTTGTGAAAATACGGCTCAAAGTGATGCATGTCCAGCGACGTCTTGGACTCTTCTTCGTTCGTCAAAGGAGCTACGAAGCTAGCATGGGGGAAAGCGAGCGAATAAAAAAGCTTCTTGGCCACTTTTTTTGCATACTCGTTTGAGTTGATGTCCACCTTGTTGCGGTCGATCCGGCTCCGCACTTGAGGTTGGTCGGTCAGGACAATGTTCTGAACTGCCCAAGAATCTCCGCACCAGTGTTGTGTCGTTTGTACTCGGGTCTTCCGTCCACGCTTGTGCTGTACCCAGTATTACCATCAGAAGCGGCAGTAGTGGTATGGTCGGCAGCACTGTCGCTGCTTTTTTCCGATGAACCGCTGTTGGGACGACGGCTTCGTAAACGACCATTGGCTTCGGGCCTCGATTTGCGGGCTTCGGATTTGCTCAAGGTATCAAGTACTGGTATAACATTTTTTGATCAGCAGAAACATTCCAGCCAGCCAAGCAGGCAGTAGTGGGTTGGTGCGTACAGAAATTCCATCATCACACTTTTTTTTGTGAAACTCTTACTTTTAAGGGCATGCTTATTCTCTCGAAGTCGGTCGCTGAATGCTTCGCGATGAAATCGGGTTGCTATTAAGTGATATATCGCTTGCTTAGTATAATGCAACGTAGACAAGAAAAAAAACCAAGAAAGTGTAGGTTCTTATTACCGATAACCTGTACAACGACCTTCTGAGCAAACAGCCAGCAGCTAGCGACAAAAATGCAGGCAAACACTTTGGTAATGACGGCCGAGTAGCTTTGGTCTTTGACAGACTATTTATAGATCGTTTCATTGTGTTAATACCAGTAGAGCGAGGTTTCCAGAGTGTATGTGGGGGGGGGGAGCGGGGAGATACGATGCAGCGTTGCGGTTTAGGCCGATTATAGAAAGTTGGTGGCTGACTTACGTTATACGGATAATCCAGTAAGAATGCCCAAGAGCCCCAGTTCCATGAGGCCAAGATAAGAATCATCAAATATCGTTTTAAGCTCATGTAATACTGTCCCGTATTAAAAAAGAAGAAAAAACAGAGTTTGAGTATGTGAGTGTGTATGTGTCGTACCGACGATCTTGTGTATCCACCCTCCTTCCCATTATATTGTATTTTTCCTTACCTCCATGGACGATTTTACTTTCTCCGAACGTCTTCCTTTAAACACTTTGGTCCACAAGGACACAACGGCAGGGACGGACTCGACAATGACAGCACAGATCCAGGCGGCGCAATGAAGAGAAGCAGCCCAGTAGAGCCAGAGCTGCAGGTTGCTACGCACGTTTTTGAAATCCGGATCGGCCCTTTCGTCGTCTGTAGGCACGGGGAGCAGCTGGTTCACACACACGGCGGGAGTGATGAAGACGCACGAACCAACCAGCGCCAAGATGAACCGTTTTGCAAAAGGAGAAAGGTAGCTCCAGCAGCATGGTCGGCGCATTGCATCCTGGATTCTCTGTTTGGTGGTTTTGCGACGCTTTGGCCGTGGCTGGTCTGGATCGTCGTTCCAGTCAAACTCGTCGTCGTCATCGTCGTTGTTTCCATGGTTACTATCATTTTTGTCGTCGTTGTTGTCGTGGTTATTGTTGTCATAGTTTTTGTGGCTATGGGGATGGGAATCATGATGGTTGTTGTCAATGTCGTCAAGGTGGTGGTAGTTATTTTCCAGTTGCTGCTTCTCGGAACTTTGTAATGGATCGTCTTCCTGCAGACGATGACGATGGTGGAAGAAAGGACTTTTTTGTCGTAGCTCCGAATCATCTGCAAGCCGGACATCATCATAATCATCATCCTCGTTGCCTTTGTGCATGTCAACAATGTGATCATCTATGGCAGGCATCGGGGCCGGGTCTGCAGTTTATTTTTTCTTTTTTAGAGTTCCACACACGTACATACATGAATGCACACTGTACACCAACCATACACACACTGTACACGAGATGGGGGAGAGGAAAGGGGGGGGAGGGCAGGACAACAGAACGGATGGTGGAACACAAACACACTGCCCCCATCCAGTAGTTTTGTTTACGCTTCCCTGCTGTTGCTTATTACTATTACCTGTCATCAAACTCTTTGACTCGTCCGGATGAATGCGCACAGACTTCTTGCCCATGATGACGGAAACAAAAATAACGGGAGGAGAAAAAAGAGGCCCTGCGCGGCTTACCCAGCAAAACTAACTTTTATATTGGGAGCGGGAACGGATGTTTCAGTTGCCACTGGGACCAACATAGAGAGAGAGAGAGAGGAATGATCATGATTCGCTCAAGCCCAGCAACCAAAAAAAAAATTTCCAGGAGGTCCAGAACGAACTGTCGGTTAGGCAGCAGCAAAGCAGCAGAAGCAATCAGCAATCAGTAGTAAGGGGGCGGACCGTAAATTTTGGTTCGACAGTGTTAGGGTGCCCTGGGTAGCGTGATCTTTGGGTTGCAGGTGTAACCAGGGAGTCAAAAAGAAGGCATTGTGCAAAGTGTGTGTACAAGCGTGGTGAGTAGCGAGTGAGCACCGAGGGGGACTCCTGACAGAATATGGCAATGTGTGTGTGTGTCATTGCCAAAGAGACAAGGCTTTGTTAGTGACTACTGACAGTGCATATAAAACGCCAACTTGTTTTCGTTGCCCTTTCCTCTCTCTTCACTTCACTTCTCTTCACTTTTAGCAACTCACGCACTTCCTTTCTTTTCCTCTTTTTCTTGTGCCGGCTCACACTTTCTCTCTTCTTCTTCCAATCCAACCCAAAACCACACACACTCTTTTCTACCTTTACATAAACAACCACTAGCAATAATGCTCAACAAGTACAGACACCGAACCAATTCCGGCGCAGTCCCTTCCTGCCCGACCATGTTCCCTCCGGCTGTCATGGCACCACCAACAGCACCCACTCGAAAACGCACCCATCTGAAGCCAAGCCAAGTCGCCGTGCTCCAGGAGTCCTTTGTCACCAACCCACTTCCGGAGGCCCCCATGCGCAGCCGGCTGGCCCGGGAACTTGGTGTCACCGAGCGCACCATTCAAATCTGGTTCCAAAACCGCCGTGCCAAAGCTCGTAAATTGGATGCCATCTCCAGTAACTGCCCCGGCGGCTCTGGTAAAATCCCCTCGCTCATGCCAAATGTCAGAACCGGCTGGATTGAGCCACCTCAACGTAGCAACACGCCCCAACGATACCAAGCCACATTTCGTACAATGATGACTCCTGAACGGTTTGAAGAAATGCAACAACAACAACAGCAACAACAGCAACAGCAACAGCAACAGCAACAACAGCAGCAGCAACATCTAGAACACCAGCAACAGGACAACAATAACAACGCGTCTTGGCCGCAACAGCAACAACAGCAACGCAAACGTCCCCGTTCGTACTCCAAGCCTGAAACAGCCTGTGTGCAGTTGTTGCAAGAGGAAGAAAATGATGCGATTCCTCGTGCCATGTCGGAAGGCACGGATCGGATAATACCTAAACAAGGTAAACAGGGAGGGCCTTTTCCAGAACTCCGCACAATCTTCTTCTCTCCCCTATTTACATAGCACTGTCTATTAAGCTGCAGAAGCAAAAGCCTATACTAATTACATGTAATGAATGTCCATTTTAATCTGATAGGACCGAACGCTGAAATCAATTTTCCAGTGGCAGCCTTGCGCGTCGGCAGCTGGGCAAGATTTGCAGGCATGCGCGATCAGCAATGGGATCTCGTGTGTTACGCACACCAACGCCAGTTGATCTGGCATATCCAAGATGACGGCCACCAGTTCCGCATTCAAATCGACTTTAGCGCTATCCGCCAGCTGGTGCTCACGTCTGAAGTGCAGGAAGACATGACCATGGCCGACCAGCTTCAGATTCATCTGGACCATGCTGGCGACTTGACCTTCTCCATGTGGCGAGCCGGTATTGACCACGACTGGATCCGTTGCGGCGACTTTTCCGAAAACAAGCAGGCCACCTACCAGGCTGTCCATGTGTTGCAGGGCAACTATGACATGCTTCGCCAAGCGCTCCTGCAGATGTTCAGCCAATCGCCTGACATGTTCTCAAAGTGTACGATGGCCATGCCCGAGGTGCCACCGCTCGACTTGTGTCGCGATTTCACCTTATCGCCCTCGGCTACCCCTGAACCAGCCATGACAACAGCAGCTGTTGCTGCTTATGCTGCAGTCGCAAATACTTCCGCCGCCGCCGCCACCACCAACAGCGCTGTCGCACCCAATTGGATGCTTCAGGAGGCTGCCGCTGCTCCTCCTCCTTGTTCTTCTTCTACCTCCTCGTATCTCCCCAAGTCGATTGATGAAAATGCTTGGCTGCATCAGCAGCATCAGCAGCAGCCCTGGGACAACTCTTGGCACATGCTTCAACAGCAGCAGCAATCACAACAGCATCATCATCATCATCAATCATTTGCTCCGTCCATGGAGGTCAATTTTTTGTGATAAAGCATCGCAACGTTCACACATAGTACACACACGCACACATCTTTCATTGTCTTTGCCTGGTGCAAATTCGTCTTTTTTCTTTTTCTTTTTTGTGATTTACCGTGTCCATATTTCCTCCCGTAGCGTATACATATCCTTTTTGAGACATCTTCTTATAACCAACGCCTTTTTTCTTTCTCTTTACATATCGTACATATCACTTTTCTTTCTCCTTTCCCCCTTCTTCTTTTACCCAACCATCCGGTCGTTTGTGTGTATCGCAAATGTACATACCGCATACAGCAGCAGCATTTCAGCAACAGAAGAAAAACGGTTTCATATTTTAGCATTATTTATTATCTCCCCCCTTTCATTACATTGAGGAAAAATAAAAATTATTGATCATGCAAATCTCACTTACTCCTAATCATTCTCCCACACTTTCAATCTCGACTTTTGTACTTTTTTATCCACATGGTGATCCACTCCACAGGTCGTTGCACAACAAGCTATGCATTGCTGCTGTTGTTGTTGTTTTTCGAGCATCATCATCCCTCTTGTCTTTGATGTCCGTCTTGCCTGCTATGTAATGGTTGCTATCTATGCTACCACATATATTACCTCTCAATACTGTATACGCATGGATAACATAGCAGCAGCAACATGAAATGGTGCCACCCGTCAGAGCCCCCTTTGGACCAGCCTTATAGAGAGAGCTCAGTCAATATGTGTAATTGCTCTTATCTTGGTCAAACAGAAAAAAAAAATTGCTCACATGATATAGTCAAAGCTGTGAGGGTGAGTCAGTCAGTCAGTCAGTCAGTCCATCGATTGTCAAAAAAAGACACGTCACTACTAAAGCCCGCGACTATTTTTTTCTCCAATTCTGCTGCGACGGCCTCTACTGTCATAGCGAGTTTTTTTTTTGTTGCTTTCGATTCCAGTTTGCGGATTCACACTCTCTTTTTCTTTCTTTAAAAAAGTAAGCATCATTCGTGACACTCGCCTGTAAAAGAACGTTATCAAGGCTAGACATTTTGGCAGAATTTCGAGAATCAGGAAAAAAAAACTGACTTTGCCACTATTATTAGGCCAAAAAAAAGTAATCATTAATAATGGCTGTTTCTGAAGAAACCGTGCCCGTCCAAATCGACGTAACAAAGCTCACTGCTTTATCACCAGAAGTTATCTCAAAGCAGGCTACAATCAATATCGGTAAAAATACCTATACGACGACTGTTTATCCTGATTTAATTACCTCATTTCGAAACAAAGCATGTCAGGCTTACATTACATCATAATTCTGATTTCTAGGTACGATCGGTCACGTAGCTCACGGTAAATCGACTGTCGTCAAGGCCATTTCTGGTGTCCAGGTATATACACATTAGAAGCATGAAAATTGTAGTAGGATTACTTACCCTACGAGGGATGTTTTTTATAGACTGTCCGTTTCAAAAATGAAATGGAAAGAAACATTACTATCAAGTTGGGTTACGCCAACGCAAAGATCTATAAGTGCGAGAATGCCGAATGCCCTCGTCCAGGCTGCTACCGATCATACGGCTCATCAAAGGAAGATCACCCACCTTGCGAGCGCCCTGGATGCGGTGGAAAGATGCAGTTGGTCCGACACGTCTCGTTTGTCGATTGCCCAGGTCACGACATCTTGATGACAACCATGTTATCCGGTGCCGCAGTCATGGATGCTGCTTTGCTCCTGATTGCCGGTAACGAATCCTGTCCACAGCCTCAGACCTCCGAACATTTGGCCGCTATCGAAATCATGAAACTGAAACATGTCATTATCTTGCAAAACAAGGTCGATCTCGTAAAGGAGAAGGCTGCACAGGAACAACACGACGATATTTTGGCATTTGTAAAGGGTAATGCATCTATTACTCAGTTGATTGGCTGCTGCTAAAGACAAAAAAGAGGGCTGGAGTGCTAAACGTGTTGATGTTATAGGTACCGTTGCCGATGGAGCACCCGTTATCCCCATTTCCGCCCAATTGAAATACAACATTGATGCTATCAACGAATATATTACAAAGAAGATTCCAGTCCCTGTCCGTGATTTCACTGCTGATCCACGACTCATTGTCATTCGTTCATTTGATATCAACAAACCCGGTGCCGATGTTACCCAGTTGCAGGGTGGTGTTGCTGGTGGCTCTATTTTGAAGGGTGTGTTGAAGGTCGGCGACGAGATTGAAGTCCGTCCTGGTGTCATTATCAAGGATCAAGAAGGCAAGATCCGCGCAAGACCTATTCTTTCGAAGATTCTCACATTAGCTGCCGAAACCAACAAGTTGGACTTTGCTGTTCCTGGTGGTTTGATTGGTAAGGATATCTCGTTTATATATGGAAGATAGAGAGACGTTATACATTGACACATGTAATCCGTGGCCGTATTCAGGTGTTGGTACCCAAATGGATCCTACTCTTTGCCGTGGTGATCGTCTTGTCGGTCAAGTGCTCGGCTACCCCGGCACCCTGCCTTCCATCTACACCGAATTAGAAATATCCTACTTTTTGCTGCGCCGATTATTGGGTGTCAAGACCGACGATAAGAAGCAGGCTAAGGTTGCAAAGCTGACAAAGGGCGAACTGTTGTTGGTCAACATTGGTTCTGTTTCTACTGGTGGTCGTGTTGTTGGTGTCAAGGCCGATTTGGCCAAGATTGTCTTGACTGGCCCAACATGTACTGAAGTTGGTGACAAGGTCGCGTTATCCAGAAAGATTGAGAGACATTGGCGGTAAGTTTTTCTTCTATCGATTACGATGATTGGATATCATGCAACTATTTATGCTAAACCGGGTGTTTTATTAGTCTCATTGGTTGGGGTAAGATTAAGCGTGGTACTGTGCTGGAGGCCGAAGCAAATTAAGCCTTTTTTCAGTTTGAAAAAAAAAAAAATTGTATGCATCTTTAAAAAATCCTCAACATGTTCTTTGTTTCTTTTTGTTGTTTATCATCACTATTAATGTGGTATCTTGATGGGCAGGCTAAAAGGTGGATAACTATTGAGATAAAGATACTCTAAGTGTCGCATGCAGCGTTAGTACACATATTTGCCCGGAATAACTTCTAAAAATATCATGGGAATTCGCATGTAATCATGCTGATATGTAGAAAATGATGCGTGTATCGAATCAAGACGAACGCGAAACTAAACCATTACGTTCGCTGGTGGACAACTTCACGGATCTCTCTTGCAAATTTGCTTTCCTTGCTCCTCGACACTAATAGCTCAGAATATCCACCGTATCAAACTGCGCTTGAGTTGATATTTATGCTGGTGTAGGAGAGAGCGATTATCAATGAAACAGAAATTGATTTCGATCCATCAAGGAGAGGATTATTCATTCATTGCCCAAAGTTACGATGGCTGACCCTTCAACGATTTGCGGATTGAGCCTAGTAGAGTTATATATACATATATGACTACCGGTCAGCTGTGGAATAAGTAAGCAATCCATAGTAGGTTAATCAATATATCCTTTCACTGCTTACCAAGCTGCTCTTGAGCGAAGTGATCGGTTTAGCGAGTGCTGCTGTTAACATGCTCCGACTTGACTGTGGTATGTTTCCAGGCTTTTGCGAAAGCATGCCTCCATTATTGTGTAGTAGGAGCTTGGTGAGACCAAGTGGCGAAAGTTACAAGAAGTAATGTTGTACTTTTCTGTGCTGTCAAAAGGGTACTCACGACGCCTGACGAGAATGTGGGGAAACAGATGTATTGCTAATAGCACGGTCACTCCCAGTGTGCCAATAGTAGTGTGTATACGAACTCTAAAAATTTCGAACTAAAGAAATGCAACATTGAATGTTAAACACATCAAGACAGTAGGAATATGGTTGAAAGCCTCACATGTATTAACTGGGACATTCATTGGGTCGAAATAGCCAGAGTCATGATTCGCGCTCCTGACAAACCATCGGTTTTCAAAGCTATTTTTGTGGTGTTTCTCGGCTGGACGTTTCATCGCATACTTTGAATATCGCATATCGGCGGGCCATGCTAAAGCAAACCTGGCTTTCACAGCAGTACGTCTTTAAGCGATATTTCAAAGATTGCGATATGTTGTACAGTCACCCAACACTGCGGCTCAAATCGCTTCGTTGTCTGTGGACGCACTACGAAGGCTACGTCTCCGTGGCAACATTAGTCAACTATAGTTCTTAGCACAACAATCTGTGAAAGAGCACGGAGGCAATTGGAAGATTGCCTGAGAAAATTTGATGAGTGACTGACGAATGCATCGCTTTGAACTTGACTAGCGGCTCGTTGTCGTAATAGAACACAGATCCCGACTTAGCGGTTCATGTGTCTCAACAACCGTTCCCGTCGCTAGCTGAGGGAGAAAACCGTACCGAAAAAATCACCTCCTCAAACGAGAGCGGCTTAGATTCTGATAATGCTCAGCAGAGAATTGCTACCGTGAAAAGGGTGGTGTGGCATGCGTGGACTGGACCGAGCGCATTAGGGAGGACAGAGTAATCGGGGATTGAATGGCATATATTGGTTGGATCCTTTTGACTTCTTGGTCGCAACTTCGCACTGAGCTCTGATGCCAGCTCGCTTCAAATTGAGAAAACGCACTGCTGTCTATGTTACTCCTTCGAAAATCGCACTCACGCCCTCGTTCGGTTGTTCCTTAAAAGTGCCAGCAGTCTGTCTTTCTTTCTCATCACTTCTAATCGCGCCGTTCATTCGCATCCTAAAAACTTTCAGGATCTTTAGCAGTTCACGTACTCAAAGAGCCTGTTAACATTCGAAACTTCTTGTAACTATTTGTGACGCGTGGCTTGGCGCGTGCACAGACACTTCTTTCCAAAACAAGCGGCGACAGTATCGGAGGGTACACCGGCATGGTGAAACATACATAGCATGTCGATCACTGCTATAGCGTATTTGACTTCTTCACGACGACTATCACTTACACATCTCCTTCCCCTTCCCTTTGCTTTTGTGCTAAGTTGCGTCATATGATATAAGCGGTCCATAAATTGAGCCAACCAGAGCCTTAAAAGTGAGAGCCAATCAAAATGATGGATTTCATTGAAGACCCGAGCGTGACGGCAAAAATTGTCTGGATAAGAATACCAGAAAAACCCCCCACCCCTCCCATTTTCTTTTCTTCTCCAGTTCCATTTACACAAACTTTATGAAGCGCAAAGTGTTGTGTGAATCCTTGACTTGGAAAGCTATCCGCCGAGTCGAGGTGGATATTTTCACCCGAAAGATGCTTCAACGGTAGCAAGGTTGTTGGAAGCATGCCCTAGGGCTGCACCAACGTAGTACAACAACCTTGAGGCATCTTTGTGCTTAGTTGACGTTGTGGGCACACACGGCACGGGCGCCACTAGTGAATGGCGAAGGTCTCTCATTTCGTAGCGACCATTCACTACCTGCGTCTTCGATCAGGTTTTGCTGTCTTCCTGGAAAAAAGAGACAGCAGGAGTTTTTCCCCTCTTTTTCTATTGGAACTTCCTAGAAAAGAGGGTTTCTCTTTAAAATACAATAAGAAAATGACATAAAGATAATAATCAACAAGAGAAGCTTTCTATGTTTGATTATTATTATAACGGAAAGTTGATCTTTCGTTGGGTAATGACATCCCAATTCACAAAGGAAGATCTCTCGCTTACTGATCGACCTTGTGAAGTACTTTTGTACTTTGTTTGTGAATGTACTGATTGAGGTTTATGATCTCTTTCAATTTTATATAAAGTGGTGGCAACTACTTGACACCGTGCTCACTACGCATGGTACCTGCTATCTTTCTTAAAAGGAAGAAATGAGGTTGCATTCGCTTTAATTTTCTGTGGTGCTTGACCGTTTGAAAGGAATGGCCAGCAGCAGCAGCGATTGAGACGCACTTGATCTCGGGTCAAAATGCCTGTCGGCTACAAAATCGCGGCGGTAAAGCACGTTTCGAAGACGCATATGGTAATGCGTTGTAAACTTGCTGCTAAGACTCAAGGATTTATAAAGTACTCCCTTTCATTTTATCGCGCTGCACTACACATATGATCTTCTACTTATTCTCTGGTTTTATGACGATTTTGAATATTTGCTCTTGCTCTTTCGTCATTCATAAGTGGGCTCGACAATGTCGTTGGCGTGTGAGTTTGCGCTCCTTTTCGTTAGCGTTTACCCGAGAATAATGATCTATTTATTATAGTGATCTCCTTCGTCACTCCTTATAATGAAAACATCATCTCCCCTTTCTTTCGTATTATCGCTTAGTCTCTACAGTACATTTATGGATGATTCATCTAACCCATACTATCACATACAACAACATCTCGGTCGAGCCTGACACGACGGCCTTACGCTTATTCGCACATGAAGTGGTTTGAAGAAAGACGCGCATTTTCGTGTAAGTCGCGATTAAATATCATCTGCGCCAAAATAACAATGATTGAACGCAAAAAACCTGTAGTTACGAAGACAACAGCGTAAGTCGCGTTGTACGGATTAACCTGAAAGGAATAGTGTGGTTTCGCACACAAAACAGAGCTCTATTGTAAAAAATTTCCTGCATCCTTGCTTCAACATTGCGATCGATTCACTTGGTAGCGTTGTTTGCAGATCAATCTGACAGTGAATGACAGCGTTTTATGCTGATAATAGCGGTGATAGCCACAGGTGGTGAGAATTTGTCAGAACAGCAGCAGTCTTTTTAGCAGTTGGAAATGCACGATAATGCATACACACGAAGAATTCACAATAGATGATGATATCTTTATTGTATGATCACTAGGTAGTAGTCTCTTGCTATGTATGTCGGAAATAAATGAGCGTTGCATCTATCTGTAATGTCACCCAACAGTTTGTCTTTGTCTCTTTGATTATGCCACCGAAACGCGCGTCAAAAAAGCGAACATCAACAAATGCTAAACTCTGCGGGCTCGCAGAAACGATTCGTAGTAAATGCTACCGATGGAGGACATGCTGCAGTCATTACCCAACAAGCACTTGATAAATGCAACCATGACGCGACAAGCTTAGTGGCACTCACTCCTCAAGAGACGGAACTTCCTTCTCATTGTCCATGTCCTCTGCTGGCTATCAAAATTTTTACTACGTACGTTTCCATGGCATAATGTTGTATTAGTTTGTATATTTGAAACTCACCGTAATATCTAATGGGTAGGCGACACTGATAGGGGTTATTACCATATCAAAAATCTTGTCATCACATATTTAGAGAACAAACAGATCATATTTTCTGTAAACGCATATTCCAGAAGGTAGGCGACTTTATGAGCATGCGCGAACGGTCGCATGTAGTTTTTCTTTTTGCTGCTTAATAGAAAGGTTTTTCTTCTTGAACTTGCAGTGGAAGTTTATAAATTTCCAGGAAATCCCTATGGCAATTTGAATAGCCATCATCTCTTAAGATCGATTTGAACATAGTACCAAAATGGTGTGCCTTGGTCCCTTTATACATATACATTTATACATATCTTTAAGTTTAATTGAAGGCTTTTATAATAGTGCCCATACGCGATAAATGATGGAAGATCTCCGTGGGGTCCTGATGAGGTCAAGTTGTCGTATAATCTAGTTAGAGTGAATAGAATAACAGCAATATCACCGATTTGGTGATGCAAAAACTTGATCAAATTCATTGCGAATCATCAAGCTGTAAAGTAACAAGTTATCGCGTGGGCACGGTAATAACACGTTATTAAAAATGATCCTGCAAGCGATCCTGTTACTATATGATACAAAAAGTATTCAGATGAAACAGAGGATTATTTCAGTTTGCTTCATCATGAAGCTTCTTGAATAAATTAGTGAATAAGCCTCTCGCTGAGACAACTTGCAAGCATTACCGAGAAGCCTTGGTGTTTTCGATGTGTTCCTATACTTTATTCTAAAATACAGTATTGCTTCTCAGTCCCTAAATGTTCATCATCGACGTAGCTTTTTTTTTTAAAAAGAAAAGAGCTGTTTCTACATGAAAAGACATGTGGATCAATATATCTTGGCGACATTTAGTTAATAAAGATTCTTGGCTTTTTGCATTGGAATTTCGGTTTAATATGATGTACAGCTTTGATAAGGGATCCAAGTTTCGAGTTACCGGCTTAAAAAACGAGAAGGTGGTCGGTCGTTGCATCTTCATTGACTAGCTTTAGATGATGATTCAATTGAAGAGAAGACAAATATACATTCAATAGATGCTATGAAACAGCTATAGGGCTTTTCTACTTTTCCAAGCACTGTTGCATATATTCTAATGCTGAGTGGCGCCATCGATACCATGACATGGCCTGTAAGAGACAATCAGCCATATCATCCTGCTTCTTTTCCTGTATAAAATTATCCCAGAGTTCCTGCCGGTCGACGCGCACCATTTTATCTTCCTCCAACCAATGCTTGACCAGTTTGACACACGCGAGCTTCTTGTAGCGATTCATTTTTGCCTTGGTAGAGTCTGGAGGAGGCGGTGGAGTCACTTGTTCCCAATCCGCACGCCACATGCGATCAACGGCAGGGCGGGACACAGCTTCCAACACAACATACGGTGATGACAACTGCCGTCCACCAATAGCTTCATACAAAGCATACCACAGCATAGCCTCGATCGTATTCACTCGTATCGTATGTTCAAACACATTGTGCCCGCCGTTTTCACGATACCGTTGTTGCTCCATCACAATCGCTTTTACGCTTCCATCCTTAAGCGCAGGTAATATAAGTTCGTGAACATAGCTGCGCATGATAGGTGCACTCGCCGATGGGTGAAAGTTTTCGAGTTGGAGGTCCGTTCGACACCACTCAGTGATAGTATTGTTGCAATCCAGTTTTACGTGCGCTAGGTTCTTATACCCTACGTCGAATGAAAGTATGGATTTTGGAATGGAGCTTTCTGGATCGAATTTAGCGTCGCCGCTACTGGTTGGTGCTGTGCCATTAATAACAATACTTTCGAAGTGGCTATCTAAACGTGAACAAAGGTCGGCTTTTTTTCCACTAGCAGTGATGCCACATCGTCCAGCAATGGTCTTGAGATCGTTAACTTTTAGTTTGGCTAAGCTGTTTTGTATAAATTTTCATGAGCTTTATTTGCTTTTTTACAAGTTGCATATGTGCGTAACTTGGCATTTTTGGCTGTAAACCATATTTTTTTACCTGGAGGTCACAGCATCTTGGACGACGTGCGATGATGCCCTGGAAAACATTGGGGACGCATGTACTTAAAGCACCGACAGATAGCCTTTTTGCTCCTTGGATTTAAAGACAATGAAAGTGGAAGCCCCTGCATGCGAGCATATATAAATGCCAACTTTTGACACTGTTTGATACTTCTTCAATTTCTTTCCTCCATAACCATTATCTGCTTAGTATGAGAACTCCAGCCGAATTGAATCCAAACAAGAACAGAGGCGAACCAGCACCATCGCCTGTCGGGTTCGACAACGCTCCTGCCTGTGAAGAATCTATTACTGTCAAGATACAGGGCGGAATTCCTTCTTGGGTGAATGGCGTACTTTATCGTTCAGGTAAAAAGTCATGACGTGTTGACTTTCTCAGAGCGTCACTATCATTTGCTTCTTGATTAACATATTATATCTTCTTCCAAAAAGGATCTGGACGATACAACATCCTTATGGATAATGGCGATACCCACCATATCGGACATCCATTTGACGGCCTAGCAATGCTTCATCGGTTCGAAGTTTCCGGCAAAACGCAAACTGTCAAGTACAACTCACGGCACACATCGCATGGTCTCGAGCAGCGGATACGCGATGGTGACAAGACCTTGCTCACATTTGGTCCTGACCCATGCAAAACCATCTTTGGTCGTATGCAAACCTTCTATCACCACATTACAGAGTTCAACCATACTATGGCTAAACAAGAAGAAGATCCTGAATATGATATGGTAAACGTGACGATCACACCCAACTTCCCTATTGGTAAAAGACTCGAGCAAGAGACGGGTGTCAAGCGTGGTGAAGCGGTGGTCGTAAAACGCGATGCCGATACTTTGCAGCTCGTGGACAAGAAAACCTTAAGTAAGTAATTCTTACGATCTTCAGTTCCGACTGCTCAGTTAATCACTATCTATGCACTCACATGTTTATCATTTATGCTGTTATTTTAGAGCCTTTAAAAATGTTTACTTATTCGCATGTAGACAAGAAGTTGTGGGGAATGCTATGTTCATCACATCATCAATATGACGCGGAAACAAACGAGTATGTGAACTTCATGGTCAGACTCGGTCCGTTTCCTAGTTTCCAGACGTTTGCAATCGGACCGTATGCTCCACAGCCGGATGTGAAAGGAGACATGCCTCCACCAGAAACCACTGTGCACGAACCCATCTGGCGCCACTTGGGCTCTTGGAACACTATGGAGACCTTGAAGCCAGCGTATATCCACTCGTTTAATATGACCAAGAACTACATCATCGTTCCCAATTTCCCTTATTACTATGCATTTGGCGGTGTCGCCGCTATTTATTACTCTAACGCCTATCAAACATTCCATTGGGATGGAAGCCGACGAACTCTTTTCCATGTGATTGACCGCCATACAAAGCGACATGTTGCCACCTACGAGGCCGAACCGTGCTTCGGATTCCACTCAGCAAACGCATGGGACGAAGAAGTGACACTCCCAGGCGGCGGCACAGAGCGTGTGATCTACCTCGATTATTGCATGTACGAAAACACTGATATTGTGGACGCAAGCTTCGAACTTGGCAAGGCGCCGAGTGGCAAGGTGGACTTGGATCGTGTGCAGCCAGCACGATTTGTAGTCAAGAAAAAGGCTCAAGGCAAACCTGGCAGCAAGATTGCACCTTCTCAGGTTCGGCGATACAGATTAGGTCAAGTGCCTCGCAGCAGCGACAACGAGTATCCATGGTCTCCATCCAACCTGACAGGCGGATACCTATTCAGCGGTATGCGAGAATACAACAAGCGTCGTGTCGCATCTTACTCAGTTTTAGCCCAGGACGTGGAGCTACCTCGTTTCAACCAGCAATATAACCTCAAAAAGTATCGCTATCTCTATGGTGTATGTGAGTCGCGCTTTGCACCTTCATATGCATCTGGCGCTGTCGTAAATGGATTGATCAAGGTGGATCTAGACCAGCCTTATCTTGGATCCAACACTGATCAAGCAAGCACATCCAAGATCTGGGACATGCCTGGTTGCTCTTGCTCTGAACCTATTTTTGTACCCAATCCTGACGGAACGGACGAAGACGATGGCGTCGTGCTTTCAGTGGTGAACGCAGAGACGGACCAAGGCATCCAAACCTTTTTCCTGCTTATTCTCGACGCGCAATCCATGAAAGAAATTGGCCGCTCTACACTTGGGTCCTTCAATGCTCTCACACTCCATGGTTCGTTTGTTGACTCGCGTGGCGTAGGTATTGCTATCAATTAAAGCAACAACAACACTGTATCGGATAGCTGGGTGCACTTGAAATTTGTTTTTTTTGATATCCGGCATGTTTTTATTCCCCTTATCATTTAAAAAATAAAAAGAAAAGACATAAAACTGCGCGCTTAGAAAACGAGGGCAGCACCCTTGGTCTTCTTGTCACCACCCAATTCGAAGTGCTTGCAACGCTTGATGGGGAGCTGCATCTTGTACTTGCATGCTATTCATACAATAATATTTAGTTTTATATACAATTCTTCGTTTCGCCTTTTAACTTAGCGCGTTTCTCAAACTCGAAATAGATGCTTACCAGTGCACTCAAGACGAAGAACAATCTTCTTGGTGGTCTTGGCCTTCTTGTGGAAGACGGGCTTGGTCTGACCACCATAACCGGACTGCTTACGATCGTAACGACGCTTACCCTGAGCGGCCAAGGAAGCCTTGCCGGTCTTGTACTGGGTCACCTTGTGGGGAGTGTGCTTGCGGCACTTGGCGCCCTTGCAGAAAGTGTTTCTGGTCTTGGGAATGTTAACCTACGTCGTAATGCAGAATAAGATTAAAATCTTCAAGACATTCTTGGATGCAGAGGTAAAATTCGAAAGGGTCGATTCCTGCAGCCGCAATAATTTCCCATCAATCGGTCGAATCGTCGCTGAAATCCTTTGTTTCGTTCGGTCAATGCTGAATCTTTTTTATTGACGAAGCTTCCAAGTCGTTTCGGTAATTTGCGTATCGGATGGGTGCGGCTGCATATAAATCGATATATCGTCTGGGATGGATGGATGAATGGATGGATGCTTACCATGGCGATTACCCAGAAAAGAGAAGGAGTCCTATAATACTGGAGCAGAGCTGAACTTACACACACCCGCAGACCACAGGCTGAGCCTAAAATTCGATTTCGTACCTACAGTACAGGCCAATCGCATTTCAGATGGATTCTTCAATGATGTAAACCTATTCTTCCAACAGGAACTGGTGCGAATGATTGATTTGGTATGGTTTATAAGCGAGCAAGTGTACTGCGAAGGTGCGAATGGAAGCCAGGGAACGTGGCGATATACAATAATGCGCACTCTTGATACAAACGAATAGCAAATATATAAATGAGGCTTTCCAGTGAACATTTTAAGGTGGATGTTCAGCATGAAGATGCGTATCTTTGGAAAGCCTGATGGCAGCGGGATGGGTGAAGATATGCACTATGTGTATTGTATCTTCTCAGTTCAAGTAAATAGTTCAGATTTTCTGTAAGACGTGCACCTTCTGTAAGCAATAATTTTCTTATGTTCTACCGGTATTATCAATTTAGCATAGGTGTTCTAAATCACAGTGTTTTTTCGCCGGCAAGATGCCAATTTCGATAACGAGATATTTGGCGTTCCACGTTTATGACGCCATCAAGAAGGTGTTTGGGATTCCTTCTTCCACAATTCAATGACGTAGTAATTGGCTGATATTCCTGGGCATCTATAGTGATGCGCAAGAGATATTTTGACAGTAAACGTCTCGGATGCTATTATTGTAGCTCTGTCCATTATCTTATCCGATGCTGCTACTGTATACGCAATAGTTGTTCTGCACATGGCGTTAAAGCAGCAGCTAGCGGAGCCTCGTCTTGGATAATTTTAAACGTTTTTAGTCAATTTTATTTGTTGATTTGCAACACTGATGGAAATGTACAACAGCTTTAAACCAAAGAAACTTCCTGGATTCAGCATCCATTTTTGAGCTTTGTCAAGTTTTTTGCTGACAAAGGCTTGTCCAAATGGCCGCATCTTCTGTGCTAAAAGCTATCAGTGACTTAGCTAGCAACAATTATTTAACTAGCATGACGCTGTATCTTCTTCAGAAAATATGATCCGTTAAAAGTATGCGTAGAATGTGTTGCTGAAAGGTAAATCGAAGGTTGCGAGCAAGATAATTTCACCGTTGGGTTTTTGGTTAAACTAAGCATGTATAGATAGTAAGGCCAAGGAAGTCCAAAAAAGATGTGCGAATTATTGTTCGAAATATGTAGTCTATAGAACATTCCATGGAATGCTATTGAAATTAGTCTACTGTATCAATAATGGTTGTGGGTTTATTATTCAAAGTAATAGCAGCTCCATTCCATGGTCGGGCTCCGGATGTTTAGAGAGCTATTGCAGGAACTCGCAGATCAAGCGGGTTCAGCAGAACGGGAACTAGTTCATGCCGGATTACAGGCCGAAAATTATACAGATCAGCTCGAGGAGAGCAATGGAGAAATTGGGTATCTAAGATACGAATTATAAAAGTGTCTTGAAAAGTTGCATGAAAGTCAAGAAACGTGCGTCAACCAGCAGGATGAATCCCGGCGCCTCAAAGAATCATCGGCCGGCGGATTGATGGATTATAATCAAGAAACACTGGTATGTTACTTTTAGCGGTTTATAAGAAAAGTACTGAGTTAGTATCCTATCAGTTGAAATACATTAATTTAGCCGTTCAAACTAACAATAGCTTCCCATTTACGGACAAACTGCCTTTTTTCTCTTGCCTAAGAGAGTAACATACGCAGAAAAACCAGTGTGTACTTTGCCTACGCGCACAGCGATGTAAATATGGACGCCAAAATGATGCTTATAATTTTGATCCAAAAAGAAGAACATGTTTTCGAAAAACCAAGGCCAAAAAAAGGAGATGGAGCTCAAGAGTAATATTAGCACACAATAAAAGGTACATCAGAAGGAAGGAAGTGTTTTGAGGGAGCAAAATGAGGGAAGAGGCTGATAATCGTGGAGCGACGGATGTGTTTCTTTAAAAGAGCAAAATGTGATCATTCGACGATGCTGCATCACACCACAGCTTACCATATCGTGATAGAAACGGATAGGGATACAAGCAATGAGGGACACCGTAAGTAACTCATAGAAACTAGTAGTAGGAGCAAAGGGAATAGCGAGAGTGCATCCACGGATAGTTTTAGAGCTCATACCTCATGATGGACTTAAGGTAGTATTACTTATGATCCATGCCAACGTTTACACTTTGCCACTGTGAAGTAAAGCAAAAGCACAAAAAGGAAGTCATGGCTGATGCACATTAAATGATGGCAATTTCCCAGCGTTTTATTCTTTCTATCATACACTACCATAAGTCCACCAGGACGAAGTAGGTTAATGAGAGCTCTCAGACTTTGTATATACAATGTGAGCGATATATACCAATGTACGGTTTTATGCAATATTTATCTTTACTGGTCTCAATCGTTTGAGAAAAAAAGAAACTTTTAAAGTATAAGAAAGTAAGCAGCAGAGTTTGTCGTGCTAATGTATGATAATAATGCTCCTATGCATGATGTCACATATGTACAGTATGCACGACAGCACATGCAGAAGATAGGATCTCAAATTTGACCAACAAAAGAAGCAGAGGCGACACGATTAACCACACGGTGCTCCCATGCATATGCAACAAAAGTGCAGGGTCTTTTTTAATTTCATTTGTTGTCTAAACTTATATCATAGGTCGCCTTTCCTTTTTCTTTTTCTCTTCACATTCTACTTTCCCAATACTACTACTGATATGAGACAGCTACACCTACTAGTGAGCATACAGCACCGCTGTCAACAGACACATCAACTTCTTTCGGGTGCCGAGTCTCTTTGCTTGGATGCTGCCGATAATCAGTTTATGCTCAATGTATTATTGCCATCTATCACTTATCTGACAATTTATCTGGCTATTCGGATAGCGACCCTTTATTTTCGGCGGTCAAAACGTGTGCCCACTGTTAACACCACACTCGCGTTAAAGCGCAAACACCAACAGCAGCAATTGATACACAAACCTCAGAATAAATCTCGACTTATATCAACTAGTGACAGCGCCAGTGTACTACATCAGCAAGAAGAATCATCGATGTACGAAAGTTCTCCAGGAAATCCGTCGTCACATGTAGTCCACCAGCATCGAATACCAAATGCGTCAACCTCTCCAGCCAAACACACCCTTACACTACTGAGGAGCCAGCATGTAGAGGATAAATCTTTATGTAATGACAACAGTAACAAATGTTCTGCAAGCGAACCGACGACCCTCGTGAGAAACGAAATTCTGCTACCACCAACAGCAGAGCCGAATTTTGCTTCAGAACTATCCTGTAATAGCAGCAACTATTACAATAAAAAACGACCCGTACGCTGTTGGCCCCCTAGGAAGGACATAATTATTGGTGACGTTCTTCAAAGGACCCTCAACGGCAATCTTGTTATGCTTTGGAAACGGCATCAAACTTCAATGGAGCTTTACTTGGACTTCTATCCAAGTCAGCCTTCGATGCGTCGTCTTCTTTGCCGCCGTTTGCGCAATAGTCAGATTATACCGCAACAAGCAAAAAATGAAGAAAAGGAAACTGTGCTACTATCGCCGTCGTTGAATAACAACTATCATCATAAAGCACCGACGACATCTTTTGCATCAGCAACACCGTCATCAAATCCGTCACTGTCATCACCAATGATGGCGGAACGAGCTGACGATGACAATAGCTGTAGTCGATATAAGCTGTATCATTTTGCTCGCGACGTGTTGCGTTATTACCAAAGCCAATACAGATCTCAGTGCGGTACTCCTGAAGCAGAACGAATTCTTTTTCTACGGCAGACTATTTCCGATTTCGCCGGCTGATACGCATCAACAGTGCATGATGCTCCTTCAATATTTGCTTTGCTTCCAGCTCTCTTCTTGGGTTTTATCATAGGGTTTTGAATGTACTTAAAGTATCGGATACAATCCATTTTACTGTACATATGATACATCATTCTTTATAGTAACCGAACAGCATTTTTGTGCGACTAGAGATAATCATAATGATGGTATACCTAGAGCCTTTTTTTATCTTGAAAAACCTTAATAAGTAATCTGGCACGTATACGAAGAAACTTCATATGTCATCTCACAAAGTTATTGTCATTGAAAGAAAAAATCATTTGTACAGTATTCTTTCTGGAAGCTTAAATATCCGGCTGGCTTTTGCGGGTTGATTATACTACTGCATAGGAAAATTCGCATATCTCTAGTATACGAGTTGCTGTTATGTTGGCAGAGACGCCTCTTCATTGTAGTAGCCATACAGAAACCGAGACTTTGTGATGCGACTCGCTGCAGATTTTGCACCAGCATAGACAAGAATGTCAGAACCACTGTTTGGCGCGACCATATAGCCAGTCTTGTGAACGTCTGTGCTGTTCGTGTCCAAATGCGCATGACCGGGATGCGCCATTACCGGTGCGGGTTGCTCTAGGAGACGTGTTCCAGTTTCTCTGTAGATATGTAGATTGGCTGCAAATTTTTCATGGTCTTTTTCTGTTGTCTAATATATATACAAAGAGGGTGATTGCTTTTAGTAATTGATTTACACTAAATTACGTTAATATTATATCGAGACTTTAAAAAGGCCAAGTCAAACGTACCATGACATTCGTATAGGTATATCCGTCGGCACACATGTTGATGACAGCATACGTGTTATCTTCCGGATGAATTTGGGCAAGAACCGTCGATGATCCTCGTAAAACACCAGCAGCAAGGCTTCTTTTAGTTCTGATTCCTCCCAGATAAACATCTCCGTCCAAAACTGCTACACGTAAATCGCCAATATCGACGTGCTAATGAAGCGATATATCGAGTACCAATTTCGTTGAATTAATATACACGAGTAATGCTTCCTTTCAATGGTAGTTATGATAATTAACAAATACATTTAGCGTAAAAACGCGCCAACAGGCTACTTACTTCTATATCCACGACACCGCGGCCAAGCTCGATGCTGAGGGAATTGAGAACCATATGACTAGCTTTGATACGCCCTTCTTTAGCGCGAAGTTCGAAAAGTCGTAAACCGTTCTGCAAGCATTTTTGCGAGAGGGAGCTGCTGCCTACATTACTGCTGAAAGTATCCGGAATCACAATCTGCAATAAACATTTAACAGCAGTGCTGCCAGCAGGGACACCAGGTTTTAGGTCAAGAGTCACATATATTATGCCGAAGAAACTGCGCGCCTGGAGCTCAACTAGTTGAAAGATGTTGACGCCATCATCGGAACAAGGTCTCAAATAAATGTCTACAGCCTCTGTAGGACTTTGGCCAGCTTGGGCCGCCGTGAGAATGTCCACATATACGTCAATACCATCGGCTACCGAGACTTTTAGGTTGCGGATAACAGGTGGTTTAGCTAGCGATAGAACTTGGGCATTCTCAATTGAAACTGTATGATAAACCTCAGGGTCGTATGGCGTCACAGGAGCGCTATTCCTAGGGGCTGCAGGGGGTAAAAAAGATTCAATAGACTTCTTTGACGCATCATCAAGGGCATTACTGCTGTGGCCACTGCTGGGTGCGCTAGTAGGAATGGGTTGAACAGGACCATCATCGTAAGCGGCGGGTGCAGAAAAGACTGTAGCTTCGGCAGAAGAGGGTGCTTCTGCTTCTGAATATGAACCTGATGCGTTTGCATCATCACATAACGGAAGAGTTGAATTGCGGATAATCGGAACAAGCATCATGGTCTGATAGCATTTCCCCAGAAATTCTACATTTTGTATTATTGTCAATGGTCAACGTGGTTTCCAATGGGTTTTAACAATCTTGTTGCGTCCAATGGATCAATCAATCACTGAGGATCGCTCACCTTTTCCATGCCTTATTGCAAGACGTTGAGTCATCATTTCGAGCTCAAGGAGCTCATCTCGTCTCGGAAAGCTATCGGGATAATCCAAAGCCTTACCCCAATCTTCAACACACTTGTTCGCGTATAGCTATAGTAAAATCATTTCTTACATTGAGTACACAAGCGGACACGACAGTTTACGAAATCACCGACCACATGTCTTCTACCTGATGAGCTTTGTTGAGGCTAAACAAACCCAGGACGGAGCATACAACCCAAACAATGATAATTCGAAAAACACCTAAAAATACGGATGCCACTAGGTAAGTACCGACGACAGCTTTTGGGTTATCTTTCTACATATGCTGCATATTTCATACGAGATTTCTTTGAACGTTTTTGCTTTTCATCACTGGTGCCGGTGAAATCGTTCGTTGCTGCTAATTTTTTTTTGTCGCATTGTAAGTTTGCTTCTGGTAATAAGAGAACCGAGGTGTGATCTTCTTTTCTCTTCTCCATTTTCTCTTAAAGAGCGAGAGTCAAGTAAAAAGGAAAGAACCCTTTCTTCTTAACATGCAAGTGCCAATTTTGCGTTATTGTGTTACATCTGTCTTTTAACCTTGCGTAAAACATCTGGCGGTACATACTGTATCCAAATGTATGACGAGAAAGCGAAGTACAATGAAGGGAGTGAAACGAGTAACTACAACTTCATTACATCATAACAACGGTTTCTAAAGGAGCTGCTTTTGCTTGCTATTGTGTTTGAAGTCAGTAATGTAAAGATTGACTATGTATATGTGTGCCAACATTGTGCTGGATCTGATTAAAAGAAGGTTTTAACGTTCCATGGACCATGGATGGGCAAACATCATAGCAGCTCTGACTAGATACATACGCACAAGACAAAAGTGTGGTCAGCTGGAGATTAACATATACGTCATTCATTGAGCCAAGAAAGGATTGTCTTGAAACTTATTGCACCATAGTTGACATTCCCTTTGTATACAATATGCTACGACTCTCATAGTGTATCCCAATTTTTTTTATCACAGTCAGTCCTCCCAAACACAACACACATACAAATACACACATGGCACTCTTTAGCCGGTTTAACCGGTTTGTCACAATTTTGTGTTTATTGTCAAGATTAATCTTTGCAAACAAAAGAAAAGAAAGTAAGCTTCAGGCCCGATAGACAAGAACACATCATCGATTTTAAAAAAAAAATTAACTAAAGAATACCTTTCTTTTCGGGCGCCTTATCCTTTGCATCTTCTTCGTCGCTGCTTGAATCATCCTCTGGCTATTTTGTATAGGAAACGCAAGAAAAAAAAAACAATCAGATCAAAATAAGGCTAGTCCTTTACCCCCTTCTTTACACGACATTGACCAAGACGTTACGTACCAAGTCCTCCATGTTAGGCAAGTTACCGCTAGCCTGAGACATTAAGCTCTGGAAGTCCATACCACCCATTGGGTCTTGTTGTGTTTCCTCCTCTTCTTCTTCATCCTCGTCTCTCCATCTTGAGAAGTCAACCTTGACATAGTTGAGCTTGGAGCCCTTTTGCAGACGCGGCCAGTAGCCCTCATCCTTCTTATAAATAAGCATCGTCAAGTTGCGAGGAGTCAAGTGTTGCTTGGATCTCTAGGTTGGTTTCCATGTAGACCCGATGTTTTCGTTAGTATTGCTTATTTTCTTCTTCCACGTAACCGTTTACACCCACAATCAACAATAACAACAAGCCACCCGAAGTTGCAAGAAGTTTCAGAAAATAAGTCTTTGTTGATTTACCTCTACATCGATAGGACCATAGAACTCGATTTCAGCTTCATACTCATTCTGTTCCTTCTCGCCTTTTCCCTTGAAATGGAAACGCTCTGGTTTTACATCAATTTGAGGTTTCTAAACAAAGTAAAGCAGCGTAAGACTTCACTTCTTCTTCATTACAAATTATGCTGAAAGCAGTAGTATATATGTTAAGAAAAAGAAAGAAGGAGCGAGTGGGGGAGCTAGGGGAATAGCGATCGTGAGGAGCAGAATAAATGGGGTTTGTACCGCGTCAGCACTTTTCGCGCGTTCTTTTCAGTAAACGTCGCGTAAACTTACGGTAATGTCAACAAGCTGGACCGTCAAATAAATAAGGTCGTTGCGCTGAGCCCAGAGTACGGTAGGATGAAGAGTCATTTCGAATTAGTAGAAAAAGAACCAATGGTCTGCGTCAGCAACACCAACAGTTTCGCTTTACTGTGGGCATTTTTTTATTTCGGAGATGAAACTACCACTATTTTTTTTCTGGTAGCTTCCTTGGTGTATTTCAAAGTGGCCCTACAACAAAAAATGTATTTCAAAGTAGCTACCCTACAGAGCACATATATTTTGTGGCTGTAGCCTTTGTGAACGTGTTTATACCTTTGTGGCGGCTATGGTAATAATTTACGCAAGTTGTATATCAATATATCCTTCATGGTGAATCAAGTGGCAGCTCTTTTGACTGGCGTCTAAGTATAGAACATTGATTAGGTTTGATGATAAAATCAAAATGATACCTTAGCTACTATAGCACATCCAAACGTAGTAGCGATAACTAGTGTTCAAAAAGCAGCATTGCAATTCTATCTCCAGGCAAAACTATGCATCTAGTCTGACTAGAATTAATAGCAACGAAAGGTATCAATCAATCTATTGAGTTCTCATTGTTCATACGATGAAGCGCTACAGTATGTACTCCCTTTCTAGTCAATTCCTGATCCGGTCGTCCTGCAAATTCTTTCAGGCCTCAAGTATAAAGAAGGTGGTCGCGAGCAACTTTTGAGCGCAACAAGAAGTCATCGCTTAAAGGTGAGCGTCTGTTGTATCACCATAGTGGAATAGGTAGCAAACAAAAAGAGCAGCTAAACAACTTCATTGAATGGCAACACATTATAAAATCTTACCTTACAAAGTCCTTCGCAAAGTGAATACTTCATTTGTCTCCTTTTTTGTCAAACAAACCGTGTATGGCGATGATTTAGAAGGCTTGTCAAGTAGGATCAGGATATAATTTATGTCTGACGAAGTAATTCGTTATTCTTCTCAGTGAGAAGTTATGCTTCATCTTCAGAAATATGGATAAAATGTCAAAGAAGTACAGCAAAAGAGTCTGCCAGGTCTAATAAAGCTGTACCACAAATACAATGTTGCCTGCATGAATAAAAATGGTGTAATAGTATCAGCGCAGAGTGCTGTGCTGTACGCAAACTCAATATAAGATGAACAAAGGTAATTTTCGACAGATTAGTGAGGGATAATAGCTTAAGTTGAGCTACGCGTTGCCTAGTGTGTCGCAACTTGGACTAGCGAAAGCGGAGAGAACACATTCATCGGTGTTGGAAAATTTGTTGGCCGGGTCAAGTAGACTCGAGAGCCGTGGCCTCATAGAACTTCCTTTTCAGAACTCCATCCACAATGGGTATGTACATGAAGAACGACTGAACAATCCACGATCACCATGCATCCATCCATCACACCCATGAATCTATTGCTAAATCCATCCATTCGTGAATTTTTGTAGCTGTTGGCAAGAATAAGTAAGAATCGGTCATTTTCACACACGAGCCCTACCGTCTCTAAGAATGATCAGCATGGCAGTCATGCAAAGAAAATTATGATAATTGCTAACCCTTATTTTTCTTCAACTTGTATAGACGCCTTAGCAAAGGAAAGAAGGGTCTTAAGAAGAAGGTGTAAGTAGTCATTTTTTTGCTTCTGGAAATTCATTGTTGTGCAGTTCTTTTTTTGCTACGTCAATCAATTGCGCATTAAAAGGGATCCGGCAGTCAACATTTTTTGTCCCAACCTGACCGAAAAATACACATTACCTGCATTCGCACGCACAACACGATTTGAACTCGGCCAGTCAACTATTGTCGACAAAAGCAAAAAAGAAATACGCACATCGCAATCACGCATAGAACAATAACGCTCACCTATACGTCAATCGTTATTAGTGTCGATCCCTTCACCCGCAAAGACTGGTACGACATCAAGGCTCCCTCCATGTTCGAGGTTCGCCAGGTCGGCAAGACCTTGGTCAACCGTACCCAGGGTTTGCGTAAGTGATAGGAACCCTTATTTTTTTTGGCGGTTTTGAGGAGAAATTTTGCTAAAGTATATAAATCTGCTGTGATGATGGATTCATACAGGCAACGCCAACGACTCGTTGAATGGCCGTGTTGTCGAAGCTTCCCTTGGTGACCTCAACAAGGACGAAGCCCGTGCCTTCCGCAAGATTCAGCTCAAGGTTGATGAAATCCAGGGCAAGAACTGCCTCACCAACTTCTATGGTATGGACATGACCTCGGACAAGCTCCGTTCTATGGTCAAGAAGTGGCAGACTTTGATCGAGGCCTTCGTTGATGTCAAGACCACCGACGGTTACCTCGTTCGTCTCTTCGCCATCTCGTTCACTGCTCGTCGCCGTAACCAGCTCAAGAAGACCACCTACGCCCAGTCTGCCCAGGTCCGTCAGATCCGCAAGAAGATGTTCGACATCATGTCTGAGGAAGCTGTTGCCTGCGACTTGAAGGAGTTGGTCGCCAAGGTCACCTCTTCGGCTTCTGCCTCTGCTCAGGATGCCATTGCTGTCCGCATCGAGAAGGCCTGTCAGAGCATCTATCCCCTCCAGAACACCTATATCCGCAAGGTCAAGATCTTGAAGGCCCCCAAGTTCGATGTCTCGGCCTTGTTGGCTCTTCACGGTGGTTCTGCTGCCGCCGAAGACTCCGGCGCTAAGGTCAAGGACTTCAAGGAGCCTCCTGTCCTTGAATCCGTCTAAATTTTTTTCCATCCTTTGCTTCATCTTGCAAAATTGCCTTTCTAAACAAGAGGTGCTGTAATAATAAACATTTGAGATGTTGTTATGAATGTAATATCGTATGCTTGCTTTCTTGAATATTGTCATGCGTTTTTTGTGTGGGGGTGAATGTATGTGTGTGCTGATGTTACTGTCGTTGTTGCCATCGAAAGTTTATGCTGTACTCTGAGAGTTCATGTAACGTTGTGTGGCGGAACATGAAACGACGCGGCTCCTGCTTCTTTGACACCAATTCTTTGCTCTTTTTGTTTCTTTTTATCGCGCCGTTGCTCTTCCATATCAGTGCACCAGCATCATGCCAGCAAGGAAGCAAGGCTACGATGCGATTCCGGTCAATGACGACGACAACGAGCATTCCGCGCAAGCAACCAGTAGCTCTAGCAACCTGTTACGTCACCAGGGCCAGAACGGCGACGCAACTACACGTTGGGACAAGATCAAGAACTTTGAATACAAGCGTTTCTTCAAGGCGCATCTCGGCTACATTCTCTGCTTCCTTGTCATTCTAGCTCTTGTAATTGGCTTTCTTGTTGCACTGCTCCTCCCCGATGACTACAGCGACCAACTTCCGCTTCCGAACAGAAACCATATCAAAGCACCGATAAAGGCGGGCATCCCGGAAAGCGCTTTGCAAGAAGGTTTGGCAAAGTGTGAAGCTTACCAACGGACGAAACCGATTAATCGACCAAATATTGCTCGCAAAAACCCTCGCGCCCCTGCAAATGCTCAACCCGTTTTACTGAAGAACGCGGTGGTATGGGATGGCGAAGGCCACATACTCAAAGACGTCGACATTTTACTGCAGGATGGCGTCATTGCTAAGGTTGAGCGTGATATCAGCGCAACGACACTAGCAGAAAACATCAAAGTGATTGATGTTGCAGGACATGTTGTTAGTCCAGGTATCGTGGATATGCACAGGTAAGCACTGGAAAAGAAAGTTAGTGCCGAAGCTCGAGTAAAATGAACCATTTGTGTGATAAATCACCATATTTAGTCATTTGGGTCTGTATAACTGGCCAAATGTTGACGGTGCGATGGATATCAACGAAGCAACGTCAGCGCTTACTCCGTTCGTTCGGTCACTCGACGCTTTCAGTCCATCTGACAAAGCAATCCGAATTGTTGCGTCTGGTGGTGTTACAACGGCTCTCGTTTTACCCGGATCAGCAAACCTGATGGGTGGTGAAGCATTTGTGTTTAAGCTACGTCCAGTACCTACAACTAGTAATGAGGATATGTTGGTTCAATCTGGTATCGATGAAAGCATCGACGCTAAATGGCGATGGATGAAAATGGCATGCGGCGAGAATCCAAAGGTATGATATTCCATTGTTTAAACAATGTAACACACTACGCCTTTACTTATTGTGATGAGGGATTTCGCAGAATTTCTATGGTAAAAACGGTCGTATGCCTAAAACAAGTAAGGAACAACTAATTGCTGATGTATGTAAGCATAGAAACTGCTGTTACTAAGATATTTGCATAGGAATGGGTGAAGCTTATCTATTCCGCCAACGTTTGGACGACGCACGGACATTATTGCATGCTCAAAATGACTGGTGCATCGCAGCTCAGGACATTGACATCAACCAGCCAGAATCTCGACTTGAATCACGTTTCCCTGAAGACTTGAGCCTCGAATCGCTGGTGGCCTTGCTCCGTGGAGATGTATTATTGAACGTTCATTGCTACGAGACGCATGATATTGAAGCCATGATCCGCCACTCTATCGAATTCAACTTTACCATTAGCGCTTTTCATCATGCTCTCGACGCATATCTTGTGCCTGATATCATCAAGCGTGCACGAAACAACATCACGATTGCTACGTTTGCTGATCACTGGGGTTATAAAAAGGAAGCTTTCCAGGCTTCACCATTTAGCCCCAAGATTTTGTACGAGGCGGGGATACCGGTTGCACTAAAGAGCGATCATCCCGTATTGAATTCCCAACATTTGGTTTTCGAGGCAGCAAAATCCAGCCATTACGGTCTGCCACCTCAGGAAGCTTTCAAAGCCGTTACGTCTAACCCAGCTAAAGCTATTGGTTTAAACCACCGAATTGGATCTCTCAAGGTTGGTTATGATGCGGACGTTGTCATTTGGGATCGCGAACCGCTGGCACTTGGTGCTACGCCTTTGCAAGTATTTATCGATGGCATGCCATTGTTTGAAGAGCGCACTATCCCGCCTGCAGCTAAACAGGCTTCCACAGACGTAACCGCTACAGATCGAAAGACCAACACAATCGATATCACCAGTATCGGTTCAAGAAAGTCGGTAATGTTTACAAGCGTTGGTCGTGCTATTCTCGGTGATGACATCGACATGGAAGGCCCTGTTCAAATTCTTGTTCATGATGGCAAAGTTGCCTGTGCTGCTCAAGATTGTTCCGGTACTATTGCTATGATAAACAACGTTAATGACGAACCCTTGGCTCATGTTGACGTTAAGGGCGGCTACGTTATCCCTGTAAGTTTGCTGTTCCATGATAAATCGAAGCATGCTTTCGCTTAAATAGAACTGCCAATACTAGGGATTGGTCGCGGTAGGATCCAAGTTGGGTTTAACAGAAATTCCATCAGAAAGCTCGACCGGTGATGGAATTGTGAAGCCTTCATCATCGCACAACCCCAAGGATATCGTAAGCGCTATCGATGGTATTAAATTGAGCACGCGCCATCTTGAGGAAGCTTATAAGGGAGGTGTTCTCACGGCCATCAGCTCCCCTGTGTCAAAAAATGTCGTTGTTGGTATCAGTGCTGCATTCAAGACAGGAGCTGACTCAAGTAAAAGAAACTCCATTATCATTATGATCTATAAATTATGACACATGCGATATAAGACTTAACATGATTACAATAGTTCTCTCAGACGGTGCAGTAGTGGCACCGTATGTTGCTCTCCATCTGCAAATTGGTGACAGCGCAAAATCAGACAGTTTTCCTACGGTCTCGTCACAAATTTCGTTTATTCGTCAAATCCTATCCGAGAACCTGGACAAGCCTAACTACTATGGACAAGCAGCTCGGGGTGAAATTTCCACCATTATTTCCGTGCACAACAAGGACGAGATTGCATCTATAATTATGTTGAAGAAAAAGTCGTTCCCCACAGCCCGCTTTGTTGTCATGGGTGGTGCTGAATCACATTTGGTTGCTCGCCATTTGGCAGAAGCAAATATTCCTGTTATCCTTCGACCGACCCTATGTACACCAGAGCGATTTGATTCTCTCCATTGCTTATCCGGTGCACCTTTGACCAACGGTACTGCAGCACATGTTCTTCACCAGCACGGTGTCAAGATTGGATTGGGCGTTTCAGATGATGGATTGGCACGAAACCTTGCTTGGGATGCTGGATGGCTTTCTGCTACTTCACCTACTGTCGAAGGCACGATTACAGAAGCTGAAGCGATTCGCTTTGTTACGACAAATTTGCAAGAAATCTTTGGACTTTCTAAACGAGAGGAAGGTGTCAAGACTGTGGAGGCTATCGATGAGTTTGCTGTATGGTCGGGCAATCCATTGGAACTGCATAGCCGACCCCTTGTGTTCCATTCCAAGCAAGCTGGTATGCAAATTGTAGCATAACCAGAATATTCAAACCAATAAAGTAAAAGGTCATCATCTATGTGTAAATTATATACAAAGTGCTTTAATTTTCTTTTAAGATATAGCTATGATGATGGATGTTCATGTATACAGTGAAAGGGCGAAAAAGGATAGCGGGATGGATTGCGATGCGAGGGTGTCGGTTTTGTGATTAGGCTAAATTTTACATTTATTATATAAGACTGATAGGAAAGTTACCTATGGCACTAGCATAATACATATACTAAAGAATAAGAACAGTGCTTTCTGCTTGGTAACTAGATATCCAGTGGCGCTTGGAGCACCTATATACAACTCTGCTGTACGTTGGGTGGCAGAGGCATGCAGCAAGTCACTGTAATAACAGCGATACCATATTTTAACACTTGTTCAGTATTATTCTTACTTCACAAACACTTAATTTGAAATATCTTCAGAGCACACTTCTCACTGCGCGCAATACACATGCATGTTTGTATAGAGGTCTCTAATAACCTTGACTTGCACGAAAGCAGCGATAAGGTTCGGGATACTGGTAAATTGCTTCCGTGTTTTAAAAATTACTGTTTCGGTGAGTATTGTTGATCGTAAATATTTGGTGCAAGAACGTCGATCTTAGAGGTTTTCATCGTATAACCTTCAACAAGCACACCACAGACGGAAGGTTTTTGTACACCAAGCATGAAGAGACGATTGTACAACTGATTCATCTCTTTCCCTGTCATCACTAGGTCGGACTCTGCTTGGTCGACGCTAACGTTTGAAGGTTTTACCTCCCCGGAGACCAACTCACACTCAATATTGACAGACTGGACGTAGACGACAAAAACGGGCTTGTAGGACCCCTTTGTGTCTGCGAGTCCAGTATTCACCCTGACCAGAAGGAAAAGAAAACAAGATGTTAGCCGTCTTTTGCTGATATATTTATGGAAAATCGTTGTGCACCAATTTATCTGAAAAAAAAGGCCCTGCTTCAATATGCGCCATGTCGCCATTTTGCTTCTGACGTGCTCGTTCAACCGCGTTCTTGCAATGCTGTAATTGTTTTGCCAACTGTTGCGTTTTGCGCTGGAGATACGTTTTAAGTATAAGAGAATCGATTCTGTCAATGGCGCGTGTCTCTTGGTAGCGAGCTATTTGTGCCGCCTTATCAATTCGATCCACGAGTATTTGTTGTTTGATGGATAATGACGCGATCTTTCGATTTGTCATCCTTCATGTCTTCGCCTACTCTCACTGCTTCTGGCGTTTGACTATGGTGATGCTCAGCGTTATATTCACGGGTATCAAAGTCTGCTACTATAGGCTCTTGCTATTGTTATCGTTATAGTTGAATTCTGGAGAGGGAACTAAAAGGAACCAGAAGCTCCATCGGCCGTAGAAGAAGCCCATCCGCCTGAACTATCTCTGGTGCAACCAGGTAAGTTCTCTTGAAATGAAGGGTGAATTAGACTCCAGCACCGCGTAGTCAAAGCCTTATAGTAGAGGTATGAAGGGTGTGATTCCCCAAGGACAGACCTCCAGGGAGTTTAGCTGAGTTAACAGCATTACTAGAGTCTTTCAAGTGTCACCCCTTACTGATTACTTAGTAGCGCTAGCAAAAAGGGCCCTCCGCGTTCGTCGCGATAGTGAACGGCGTATTGAACGGGAGAGGATTACCTCTAGGGCATGGGACTTACTATCTGTCCCAAAAAAAAGGAGCTATTACCTGCAAGCCTTTTACTACGGCGTGGACTGGTGTCTCCAATGGCAAAGCATGCATTTTGTTTTCTGTAAGATTCTTAAAATGACTATTGAAGCCACATTCTCTGTGTTCCTCGTTTCTTTTTTCTTTCGCCCAGTACCTTCAGGTAATGTCGTAATCCCATTTTTTTTATTATGTCTCAATAGAACGTACAGAACGCACAAAGTTGCACGTTTATGCACACGGGTAAACCAGCGCCCGCTCAAAAGTTTCCCTGCTGTTGTCACTGTGTAGTGCTCTGTGCTCATAGTTGTGATTGACGATATCTTCTTTCATATGCTCATGCGTGCGCAACGAGCGACGCTCTCTGAACTTGATACAAGCATCATAGACATATAACACCTTCCAAAATATGCTGGATTGCTGAGTAATTCAGCATGGTGGCTTGCTTAAATGTGATTCCACCAACCCCATGTTCCTTCTTCATCCTAAATGATACGGCAACACTGCCCTTTAGTTTTTGTCAATATGTTTCGATGGTACCGGAGACTAATCTGCTTATCAATGTTTGATGAAAAGAAACAGGAACAATCGACTTGCAAATGGTGGCGGCATCTGTAAGACTGATAACTAGGACACGTCTCGGCATATATTGGACATTTTCAGAAAAGCTTTTCTCTTGGAAGCTCTGCTGGACGGGTGCTCGACGCTGTCATTGGGTGAACACACTTAACTATCCTTGCAAAAGCAACGAGGCAGTGACAAAACACGTTTTCGGCTTTTGAAAATCGTTAAAATAGCATATTCTGGGAGGGAAAATGGTTGCTTTCTTTCTTCCTTCTATTCTTTTTCTTTTTTGTATATCCACAGACATCGTTTAAAAAGCATGGACCCAAGCGATCCCACCACGTTTAACCACCAGTATTGCAATGTTAATGGCATTCGCATGCACTATATTGACGAGAACCAGTCGTCTAAGAAGGCTCTTTTGCTTATTCACGGCTGGCCCGACCTGTATGTCTTCCTTTTCGCTCTCTGGAAATTTTCTTGCTTGGTCATGCCTAATTAAAGTAACACAAAAAACCCTCCATTAGTTGGTGTGGTATGTGATTTGTAATAGGTACAGCCAGAAACAACTCGAGCAAGTTTATATAAACATGATACAATATAGGTTGGCGCGAGCAGATTCCCTTCCTGGTCAAGCTAGGCTATCGTGTCGTTGTACCTACTTTGCGCGGCTTTGGTGAAAGTGTACGCATAAATTTTCATCAAAGATGAGCGTGTAGGCGAAATTAAAATACGAAGCTAATTTATTCACGTGTAATAGGATGCCCCTGCAGACCATGTACAGTACGGTGAGCAAACGTTGTCAAACGACTTTGCTGGTTTGCTTGACTACCTCCAAATCCCAACCGTTGTCGTCGTCGGTCACGACTGGGGAGGTGTCTGCGCCTGGCGCTTCACTCAGTTCTATCCCAATCGTGTAGTGGCAGGTATGTAAATTCGTCTACATATTGTTCACGTAGCTACTGCGCAAGCTAAATATTACACTTACGTTCCATTAATCTATCATATGCTCCTCTAGTCGCCAGTTTCTGTACGCCCTACTCGCGTCCAGAGCAGCAATACCTTCCTCTCGAAGAGCTTGTCAAACTGGTGCCTAACTTTACCTATCAATTGTACCTGACAACACCCTCAGCTGCAGCCGAAATAGATGAAAATGTCAGTATGAAATTCGCTGTTGTGCCTCCCTTATTAAAAACTATAAAAGCAAAGAAATTGACCTGGCTATCATTTGCTGTTTAGACCGAAGCCTTTTTCAAGCGGATGTTCAGACCTATTTCCGAGCAAGTAGGCGGTGGCGGCATTATTGATGAGCAAACTAAAACACTTATTGCTGGCCGACCACCCGTTCCAAAGAGCGACAAACTCCCTCAAAAGGTAACACAACAGCAGCAATTTAATGCAGTGCAGTGCATTTGTGGCAGGCTTTAATCGAATGTCTTTCTAGGTGCTCGATTACTACGTTGAGAAGTACCAAAAGCGTGGTGCTGCTGGTTGTCTCAACTATTACAAGCGTCGCAAGGTCAACTTTGAAGAATGCAAAGGTTAGTAGTCGTCCTCAAAGCCCAACTTGATCTGTAATTATCTACCTTTCTAGTGTTTAATTTAACAAACGTATCACCTTTCTTTCAGATTTGGAACCTATCATTCACAAGCCTGCCATGATGGTGACGGCTGACGGCGACGTTGCTTTGCCACCCTCTATGGCCAAAGGAATGGAAAAATCCGTTCCTAACGTTGAAGTCTTCAATGTCAAGAACGCTGGTCACTGGGTGTTGTGGGAGCAACCGGAGGAATGCAACTCATACCTGAAGCAATGGCTCTCCAAGATTTATCCTGCCCAAAAGCTCTAAAACAAAAACTTCCTCTGTATTTTGTATCCTTCCTCTTTCTTCAAACTAAACACGATTTGTTCTGATTTATGGTTTAACGTATAATCGTCTTTTTATAATATTTTTTATCGTGCTGTTTCTTCTTGTTATTACGCTGACTACAATTCTGGTTGCCGTGCAGCAAGGTCTTCATCCGATGCCATGACAGCCGCATCCCAGTAGTGTTCTACGTTCCATTTGGATAACTCTTCTCTAGCCATCTTTTCACTCTCAAATGATCTCCACGTAAATTTACGGAATGCCTTGTTCTTCACTTGACCTTCCCATACCAAATAGCACTTGTTATCCTCGCCTTCTGTGTTGAATCGATCGATATCCATCATGTCCGACGATCCATCAGTATTCTTGGGAGGAGGCATGTCGTTCCAATCGATACGTCGGAGCATTAGCTTTCTGTACGCCTTAATACCTTTTGGTCCTCCTTCAACAATAACCAAATGGCACTTTGGATGAACAACCACTATTCCAGTTAACTGATATTGCTGTGCATTCTTTTCGATCTTGTATCGATGTTTGGGGTGTGCACAATTTTTTATTCTATTTAAAGTTGTCAAGGAGGAAAAATTCAGTATCGAAATATACATTTATAACTTTAAGTAGTTCAAAGGTTACACTTACTTGAAAACTGCCACTTCATTGCTCTGTTTCTTGTCTTCGGCAAGCTTGTTCATAATCTTTGCCCTTCGTTCTTCTGGAGTCAGTTTACGTTGCTCGTTGGTTAATTCATGCTGTTGCTGTCGTTGCGCCATTTCTTTTCGGACACGAGCTTCAATCTTTGTAGGATCTTGGATAGCTTCCTGTCCTAGAACTTGCATCAAATTGCTAATTTTGACTGTATACAAACAGATGAAAAGACAAATATTTGTCACCACATTATTAAGATAAGTCTAATAAGATCTTCTGAAAGATTTCACCAAGCATCTTTACCTTTGGGTGGGTCGGGTGGTAGCAAGCCAAGACGAATCTTGTCCTGTTTTTCTTTTTGTGTTTCTTGTCGTCGTTGTCGTCGAAGTTTCTTGCGTTCCTTTTTAGTAAGCATCAGTGATCGCACCACAGGTGTGCTGTTTTGTTCGCTTGGTGGTTTGATAGGGATCGGATGATGGACATACAGCGTCACGAGCTGGTCAAGTTCTTCCGGTTTGACAGGTGTTTCATCCATGTCTGTGTATGCTTTATTAGGAAGAAAAGGTGCATCCCACCATTCGGCAGGTGGTCCGGGCTCTTTCTACAAGTGAACAATACAGTTACTTAATCATTTAAAATTTCACATACGTAAATGTAGAAGCACCGCCTTCTTACCTTTAATGCTTTATCAGAAATGTCCAATTCGACTTCCATGCCCGCTTTTTTGACATTTTGCGCAATCTCCTGCTTCAATCTTTCGAGTTGTGCATGCTTTCGTTCTTTATCCGCCTTCTCAATGTACTTTCCCGGCTGAACAAACTTGAGCGGTCTCGCTTTGCGTTTGGTAGGTATTGTGGTGGCTTCGGTCGGATATTCCAGGTACGGGTTTTTAGCTTTGCTTCCAATGCCTATACCCGGCCCTTCCTTCTTTTGTGCAGAGCGCTGATTAGCCTGTCATAATAAGGAAACAGACATGTTGTGTGAATATCAAACTTTCAAAGTACGTTTCGACTAGCTCATATTTATAAAATACACGTTTTACCTTTGCTGTAGCAACTTCTCGCTTGGGTATACTGCTCAGCATTGCTTGAAGATCAATGCTTCCGGTCGCGTCTAGGCCAACTTGAGGCGTTCCAACTCTTCCTTTATCATCGGGCACATAGATACCTTTCGCTGTTGCTCGAGGCTAACCGATCATACATGTGGGATCAGCATAACTTGCACCCGTCGTTTAAATTATTATTATTTAATCATCAAAAAGGGAGGTTCTGCTCTTCTTCTTACCGCTACCAAGGTATTGTTTCCCGCTAATCGTGCTTTGGCTTCTGCGATTTTCCGTTGAATCAGATCGAGGTCTGCAGAACCACCACTACCTCCGGCGGGACTCCCACGGCTCGGTAATGAACTGGGGCTGGCGCTACTACTCTCAGGACGTCTGTTTGTAAGCGGTGATGCAGAAAATGTAGACGATGAAGGAGCTTGTGATGGTGGTCGACTCGGTGGTGGTGCGGCTGACGGTGGAGGTGCACCTTTCTGTTGCTGTTGGAATTTAGCCAACTTGGCTCGTATTTCAGCTTGTCGTGCTGCAATAATTGCGGCAGTCTATATACACACACATTCGAAGCAAATATAAGATTAGAGAGACAATGCATTTGAGTATAAAAATAACAAATGTACACACCTGTTGATCGGACATTGTGCAAAAAAAAGAGGGTGAGAGACGAAGTCGCAGCAGTGGTGGTGTCCTTTCGAGCGCGACGAACATTATCCGTGACTCGCACGACTGTATCCGAAATTTACAGCTTGTCTCTTTTTTCTGTGCTTTAACGACGAACTGATCGATCAACAGAAAAAATGAAGTTTACACCGTCGATCGATCCAAAAAGGCCGAAGTTGTTCGATACAAATGCCAAAGTCCACGTGAAATTTGACGGCGATTCGAACGTAGCAGTCAGTGTCCCAACAACTGTCATTCAGGTGGCCACCAAGAAACGATCTTCCGATCAAGCCGAGATCGACAGTAAAGATAACAGTAACAAAGACGACAGCAACAAGAAACGAAAAGCAGGAAAGAGCTCTTCGTTCCCGTCTTCTAAGAAAGCGAAAAATGGATCAACAGCCATCCAGATACCCGGTCAAGATGCCAAAAAGACGCAGAACGGCAAAACAAAAAAAGGTAAGTAATACTGCCAAAGAAGCCACTTGGAAGATCGATACTAAGTGGAGGTCACTGTTTGTTTTACGCAGATGCAAAAGCAAAGTATCGAGGCAGTGAAAAAAAGAAGCTTACTGAAGAAGAAGTCAAGGAGAAAGTGAGAAAGATTCGTGAAAAGAAGCGACAACGTCAACTTGCTAAGAAAGTTGTCGATGGCGTCAAGGTAAACTCAAAGACTCTTATAGGGGGAAAATCGTCCAATTCACACCCTGCTGACTTGCGAGTACCAAAAAAATATAATAATAGGTTGACGTACCCACTCTTCGTCTGAAGCCTGACTCTGTGAAGCAAAAGATATCACTGTCGAGTATACGTGATCTCATCTTGTACAGCGTTACCCAGGCGAACCCTCCTTCATGGGCCACTATTACACACAGGGCATCCATCAAGCACACTGTCGTTATTTTTGTTCACGGTTTGGACATCATATCATTTGGCGCACCTACCCATCGTAACAACGTTCCCCATTCCATTGATACTAGCGCTTTGGATACGGCATCGTCAACCGGCAGGGCTGCGATGCCCTTTTTTACCAGCTGCTTTTCGCATATGTTTGTCAGTAAGCTGACCGGTGGAAGTGGAAAGGTGTTCTCGCCCGTCTCTGAATTGCTCCAATGCCCAGTCGGAAACAATGAGCATGAACGTCAAAAGAAGGCGTCGAACGAACGTAATTATTGTTCTCTTTCCTCAAGATAATATTTTAAAACACAAATTTATTGAGTTTGTTTTGTCTGCTATTTATAGGTTTGAAGAAATACGAAGATAATTTGAACGAATACTATATACTGACACTCGATGATATGAAGGCATCAGGATACCCTATCCCAACGTTCCTGGATCCACAAGCAGCGATTGACGATGACTGGAAGGAAACACGGGCCGTAAAAGAACCTATTCCCAAGAAAAAACTGATTGCCATTGATTGTGAGATGGTAAGACGGCTCAGTACTTATCTCTGTTTTGAACCTGATAATAACAATATAATTATTCATCATACACAGGTTGAGACCGCAGAAGGCAAGGCATTAGCTCGTGTCACCTTGGTTAACGAAGGTAAAGACTTTTCTTATCGAAAGCAAGCGGCTGACTGCTAATAAGTGTTCATGCTCTGTTAGATGGAAATACATTACTAGACGAATACGTCAAACCTAGCGAACCCATTTTGGATTATTTGACGCAATACAGTGGTATCACACCGGAGATCATGAAAAAGACGACATGCTCACTGCGTCGAGCACAGAAACACGTGCGCAAATACGTTGATCACAACGTAATCTTGATCGGCCACGGCTTAGAAAACGATTTACATGCACTCAAGCTGTCACACCCTTACTGTGCCGATACATCGATTCTTTACGATAGTTTCAAAGGCAAACCCTTCAAACCAGCCTTGCGTCACTTGTCACGTAATCTCCTTAAACGTGTTATCCAGCACCAATCCAAAGTGGGTCACGATTCAGCCGAAGATGCGCGTGCCGCACTCGACCTATTCAAGCTCAAAGTGAAACGCGGGCCTGACTTTGGCCGATTCGGTAATGGCTCTGAGCTCATCTCTGATCGATTACACAAGCACACGCCACCCAAATCAAGCGCGCTGCTTGAAGCATCTGAAACGCCCAATGGCGTCTTTGCTTCCAGCACTTCTTTGAATTACAAGCACTACGACTCTGAAGATAATTTGATTGAAAGCACAATCAAGGCTGCAAGTACCCATGATTTTGTGTTTTCTCAATTCGATACGCTGCGTCCAAAAAACAAGAAGAAGCAAGGCCCAGCTGATATGCCAGAAGCAGCACCCACTGTGATTTCCACAGAGATAGCTAGTGGCAACTACGATGAAGCGGCAAGAATGACACGGTTCGACAGCTACTTTCAGCAAATGTATAAAGGTTTCCCATCCGGAACATTGGTCCTAGTACTGGGCGGTTTGGGCAATGAGCCTCGCTATCATGAGTAAGCTTCGCTCTCGCTTTGTGATTTCGATGTCGGAACAAAGATATAACGGAAGCTGATTAGATAACTGTGAACTCAAATGACTATTTGTTTTTTTTGTTGCAGGCTATACAAAAGATACCGAATGTGCCAAGGTTTGGAAGATCCACCAAATGATGATCCTATACCACCATGGACGGCCACAGATCAAAAGCGGCTTGAAGGCTTGGGAGCTAAAGCTCGATTGGGTGCCGTTTTTGCTACACTAAAACAATAGAATTATGTATGATATAAACTCTTCGCGAGAACAGCCGCCATTCCGCTCGGAATTGGCCAAAATGCGTGACGCGACGAATACAATAAAATAAATTTTTGACATGCTTGACATGGCAACAAGCAGCTTTCAGGAACAGGAAATGTCACAACCCCTGAATGCCATGGCAACAAAAAAGTCTTTTTCTGCTGTATAGCTCTTCGAAAACAAGCTTCCAGTTGTCTGCTTCAAAGGTCCCATAAGTCATAAAGAAGGATCTTTAATGTGAGTGGTAAGAGATCATTCGGCAAGGCAACCCAAAAAAGGAAATTATTTGTGCATATCAAATCAAATCAGATCAGAGCAAGTATAGATAAGGAAGCAGGATACAAAAAAACGCGTTTTCCTTTTTTTTTCCTTCTTTACCAGTTTTTCTATTCTTCCGTACTTTTACGATGAGCACTCACGCTGAAAACACCTACGACCAAGCCACAGGCTACTACAACTTTGACCACGACGATGCGTCCACCATCCCCTACGACCCTGACGCGGCATCACAGCTTTCATACCATTCCCGTTCCACCATCTCCTCCGCGCCACCCCAATTCTCGCCCGTCCTTACACCCACCTTCAGCTTCGACAACGCCAGCACGGCCTCACACCACTCCTTCGTCACCGTCTTCTCTTCCGACTCCTCCCTCATCATTGACCTCGGCAACAATGATGATGCGTCCAGTGCTCTGTCGCGTGCGGGTTCGTCCCCACCGCCATCACCGCAGTTCAGTCCTTTGCATTCTCCCGTCTTGCCGCCGTCCCCTCTTCCTCACCATTCTGCTCCCGCTTCCCCTGTCCTCTTCCTCGCTCTCGCTCCTCCGATGGTTGAGGTTGCCGATGACGAAGAGGCTGAGGAGGCGCCTGCTCCCGCTTTCCCTGTCCTCTTCCCCGCTCTCGCTCCTCCGATGGTTGAGGTTGCCGATGACGAAGAGGCTGAAGAGGCGCCAGTGCCAGAAGAGGATGAAGAGATCCCATATGCTGGTGATATGATGGACATTGACAGCGACGACATGGATATTGACGACGATCAGAGCAATCTGATGCACGTAGACTGGGTTCCTCCTTCGTACCCCTGGTGGTACTAAAAACATCCATAAAGTAAGCTACTCTACATTGACCTTTTTATTGAGCACGTTCACTGACTTGGACACGTCTATTCTTTCTGTTATGATAGATCCCAACAAAAAAAGCAAAAAACACCACAAAAGGTAAGTATAATGTTTCTGCTGTCGTGTGCTTCTGCTTCTTTCTTATCATAAACGCGCTCATTGATACCGGCTTCTTCTTTTTCGTACAAATTCTAATAGCACCCAAAAAACAATTCAAAAGTCAAAACCCTCCAAAAAACATTCAGTATTCAGTATTCAGTATTCAGTATTCAGTATTCAGTATTCAGTATTCAGTATTCAGTATTCCGTATTCCGTATAGCTATTGGTAACAAAGTCAACTCTCGTTTTACTAAGCCTGCTTCAAACACATTGCTGCCTGATAAAGATGAAAACTAACATTGCTGGCTGGTCGATTTAATAGGCCCTCCTTTTCCTGCTTCCGTTCTTTTTTACCGGCTCCTGCTTTATCCTCTTCTTCCCGCTTGTTGGCGTTGGTTTGTTGGCGCGTCGGCGTCGTGGTGATGTGTCGGTTCCTCGGTGGTGCCTTCTCCGCATGGCTTCTGGGGTGGTTCGTTTGGGCCGTCTTTGGTCGGCTCTTTTGCGTGGGCTGTTTTGGTATGTAGCTCAAAGAAGGCTGTCTCAGATTGAAGGCATATATTTACTGATTGGATCCATGTTCTTTAGGTCTTTGCGTGGTCGTTTCGGCTGCGATGCTTCTGGTGTTTGGTCTGGCGGCTTCCGCCTACGTCAGGCGATGGGGTGCAGTGGAGGGTACCCGGAGTAAGGTAAGGGCTGAGATGGAAGGCTGTGGCAAGGCACTGTGCTATCGCCTGTATAGGGAGATATAGGGGGCCTCTGCGCATGTTTCACGATGACTTTGGACTAGATGGCTGTGGCACCACCGGTGTGCTGTATGGTGATGCTAGGAACATTGCATTGTCGTTTGTCGGTTTTGGAGGACGAGGGTGACACCTTGCATAGCAGGAATGTACAATGGAGCGGCCCGGTAGACCATGGCTCTGTTTGCAGGCACGTATTGATCATCTTTACTTTCACGTAATAAAGGAAAACAAAGTGAGCATGATGTACTAACTAATTTGAAGTATTTTTGCTAGTCGTCCATCCCCCTTTCTTGTAGCAGTCAATCGTTTTGATGATTGCTAATACAAGGGAGGGGAGCAGCTCCATGTAGGACCTAAAGCCGTCTTTGCATTGTGGCATTTATTTAGTCGTGGTTGCTCCATTGGTTCACACTGGCTCAAAAGACACCCCGTGGTACTCCTGCGTCGACAATACCACAAAGCATTGTTCCACAAGCATTACCACCTCACCGACCCCACAGCACGGTTCTCGGTCGTCCTCTGGAATGTGTTTACGCCTAAACCGCGTCTGATCCCTCAGGGGGCCTGGGTAGCAGTTAGCTGTCCCTCTGCTATGGAAGTGAGTATCCTTCTGTCTCATAACCCTTACCCTCTGCTTCGGGTGCCTGAAGCTGGGGTGTCCGGGCTGGGGTTGTCCTGGCGAGAGCGGTGCGGTGGTAGTACGCTGCCATGTTGGGAGAGCGCCAGCACTCCAGGCTAGCCGAGTAAAAAAACTTGGCGCTGATCGCGGATTAGCAGAATCCCGTCTTTGGCTTGATTACGTCGTCGTTGCGTGTGGTTAGTATGCATGTGCCTCACATGCCGTCATGGTGGGGTGGCGCCAAATTTCAGACTAGCCGAGTACAAAAGCACCCTTGTGTCGAATCGAGGATTCGGAGAATCCCGTCTTTGGCTTGATTTTCTCTTGTCAAAATGCATGCCCCATCACGAAAAAGCGTGCAACAGTGAATCACATGTTTCAGCGCAGCAATTTTATCATCACATCAAGAAGTAGCGCAACTCAGTGGTACGGATAACAAGCAAGAGGTTGTAGCAACGAAGAGACATCAGCATGGCTGACGGTTCAACTCGAATATTCCAACAAGTTACGTTAAGACGGAAAGGAACTGTCGGAACAACACATCAAAAAGAGCGGTATGGCACGTTGTAGACATCAAACCAAAAAGCACAAGAGCAAGAAGAATTGACAACATTGCAAATGACAATTGCTACAGTTCGAATCGAGATGATGAGTCACCTCTGCTTATGACAACAAACAGCAAGATTTATTCATGCGACAACATCGACGCAACAAAATAGTCGTCATCGGCGTTGATGACATCCAACTTGGTGGCAACAACTCAGGCAAACAGCATTTCCGGTAACAATTGACAACAGCGGGAACAGAACAAGCTTTCGAGCGGATCTTCATCATGGCACAACAGCAGATCAAGAGCTCCGGACGACAACATCAACCAAGGCAGGAAGGTGGCAACTAAACCCTGGAATCTGGCACTTATCGAACAGTCAAGCGGTCAACAACATTTCAATTACATGACAAGTTTCGTCCGTTCTGATCGTTTATCGTTGAAGAGAACAAGAAGCCATGGGAACGCTTTTTTGTCAAACCTACATAATCTGGCGATACTATAGTATGCAGCGTAATGACAACCACACATCAGAGGCAACAAGAGCGACAAGAAACGACGTAGGCAGCACAATTAGTCATTTTACTTGCTACTTTATGAATTGAAAGTAAGTGCGCATGATTATCTGATGACACCGATATCAAGTCAAAAACAATGGTATGCTCATATCTATTATCTCTTCTTAGGAATCGTAAAGGCGATTCAAAACCTTGGCGATGACCTCCATACAACTAAGCATCACGGGTTTGGACGACAGGAAAGGTCAAGGACACCAATGCGAACAAGTAAGTGAACAAACTAGCATCACATCATATGTGGCGGTTTCATTCTTGCTATGGTTGTGAGGCAGTTAACGCGTGGTGAATGAAAACGCAGCTGTAGTAACCGCAAATCAAACACAGGACACAGCTATTTCAAACAATACAAGGTCTCGCTCATAAGGCGCATCAAACACGACATTGGCTTTGAAGGCGTCATCATCAAGTGGCCATCATATTCAGATCCACACGACGGCACTGTATACCAACAAAGCGGAAATCAAGAAGAGCCTACTACCAGTATACAGTCTACGATACATTGGTGATAGAGACGATCCTACAAACCTGATCGGTGGCAAGCGGAAGCAGTCAATACATTTTTCAAAGTCAAGATGGAAGACACATGTGCACATACACACTCAAGGCACATCAATGAAACGCACGTGATTGTCCACCGAGCATCCATATTGCTCGCTCAATTACTATGCGACGACAATAAGATCATTTGTGGAGAAAAACGAAAAAGGGTAATTGTGCAGTGCTCTAAAAGGATTACAACAAACGTCATTGGAGCATACCACATATATTCATCAAAACTTCAAAACATCCATTAGCAAAAGTGGCGGCCGAACGATATTGCTATTTAATGCATCCTCAAGAGATGCAGACACATGCTTCAAGAAAATCAGCTACAGACAGCAAGATATACCAGGGGCAATAGGCATTTAGAAAAGCATAACGGTAAGAATTAGTAACAAAAAGCAATTGATCCACCTTGTAATGTTACGCAATTGTGCTCACATTGCTTTGTCGTAGAGCCCTGCATGTTCCTATATACCAGTCAACGATATCTCTCACGAATATATTCCCACTACAGATGTTTGGTAAGTTAATGTCCAGGTAATGATAGACCCCGTAAATAAGGAAAAGAAAAAAGAAAAAAGAAAAGAAAGAAAAGAAAAAAGAAAAAAGAAAAAGAAAAAGAAAAAAAAAAAAAGAAAAAAAAGTTATATACAAGACACAAGATACAAGGCAAATGGTGCAAGAAAAGACAACTCGAGGCACGACAAAAAGCAGCACTTAGAGCAAGCTTATGGAAAATTATGGTACAAGGGCAATACGTTTCTTAAGATACGAATGCACTTGTATCAATTCCGGGCTGAAGACAAACAATTGCATTCAAGACAAACATCAAAACAACGATAGGCATTACCTATACAAGTGGACCAATTATGGAAAAGTAGTTTTAACTGTAAGTACAAAACACATGCTAATATTTTGCCATCAATTTTATCGATAGCTAACGTCACAAAATCCATGTTATGTTTTCAATATTCCAAACAACAGTAACGAAATCAAGATTCTCGAGTTTTGTAATCGCAAACAACTCTATCCAGATCTCTATTCAAAAACAACGTCCGTGACCCACAAGAAGAGGTGACGAGATCATCATACAACGGATGTAGCTGATGAGTGATACAACAACAATACCGTTGTGCAAAAGCCAAAAAAAACGATCACGGATAATCATAAAGTACAACGAGTCAGTGTAACAGCAACTGCAGCACAGCCTTGGCATTAAAAGCAGAAACTTAGACTAGAAGCAAAAGAATAAGGGGCTATCATTACCACGGACGTAAACTTACTAACATTTGGTAGAATAAACATATCTTTCTTATCAGCTCAGAATAACGCTTACTTTTGCTAGAGGAAATTGCTCAAGACAAGGGAATGTACATATAGCCATTCTCGTGGAATATATATGGTGTATTCCATCTATAACCGCTAAAATTTTCCCCAAAATTGAAAGCTATCAGCACCCCCAAAAACAAGTTTACCACAAAAGCAACCAAATCAATTGTTTCTTAAGCATCTTTAGTCTATTTCTATTTGGCTAACGTCTTAAAAAAATGTTTTGGGAAGGAGAGGATAGTCGTCAAAGTCTGCTGGTTTAGGAAAATTTTGCAGGCGAAGGGGAAAATTGAAACGCACTCATGCATATTCGGGTAAATAATACTCACGTGAAATTTCCTAATTTGGTTAGTATCTAATGCCTTACACTATTATTCGCAAGAGCTGAGATGTGGCCACACCCTGTTCCTTCTACCAGATGCCACCACTTAGGAAGCGCCAGAAGAGCGCTAGAGAGAACGCAAAGAGAAAACAATAGTTGAATATGGAAGATTCATAGCTTCGGAAAGTCCAGCGACTATTACATATGTCGATGCAGGATCTGAACTAAGTGACAACAACGACGACGATAATATCAACGATTGGGAACTCCTTGACCTGACGCACAATATATTACAACAGGCTGCAAAACTATCGCTGGCTTGGAAAGACGATGCAGATAAATCCATGCGTGTAGTATATAACAAAGACTCCCGTACGACCAACTGGCGAAGACGAACAGAAGCAAGAGCTGCTGCAGAAGGTTGCAAAAAGGTCGATGATTATTTCACGAAGGTGACGCAAACGCCGTGTATACATTCAGAGAACTCTTCTAAAGCTCTCCACAAAAACTACAGCGTCGCCAATATTGATGGTGAGGAGCAACTCTCACAGCTTTTAGCATCTTTAAAAGCACTTATAAAGCCGGTAGCGAACAAAGGAAGCACGCTCAATACTATGGGTGCTTTTCAAATGGCAAAAACACAAGCTGTATACCGGTACTATCACTATCGGTCACAGGGATTGAAAAGTATTGATAGTTCTCAAAGAGCTGCTGTCGATATCTGGACCACCCCATCAAAAGAGTACAGGGCAAAGGCCATTCGCTACTGGGCGCGCGAATTCCGTGATTCTGGGTCCATCTCAACACATCAACAAGGGAAGCATGTAAAAAGAGAATCACTCCTCAGTGACGAGTCCGTGGAAGAACGAATCCGTCTATTGATAGGCGGTCAAAAATTCGAGCTGCGTAACCTCCCTGCTTTTGTTAAAGTTATCAATAAAAGTATCATCCCTGAGATACTTGGTGTTCCAGGCTCAGTATCACAGACGACATTATGGCGATATATGTCTGAGTGGGGTTATCGATACCGCAAAAACAGCAAGGATATATATTACGACGGGCACGAACGAGATGACGTGGTAGCATACCGATTAAAATGGGCTAAACGAATGGTGGAGTACAAGAAGCGGATGGACTCGTACGAAGGACAACGTGCAGAAATCATCATTGAGCCATCTTTAGCGCCTGATCAAAAGAAACTTGTTATGGTTACCTATGATGAGTCAACCTTCTATGCAAACGACGGTAAACAAAAGCTATGGCTGGCAGACGGCGAGAGTATCCTACACAACAAAAGCCCTGGACAATCCATTATGATATCCGAGTTCCAATGCGCGTGTCATGGCACAATGCGATCTGGAATATGGACCTCGCGTACATACTTCTATGCAGGGGCTAACTGAGAACAGTATTGGACCAGCAAAGACATGGTTAAGCAGTTAGAAGAAGATGCGATCCCACTATTTGACCTTTTGCACCCTGGTTGTCAAGCATTATTTATATTCGATCAAAGTAGTAATCATAACGCTTACCCAAGTGATGCATTACTGGCGAGAACTATGTGCAAGGATCCAAAGCGGTGTGGAGTGGATAACGCAGAGCATGACTGCAGCATGCACGTGTATCGGGACAGCTACTTTATCGATGAAGCAACCAAAGAAAAGAAAACACAAAGGATGTACATGAATATCGAAGAAAACATTAAGAAATGCAAGCGAGGTGTCACGATAGTCACGGCCGACAAACAGCAAGTATGCCATTTCAAGGGGATAAAAATCATTTTGAATGAGCGTGGACTTTGGTTTGATGAAGACCCGTATAGACCTGGAAAAGTTTGGCGAATGGATTGCAAAAAAGAAGAAGTGGACGATAGCAAGTGTTGTGCTAGACATTTTCTTGGTGCTCAGCCCGACTTTCGAGATCAAAAGACAGCCCTTTGTGAAGCTGTGGAGAACGCGGGTCACATTTTTGAGCTATATCCAAAATTCCATTGCGAGTGCAATTGGATCGAACGATATTGGGGCCAAGCAAAGTACCATGCACGAATCAATTGTGATTACAGTTTTAAAGCTTTGAAAGAAAACTTACCAAAGTTCCTGGATACTGTTTCGCCCCCAGACGAAGTACCTACACTAATTAGACGATTTTATGGAAGGGTGTGGCGTTTTATAGACGCTTATTCCCAAGAACTACCAACTCCCGAAGCTATCACTCTTGTGGAAAGATATACTTCCCGAACTTACAGCTCACACCGTCGTGACGATTTCCCTACTATTATTTGAATATTACCAAATAAAGAAGCGGCATTTGAAATCTCAAAATTGAAACATTGGCGGTTATAGATGAAATACACCATAATCTATTTATTCAGTAGTGAGAACTAATGTTATCATAATGAACAAGTTTGTAATTCCTTCCGGGTCTCGTTGACGTATTCTATCTCTTTAAGTTTATTTGATATCACAGTGACTCAAAATCAGATAAGTGTTGCCTTTATCGTACAGATGATCATCAATCTAACCTACAAACGCATCATTAAGAATATGTACATATTCGGATGATCGCTTCAATAAGAGCAGCTGAATTATTAACAGTGCATATAAATGGTTTGCTACGATTGAAGATCTACATACACACTGCATATACATGTCTTAATAGATATGATGACGAGGTGTATCAATTATGCTTTGCTATTTTTGCAAATATGATGTGATAATACTATATGTATATAGCAAGGCTTTAACATTCTGCTGAATTCCTTGCATGTGATAGTAGTAGTAGTAGTAGTAGTAGTAGCTAGAAGCAAATATCAAATACACGCTCAACATCACATCCCCTAAGATAATTCCCACACATATGTATCTGCTTTTATTTAATCACAACTTTGTGTATTGTTATCAAATATAAAATGCGAACCTATTGCTGAATTAGTGAATAGATGACCTGTATATACCGTCTTATTTTATCTTTTCCTTGTAGAGAAAACATTCCTTAGATGTCTATATACACTGATCATAGCCCTAATGTAGCAGCTGCACAGTAAATCATGCTCAATATCGTACTGTCCATGTCAGCTAGTTTAAAAAGCTCTTTTGCTCTTTTTTGTATATCATTCCGTAGTTAGTAGCAGTCTTGCTTCGGCCGCGGCTCTCCAGGTCGTTAACATATCCTATGGCGGAAAAAGTGAACTTGGCTCTGCTGGCTTTTATCATTTGAACCCAACGAATATGAAGCTCTATACATTACACGACATAAGGTTGTTATTAAATCCCTTGTATGCCCTCCGTTTTTTCAACAGCAAGCAGACCAGTGCAGCTCAAGCTTGATTGCCAGTTTTATTCACCCGAAGCTGATGCTGATCCGCGTTTCAGGATTGCAGGTTACGGATTTGTGTATTATTGTTGTTGTTCTTTTATATTGTTATACAAGTGGTTTAATTCTTTGATTGCTGCTTCTACAGTTCCCCTGTATTTATGTCATCATCTAGTTGATGCGGATTATCGAACCACCCCTTTTGATCGATATTCTTGTTGGTTCGTGTACACTATATACCTCCCACTTTGGTTGTTGATATTGTATGGAACATAGTGGTGATCAAGTCAAGAGAGAAAAACGCATCAACTCTGCTGCGCGTATTTGACGCCAACAAAAACAAGGATTGCCTTTTGTGTATAGCTTGGATGCGCTTTGTATGTGTGTCACTTGGTATATATAATCAAGACTTGTCTAATTGTTGTTGGCAGTGGATGTATACAAGATCGTAAAAACGACAATTGTGGACGACAATGCTGATGTAAAAACGTGCAGATGATGCAATGAAGAAAAATAAAAAAGAATTTGATCGATCGTGCATGCAACATATAATAAAGAGAAACCTTGTTTAGCTAAGAGAGAAAGGTCATGTGGCTGTGAGTGTGCATCAACTGCTGCCAAGTATTATGTATCATAAATAAAGCCATTCCTTCTTTGGTCTCGGTTTTCCTTACTATTCAACAAAGAAGCACGGTGGTGGATACCTCTTTGTTTTGGACAGGCAACCCCCATGAAAAACAGTAAAGGCGATCTTACAACACTGAATGTGCGAGGTGTAGAGTTGACAATTGGACTGTACAAGTGTACATATTGTTTGATAGGTTGCTGTTGCTGCTGTAACGAAAGAAATTTCTCCAAAAGTATTAAATACACGTAATATGCAAGGAGTCTCTGCATGTAAAGGCGGTGGACTGGCATGCACGCTGCCTACGCTTTCTATTCCTTCCAGGCTCGTTTATTAAACGCTATTCTTTTATCTAGTCTGCTTCTCTTCTTTTCCTTTTCTTTTCCCCTCGCTCACATGTAGAGTATAGTAATAAACGAAACCAACGTGTTGTGGTACAGATAAAAATTAATAGTGCTTTCGACACACAGTTTATAACTGATATGTCTTACCAGTATTAATGGAGAGCAACGAAAGTTAGTCATACAGTAGTATAGTAAGTCAAGTTGACTATGTACGTCAAATATAGAGTGCTGCAGAGATAACGGTGAAGGTCTCCGCTTCATTGATTTTTATTCATCTCTTAAACCTTCTACTTAGTCCTTTTCCCGTCATAGTTCCTCACCAACTCCACTCAGTTAGACGTTTTAAGCGCGTTCGCGCGAAAAGAGAGTGAGAAGATGATTACGTTCTCCCCATTAACCAGATTACATAATTCCAGAAAATTTACCCAATTAAGTTTTGGCTTTGTTTACTAGAAGGTACATGATGTATTACTGTCACTAAAGTAATATATTCCGCAACGATGACCGATTGAAAAGAAATCAAGTTTAGTCTGTTTGTAACCCAAGAGAGAGATTGTGTTTCAATGTCATGTTTCTCCTCTCTTTCCCTTTCTCTCTTTGCATTTCGCTGTCATATGGGAATCTAGGATTTTGTACAAGCGTGGGTATTAAGAAGATAGTAGCGACACAATTGCCGCCATTTGAAAAGTCTTGTGTGACATAGACACAAAAGTAAATAAAAAGGAACTACAAGGTATCCATTTGTGTTTGGTTTCATTCATCGGTGATCCATGTATTCCCTGTACTTTTTTTTGTCACATGATGCTCACAAACGTACATAATTGCTAGATCATAACATGAAAATAGCGTTGCAAAAGAATGGTCAATTACATGCCGGTTAAAAACACATATGAACAAAGTTTAGTAGTAGCACAATGAAGAGACAGCTGTTGATTCGGTGGGCATGTTAATACGTAGAAACAAAGAAAAGCATAATATATTTTTAACCCAAAAAGTTTGTCTTCAATGTGGCTCCGAATACATAGTTCAAAAATATAACCTTCTCATCAAGAGGAATTATAGCACTGAAAATTAAATGTATATAAATGAAGATACAGAGGCTGGGGCGACGAGACTTTTTGGGGAAAATGAGGGGTTAGGTAGGGAGGGTAAGGAGAAACAATAAAGAAAAGTGAAGATATTACATTAACAAAATGTGTAGTACTTATTCGTCTTGTACACGGCATAGCCATTCCTTCTGACCAGCAAAAGAGGTACACTGCATGAACCGCCATTTTTCCACTCTGCGCCTACCGAATGCGCCAGTTCAGACGCGATAGGCACTTCACATACCAGATGTTCCCTGCCACGATATTCCGTGCGCGGAGAACGGCAATCACCAAACCATACTTCCAGGTCGCGCGTGAAACTTTCACCGTGCATGCTTAAAAACAGTCCATCACCGTCGCCCTTGGATCGTGAGAACCGTGAAAGCGTTGGTACCGGAGCAATTGTGACCGTACGTGGCTGATTAAACTTTAGTGACATGTCCAAGAATCGTTCGTCCACGAACTCGTCGTCTTGTGGAATCGGTGGTATCTCCCAAAATGTATATTTTGCACAATCTAGTAGTAATAGTAATAGTATACAGGTGTTGATTGTGACGTTTGATATGGGAAACGGTGGCAATTCGGATGAAATTGAAGATTTGGTTAGCCTTTTGCGCGCTGAGAATATAGATCTCCTTGGTTGGATCGGATGAACAATGATAGTAATAGCAGTATATTTTCCCCTCTTCTTACCTGTGCCTACAATAGTCCAAACTGCTGAATCTGAAACATCTTCAGACCAAAATGCACCTAGTTCAGCCCATGACGCAGTCATGGCATTCATATCGTCACTTGTTTGATCAATGGCGGATACAGACCGGCTGCGTTTGCCCGCAATTTGCTGCTGTGGATGCTGCTGATGATACTCTTCCGTAGCTCCTTGAAAATTGATCGTTGAATACATACTTTGCTGATGTGGTGCAGCATGGTGATGGAGCGGGTGTTGTGGCTGCGTGTTGATTCCATAGTAATAGTCGGCTACATTGCCAGTGGAAGCAATTCTGCGCCGCGCGGCGGCTCTATTCGAAGCAGCGGCATCCATGTCAAGCGAAGGATTTGCCGTCGTCGTCGTTGTCGTTGCTGTTGTTACCGCAGAAGCAGCAGGTGGATCAGGACGTATTGGTTTACGATCATGTGCAGATCGATGCATACCGACCATGTCATTAAGACAGGCCAAATAAGTTACTGGACGATTAATGCGTGGTAACGTTTCGTTCTGAAGCGGGATGTCGTTTTCTTGCAGACGTGCTGAAGGATCTTGTACGATTTGAAGCGCCACTTTGTGGAGCTGCGAAACTGGATCACCCAGGATTTCGTCTCCGTACTCGCCGCCGCTTGTTCCCGATGGAGTCGACATTTCTGCACCTCTATTATAGTGCGAGTAGTGTTTACTATTTGCGCCGCCTACAACCGTCGATGCGCGGTCTATCTTGCGTACAATCATAACAGGGCTCACCAGACCAGTTGTGAGACACTGGAGTACAATGTGCTGGTTATAATGGACAGCGAGTGGCTGACCGGTTTTGTTTTTGGCAGCAATGGCAGGTGGTGGTGGATAGGGTATATCGTTACGTAGAGTTGAGGCACCAGTGCCAATATACTCGTCTGGACTGGTACTTTCTCGCTCGTGATGGTGGGGCACCCACGTGGTATCCACAAGCCAAATAATAAAGGGATCCCAGCTTCCTGTCCGTGCGATAAAGCATGTACCGTCTGGGCTGCTGGTCGATGCAGGACCGTCGAGATTGTGGTTGGCTTTGGACTGACCTGGGTACATAAACGGCTGTGTCGACGATGTCGCTCCAGCAGATGCTGATACGCCCAGATACTTTGTTGACACGGTCTGTGAACGAATACGGTTGAATAGCGAAACGGTTGTACCATGATGGATGCAGGCTAAACAAGATAGATAAAGGGTGGTATGTACCACACGACAGTTCAGTAAGAGATATTGATAGTAACGGAGCCAAGCAAAAAAGAGAAAAATGAAGTATATATCGTACAGTCCATGTTTTTAACGCTGAGACGCTTTTTGCTTGGCTTACTAATAACCTTGACGGGTTTGCTACCCAATGTCCCGATAGGCGTGCCATCCGCCAATTGTAAACGAGCAACACACTCAACACGTTTTCGCTTATCGTCCGCATCGTTGATATACAACTGACGTAGAACGCATTTGCCACCTGCCAAAGGGTCTCGAGGCTGAATACGATACCAATCACGATCACTACTACTGCCTCTGTCAAAACTGTTTCGTATACGTCCGCTGCTGTTGCTCGAGTTGATGTTGCCGCTCCCGTATCCTGTTTGTCCCACGGTTGTACCAGACATGGAAAACCAATCGACCTGGCCTTCTTGCGTCTCAGACGTCTCGCCTGACATGGACACCATCAACTGAGGCGGTGCGGTAGCAGCAGCAGCAGCAGCTGCTGGTGCTGCCGCGTTGGATGGATCATCATGCTTTTTAGTCCACCAGGATGCGCCATCTAAAATTACCGTGGGTGGGGGACACAAGAATCTGGGGGAAAGGAGGGAGGCGTGTGTATTTAGTATAACGGGACAATTGTTTATTAGCAAAGCTAATCCGCTTTTTTTACCTTTTTTCAGTTCCATAGCTCTTTTGTGCTACTTTGCCCGTCAAAATGACAACTGTGCGTTCTCCCATGGCCACGGGATCTGTGGCCAAAAGGTAGCTTTGGATATGAGGGCGAGTCTTGGTCGACATGGCTGCGTCTACCAACATGCGAGCGGTGCGGACACCAGCTTTCATATTCGACATTGGAATCGCTCGAACAGGTTGTAGTAGGTCGCTGACGTTGTTGCTGTTGTTGTCGCTAAATTGGCTGCCGTTACCTCTGCTATTGATCTGATGATAATTGTGACTTTTTCTGTTCCCACTGTTGATACTGCCGTTACTGCTACTGTTGTTGCTGTTGTCGTTGTGATCGTCAGCATGAATGCTGTTGTTGCTGTTGTTGCTACCAGTGTTGAGGAATGATGAATCAAAAATCTCAAACGATGACGACGTATTCACATGGTTGCTAGACGACACAGTCGGTACGTTTCTGTGCTCGGTCGTCGTTGTGCTGGCAGATGCTGTTGTAGGAGAGGAGTTGCTGCTGTAGCTGCTGTTCTATAATTAATGCCATCATGTTGGTTCATGTGAAAAGCGCGAGAATTTTCCACAGTTAATTTGCAAAATCTGATGATTGACTCACCAGTATTGTCGATGAATGTGAATGCTTTCTTGTCTGTTGTAGTGGATCAAGAGGTGGTGGCGGTGCAAGAAAATCAAGTGAGAAGCCATCGTCAGTGATTTGATTCATGGTGCTGGTATTATGATTTGACTGTCGCGTACTAGAATGTTGCTGTAGATATAAATTAGTATCAATCGTTTTCTAATATAGGTATTGCTCTTGTTGGATAAGTGGGTAGTAATGACGAACCTGCTGCTGCTGTGATGGTGGCAGTGTTTGATGTGAAGAGGAAGAAGAAGAATAAGGAGAGTCAGTTGTGCCACCACCGGACCACAAGGTTGTCGCTGTTGCCCAAGGCGCAGCTGTTGTTGTGGCAGACGTTTCCATTTGACTGCTATATGGTTGTCCGCCATTTCCGAAACTGGCAAACATGGATGAATTAGGTGTGATATGATTTGACGATTCATTATTGTTGTGCTGCGATGACTGCTGCTCCATTGGCGCTTTGCTGTTTTGGTGATTGGTTTGATCATAACGGTAATGAGTGTCGTTGTTTGTATTAATAGATGAAGTGTGAGTGGAAGTAGAAGTAGTAGTATTTGGAAGAGGAGGAGGAGTAGCCTGCTGCTGCTGCTGTTCCCATGAGGCAACAGAAGAGGAATTAGGATAATTCATAACGTCGATATTATTGTAATCCTGTCGATGCTGCTGCCGCCGATCATTAATCGTACTGCTACGACTCCCCACATCAGAAGCATTTGAGGATAACGGTAGCATATTCAGCATTTCTGTGTGTTGCTGCTGTTGCTGTTGTTGTTGTTGCTGTTGCTGGTGTTGCGAATGAGAAGGAGAACTATTGTGCCGTTGTACAGTTTCACGCTGAGATAGAAGGACGTGCGGCTGGCGTGAGAACTCTTGCTGGAGTATCGAAGACTTAGTCGACAAAGATTCAGCCGGCGCCATTACCTTTTGCGGGCGGGCTTGATCATTGGTAGTTTTTGGATCGGAAGACGAAGTTGTTGACAAGAACGATGATTCATTTGGGCTCATCATCGTAGGAGACCAAGGGATTTGGAAAGCAGAGGACAGTAGATTGTCATCGTGCCTGGCAGGATAGTTTGCTGGCGGTGCAGTGAATGGAGATGAGGTCGATTGCTGCTGTTGCAGTTGCTGGTGGCGTTGTCTTAATTGTTGAGGGTGATGGGGAGGATGATGATGATGCTGAGTATGGATGATGGAAGAAACAGTAGCATCATCATGAGGAGATGGAGACGACGCGATCGTCATCTTTTAACAGCGTTGGGCTTAACCAGTGAGGTTTTGTGTTCTTCTCTCCCTTTGTTGTCTAGAACGCACAATGAAAAGACAAACAAAACCGAAAAAGTGCGGGGTAAAAGGGACAAAGATGAAAAAATAGGTTCCAATATGAGTGACTGGGTTCCTTTCCCCACACGTTTAGTTTAATGGCTACACAAAGTGAAAAATGCAGCTTTTCCCCCGCCAACGAATTTTCCCAACCAATAGGTCGATGAAGGGACATTTCGTAACGCAAAGGCTTATAGCCTTTTCCTACTGCCATCGCCATTATCGTCGTCTTTAGGATCATTTCCATCTACAACAAGCCCACACCCATTTACTTATTTCAACAAGGTAGCTTCATTGCATCCACCCAGCTATCAAATGGAACTAGTAAAAGGACAATAGCATCGCTCTAATCCGACAAACTACCGATATATGATACATATAAATCGCATGTTATTGCTTTCCTTGATGATAATTCTTGCCACATCTGGTTGTGTAACCAGCTCTAACAGCATCGACCCGCCGTTTGCAGCCTTCAAAAGTTTTTTTTATCATTTGTTGTTGTTGCACCGATGATATGGACGATAGGAAAATCTATAAAAGTAAACAGGATAATTTCTTTTCTAGTATGATAAATGACCCTTGGCCGGGTGGGATGGGGGACGATCTCGTTTCCAACTTAACACGGAAAAGAAGAGAAACAAAAACGCGCGGTGTTAAGTAGATTTGAGCCGCAATAAAAAAAACTTATGGGAATATATCGAAGTTATTGTAGTGCTCTCTTTTATTTATTCTTGGAGTAGGCTAGTAAAGAGAGAGTGTGTGTGTGTGTGTGCGTGTGTGTAGCGGTCAGTAAATAACAGTATCGGGTAATATTGGACCGGGAAGAAAAAGCGAAACAAGTGAGAGTGTAGCTCAAGGTCATCATCATCGTCTTTATAATCGACAGCACACCACATGGCCAAGTATTAAGCTTTGTATAGCTCACATGAGAAGCACGATCATCGTAATTGAAAAGGACCCGCGATACCATACTAAGGCCCCATCTATCAGGCGAGCGAGAGGGGGTAAATGCCGAGGATGCTACCATCATCATCTCTTCAGCATACTGTATATTTGCAGTATTTTGGTGCTTATAAACGTAAAGGTTACACACATTCACGTCTTTGGTAATGCAGCAGTAAAATGGGATCAGCTTATGAACTACATTTGACAATAACTCACATCTTCTTTACTTTGACACTCGGTACTATCTGTGATCCAACCTCATTTTTCCTTAGCTGACACCCACACCTTATAGACTGCCTCCTCCTCTTTCTAGTACTTTCTACATTTGTGCCTCAAGCATAACATTACCAGATTACAAGCCTGCTACACAGGTGACAGTTAAATCAGGGCCAAAAAGAGCAAAGACTGGACCACAGCTCTCTTGTTCGTCGTTGATCCCAACTCAATCAACCTATTTGCAAATATAATGGCGTTTGGCAAGCGCAGCAGCACTCAACCTGTTTAAGTATAAGAAAACAGCTTATCACTTTTTCATCACCCTAATTTCTAATGATTAACGTTGATGTGGGTGCCCTCCTGAATCTCATATTACACCTTTTTTTTTTGGGCCTCTTGGTATCTTACAGAGTCTTGGAGGTCCGTTTCAGGTGCAAACAACAGCATCAAACGGTACAAAGCGAAAGTCGGAACTTTTGCAATTGAAACCAATCCCCCACCCCCTTCTTTAATAACAATCATCATCACAATCCTTTCAAGAGTGTCGTATTGGAAAAGACGGAACGAAACCCAAGTCGTTCAATCAAAGACATACTTTACTTGGAAAGGGGGTTCTTGTATGACTACACTGTACATTGATGCTGACTAGTGTTATTTTGTTAGGATTGATGTTTAATGGAGTCGGCCGGGAGATTTTTAGTAGGTATGTTAAAATCGAAGACTACAACGATTGGACCAGAGTCTACAAACGGCTAGTATGCGAAGTTTGGCAATACTTTTGACCATCAGCAAAGGTTAGCCAAGAGCATTTATCACAAGAACAAAGAAATGGATATGAAGGTCTTGGCGGTGTCAGTTCAACACCTACAGATACATCTTCTTCTTGCTTTTTTTGTAAAAAGTTGCTACCCCTCTCCCATGACTCCCCCAAACACTGGTGCTGACAATAATGAAACAACCGATACAGTAAAGCCACATGTATTCAGGTTGTCAGTGCCGGGAATTTATCGATGCCATATCTGTCCAAGTACGTGTTACATAGATCCAGTTGATTTGTGTGTGTGTGTGTGTGTGTGTGTGTGTCTAGAAGGGACAGCTCACAAAAACACGGTGTCACCACGACTGGCACTGAATATGCCGACTTTCCCAATGCTTCTGCTGGTGGTGGTGACAGTCTGTTTCTTCCCCACAGTTCTGATATATAGAGCCTGTTAACTGGCCCTGACTGTTTTGAACCCTTGGATTAAAACTAGTGGAATTGGGTGCGTATGTGTTGTTTTCACACCACCCTTTTCTTTGTCTTTCCACATACAAATCTATGCTTTTCTGCATCGAATGCAAAGGTATCCTTATTGGGGTCAAGCAACTATCCACTGACTACCATCGTTGCACCTCTATTTACAAGCTTGTACTTTCGAGGAGGGCAAGAGCGAAAGTTAAGACACAAGCAAACTGGAATCTTTGTCGTCGTGGCAACCGTAACGATTTAAATGCCATGGCCAAGATTTGAACTGGCAATGTAGAGATTTATTAGTTAAATCGTAATCGCGTCCTTCCGTGAAGAAAACAAAAAAAAAGAGCGGTTGTGTTTTTGCATGAGCCGAGTTTAATTGCGTATATGCATGAATTTTCTGTTATAAAAGGTGCATCTTGAAGTGTGTTATACTGGGGGTCTCTTTCCACTCTTTTTTCTTCTTTTTTTTTCATTTCTGTCTCGTATTCCAGTTATGCCTCGTTTTTGGTCGCGAGTACTTCATCCGTTTCGTCACCACCATATTGATCAGCATCAGAATTATAAGAAGCTTAACGATGCTACTACTGACAACAGCAAAAGTCATGCTGTTGCCGGTGATGGTACTACCATCGTCATTGGTGCAACCAGGCAACAACAGGCGCCCCTTTGTAGCAGCAGTGGCAATGCTGAGGATGCAGTCCCCTCGCTAAGCTACTCCTCGTCGTCATGTCTGACCGAGTCTGAAGTCTATAGGGAAGACTTGGTCAAGGTGGAAGCTCTTCACTTTGCACAGAGTGCTAAAATGGAGACGTTTTTTTGGACATGGAATGAGGTACATAATTAAAGGGGGGAGGAGGGAGAGAGGGAGGGGGTTCTGGGATGCAAATAAGCTCTGACATATTTTTGGGATTTTCTTATGCGAAATACACATTGAATAGGAGCTTGAACGGATCTTTGAGAAATGTCGCTGGGCGCTTGATTCTTTGACATGCACAATCGACGAACTATCCCACGAGATCTGCACCATTGTACAGTATCGTCCCATGCATGCATGTATGCGTACTACGCTCCGTAATAATGAATTTAACACATTTATTTGCTTTGTTGTTTGCATTATTGATAGGCGTCCCCACTTCAAAATACGGATTGTCAATCTGTTCACCATGCACGTCAATTCATTTCAAGTTATCTTAAAGAATGGCAGGACCATCTACAGCAGCAGGAGCAGCTACGACATGACGCTGCTTCCACGAAGGAGCTGTCCGAGCTGATGAAAACATCCTTTGATGCCTATTTTGAGAGTTTACATTCCAAGGTCTTGGCAACGGTATGATGACAAGCAAGCAAACAAAAACGTATGATACGAAGAATTAACACTCATTGTTGTTGTGCGTATGGAAATGCAGGAAGATACAGGGCTTTCTCAGTGTATCCAGCGAATATGTCAGTGGGAGCACGACCTATTCCTTTACAAACAGTACTTTGAAAGTCAAATGACGATTCTCAAAGATGCTAGTCACTCCTATGAAGCGGCGCAGTACTTATTACAGACAAGATGGGATCGGCGATATAATCAGTGTATGAGCACATCACAGGCGCTCGAAGACAGAATGAAAGTTAGTGAATTAAAAGGGGAGAAAAAGGAAGACCAAGAAGATTAAATCAATTGGGTTAACAACAACCGATCTATTAGACTTTGCTGGAACAAAGCTCTCCATCTCGCGATGATTTCACCTGTGCCATTTGCTTAGCTGTCCTTTCCGAGCCTGTCACTATCGGCACCTGTCTTCATACATTTTGCAGATCATGCATCCAACAAATCTACTGCACATGTACACTAGCGTCCTGCTCCAGTCCTTGTCATCGAGCTACACGTCGCCAAAAGTCGCTTTCGCAACGACGACAACGACGCCAACAACAACACCGCTATAAACATCCGTCCACCTCAAGCAGCAAGAAGAGGCAAAAGCTACCAGCATGTCAATGCTACAACGACGAAAGTAGTAGCATCCCACTCCCCAAACATCACAGTTGCCCTTTGTGTCGTTCACCTTTCACCCTGAAGGATTGTGCTGTAAATGTGGCACTCGATAATTTCATCTCGTTGTATTTTCCTCACGAAGAAAAAAGGGATGATGACGACGACACTAGAAGTCCTGCGGGTCAGCGACGACAACGACAACAACATCAACAGCAGCAGCAAAAACTACAAAAACGTCGGTCTGCGTTCTACACGGCAGTGCAACAATTGTGGGCACCGCATGGTAGTGAGCACCCATCTTATAATAATAATGCTGACGATAGCAGCCAATCTACAGCAGCAGCTGTTGAGGCTCCTGCAGCTCTTTATAATCAAGGCACCACCAACAACGACTCTAACGAACCTACTTCCCGAACGGGTCGACACCAGCAGGACCAGACTGTCCGTCCCGAATCCCGGGCAATAGGAATTCAAGACATTGTGAATAGCGATTTATACACTCTTGTCCGTCGATCGTGGTGGCTCTGATATCTCTGTTTCCTTACGGAAAGCAACACTAGTAGTAACGATATAACGACAATGATTGTGACTTGTAGAAAATATGAGGGTCATTTCCTTTGCTGTTTCCAATGAAGGAATGAATATAGAATGTATATACTGATACTATTCTGATACTAAAGTAAAGATATGAATAATGATATAAGAGAACAAACACAGTATGAAGAAGTAGGGGTTACGGGATGGATATAGAATAAGGGAAAAAGAAGAAATAAGTTTGTCCGTGAAATGTAATATGATAAAATAGAATCATGAAATACGGGGCGGGGGGCGGAGGTGAGGGGTATGCAAGTATGGACGTATCGAGAGGAAGAAAGGAGGGTTAGGGATAGAGATATAGGAGTGTCAATAGGAGGAGGTAAAGAGTAAAAGGCAAAGCTCGGCCTATTCCTCCTCTTCTTCCTCTTCTTCTATGATAGCCTTGGGAGCAAACCGATGGTTGCTGGGATTGGAATTCATCCCATAGACACTTAGTCGGGATCGCGGCACAAAGTCAGTGCGGCCTGTCATTTTCTTCAAGATAGCCGAATCAGAATAGAGTTAGTACATTTACTCCTCTGATCACAAACAGCAATTTTATATACTTACAGAGGATGGGGAAGGTCGCACGTCGAGGCTTTGTGAACGAGGCACTGCTTGCTTCATTGTGTCCAGTCGGGGAGTCGGGAGAGATAAGGCAGGCGATGTTGGATCTTCTTCCTCTTCGTCATCATCACTACTACTGGATGAAGATTCGTCTGAGGAGGAAGCAGGAGTTGAATGTGAAAAGACCGGGGACGATGGTGTTGGCGTGGTAGTAGTAGTAGTAGTTGCACTAATTATGATAGGATGCGATGTAGTTGATGTTGGAGATGATGATGATGACTTTAATGGTAATGTTGGAGATGCTGATGCTGATGCGATGCTACTTGTTTTTTGTTTGTCGCAATGACGTTGTTGTTGTTTTTGCTGTCGTGATGATGAGAGAGTACATGATGTATGCTGTTGTTGTGTCACTGATGCAGAAGCTGCCACTGGCGGTATACTGACAAGCGTGTCAGACGAGGGCTTGGGGTGTTGCTGTTGCTGAACTACAGTAGATAATGAAGAGCACTGAGGAGGAGGCGACGCCATGATCATCATTGAGTAACGCTTTTCACAGATATCCACTTCTTTGGTCTGACTAGGGATCGTGTCTGCAGTCACAATGGACAGTGTGTGCGTCGTTGATCCTCGTGGCGTGGATGCTGCTGCTGTGGGAGGTGTAACGAGCAGATTCGCCATGGGTTGTTGAGCAGCTTCCAATGAAGATTTTCCAGCACGGCAGCCGGGCATTTGATGTTCTTGCCAACGGGTATTTTGATAACGAGCAATAGCTGTCGTCGATCTATAATCAAGTTGATCCAGCTCGTTGACAGGTGGATCAGAGAGTTGCAGTACGCGTCGTCGTTGTTTCTGATTGGATGACGATCGATACATGGCTTGCTGGGATACAGCTGGTGCTGCAGTAGTAGTAGTAGCAGATTCCTCTACGTTATTGTCCCAATAGCGTCGTGGTCCGTCGCCACGTTGTTGCAAGGGTGCATCTACGTTACGATAGGATTGCGATGTACGTCGTGCACTTCGTCTCACATGTTGTGCTGTATCTGGTCCAGTTTTTGAAGAAGAACCAAACCAGGTCTTCATGGAATTAAGCCATCCTGCTTGCTTCTCTCCTGCTGTTGCTGCTAATGGAGAACCAAGTGCAGCAAAAGATGAGGAAGAACTTGTACTGGACATTGCTTTTGTTTGAGTTGGCATTGCAGATGACATCGATGTTTGAGTTGCTACATCGACGCTGACGGTGACGGCGGCGGCGGCGGAGGCATGGCGGTGCTGTGTAGCAGTAGCAGTTTCTTTTGTATCTCCTGGGGTCGTCGGCTTGGCAGTGGCATATTTTGCTGGAAGTTGAATCGGCATTCGAGCTGTTCTAATTTGCTGTTGTTGGTGCATTGCCGATATAAATCCTTTAGTGACACGTTTGTTCATGTCAGGAGAACCACAGTTGTGGCTATTGCTACTATGGCTTTGTTCGAGTAGGATGTTCCAAAGACCGTTAAGCGAATCACACATGCCCATGCGCATGTTTCTAATGATGTTTTCATCCAGCCCTGCAGCCGCGAGAGCTGTTGCTAACTGTTGCTCATTGGCCGTCATTGGGACTTGGTGGTGTCGAATGCTGCTGCCATTATCACGGAATGGGTTGACATGTGACGGCAGCATGCTCGGCAACGATGATCTATAAGGTGATGTTGCTGTTGATGTTGCTGAAGGAGGCGGTGATGATGGGAACATCATGCTTCTATTACTGACTGAGGGTGCAGAGAAGCGAGATGTGCGCGGTTGTGGAACAGGACTAGTAGTGATAGTGGTAGGGTGATGGCGACGCATTTCCTCTTGGCTGATCATGCCAAGTCTGTAGCGCACCTGAGGCGAGAACTTTGCAGTGTCTGTCGGGCTTAGTCGTCGGTCGGATTTGGACACCACATTGTTTGGGTCGGGCATGCTGCTAAAACCAACATAGCTCGACTTTTCCGGACCCACATCATCCTCCATCATATCAGGTGTGAAAGGTTTTGTCGAAAAAATTGAGTCCAAGTCCGAATGGCTAGAGTTTCGTGTCGAGGGCGTGCTGTTGTTGCTGCTGATACAATGGTTAATACAATCAGCGTCATCCTCGTCGTCATTACTATGAGCTGCCGCTGCCATGCGTATCCATGGGTGTCCGGCAATTTGGTCTATTGTTACACGTTCGGAGGGATTCAACTTGAGCATCCGCGTGATCAGATCGGAAACCTCTGTTGATTTTGGAAGTATAGAAGAAGCAGCATGTTGGGTGATTAATGCACAGCTTTGTTGACTCCAGACCCCGCACACACACACACACACACTCAAGCATACCTGGCGAAAAGTGTGATGGAATATCATAGTCTCCCTTGACAATTTTTCGTTGTGTAACCACCTCTGAATCATCATCAAACGGCAATCCGCCTGCCAACAGGGTGTACAAAATGACTCCTAACGACCAAATGTCGGTTTCTATAATAGTTTAGAGTAGGTGAGTGGCAATGATACAAAAGAGAATTAAGGTTGAGTAACACAAATGTGACGCATGTCAAAAAAAACAAAACAAAATCATTGTGCATTCAATCAAAAGAGGCTTACCAGGTCCAGTGTATTTCTGGCGCAGGATCACCTCTACATGCGTTTCAATAGTGTTGATATTATTGTGGTAATGGAAAATGTTGTGGGAGTTGAGAAGGTTTTAGTGCCAATGTCAATGTGTATCCTCGTGGTATGCTAGCTCTTAATGGGGAGGGAGGAGGAGGAGGGGAGGGAGGCATTCCCTTTATTACCTGGCGCCGAATATGCTAAACTGCCGCAAAACGTTTGGAGCATTTGTCTGCTTTCAGCATGTCGGGCAAATCCAAAGTCGCATAGCTTTGCATTGTCATTGTCATCGAGCAGGATGTTCTCCAGCTTCAGATCTCTATAAAGGAGTGTATATATATAATATATATTTATATATCATCTAAGTTTAGAGTGCCGAAAAAAAGGATCTGGTGATTCTTGCATGCGTGGCCCTGCTGCAAATGTAGCTGCAGCACAAGAATACACACAATCTCCTGTTTTAACAAGGATTTACCTATGAACAATGTCTTGCGAGTGGCAATACTTGAGCGCATCGACCAATTGGACGAACCATCTGACAGCATCTCGCTCAGAATAGCAGTAGCCACGCTCGGTCAGTGCGTCAAACAGTTCCCCGTGAGGACAGTATTCGGATATGACATGGATGGAAGATTCGGTGATGATGACTTCGTATAGCATGACAATATTGGGGTGTTTAAGCTGACGATGGAGATGAATCTCTCGAGCAACCATGGGTGCATGTTCTTTGCTGATCTCTTTGATGGCTACTTGTTTTCCTGTCAGTTTGTGCGTCCCTAATTTAACTTTACCATAGGATCCCTATAATGCCCGGAGCAAAGAATGGAATATAATCAACACTGCATCCTCCTCCCACATAACAAGAAAGATAAGGGAAAAAGCCTGAGCATTTCTCTATCAAATTCCTCACGCTAATAAGCTTACTTACTTTGCCAATCGTCTCTCCTATCGAGTAGAGCCCAATGGACGTCATTTCACGAGAGGACAGCTCCTTAAGCAGGTCATTAAAATCAGCCGCAAGCTAAACCAGATCCAAAAAAAATAGAACAAGGGCACCTGTTATGTGAGTTCATGAATAATGGCAATTACAATAAAATAATGAAGCCCATCCACCTTCCTCCCCTCCTCTTCTCCATAACACCACCCACCCCCGCAGCAACAGACATGCATATTAAGAATAGCTGTTGTCGTCGTTGTTTGTACCTTGGCCTTTTGGTTACGCGTAACTGAAGGAGACATGTTCTGGGTATATTGTACTTGAAAATAATCGTTGGTTTGAAAACAAGTTGTTCGAGAACTGTTGACAAGGTTCTAAGGTGTTGGTGGGTATGCTGTGGTGTCGAGAAGGAACGGAACGGGAAAAAAGTGCGGAACCGAGTGGGGACAATAAAAAAGAGGATGGTATTTATGATGTTGTTGTTTGCGTAATACAGTGTGGGTGTTGTAAAGAGTGAGTGAGTGAGTGAATGAATGAATGAATGTGAGGTCGGTATGTTGGAGGGAAGTTTACAATCGCGTCATTTATTGTAGAACGAGTGCATTGAAGGTGGAAAGAGAGGAGAGAGGAAAGAAGAAAGAAAGAATGAAAAGGTTGACATGGAAAAAGGATCTTCAAACTAAATAAGGGCGGAATTAAGGCCCAGCAGCAGCAACCATGCTCTTTCATTTTTTTTGAGTGTGTCAAAAAAGCTCTGTTTTATTATTATTATTTGTTGTCGTCCTCCAATGTCAACTGCCTTGATTTCCCGTCTGGCGAAAGTGACATTGCAACAGTCCCGGCCGCGTTGGATTGCAACCACCTCCTATTTATTGTCTTCAGCTAAAGCGTCAACGGCGGCAGCGGCTCCAGCATTAGGCAACAATAACAACAGCAGCAGTGCAGCAGCAGCTGCTGCTGCTGCTCCGTTACCGGCATCGAACCGTGGATCCGACGATCCCGAAATACCTGCAAAAGGAGGATCGATTGACAATCCAACTGATTCGAGCACTGCTGGAAATCCGACCAAAGGCCGCAAGATCACACGAAAAAGCAGACGATCGCAACACGTTATTCCAAGTACGATTCCATTTTATTTGATTGGCGTATTTTGTAAATGTTTTCGCCCATTCACGTTGATCTTACCAAAAATACTTACGAACCCTTCCTTTTTTAATTCAAAAAACTTATAACAACATAGAATCGTTTCTTGACTCCAATTACCTGCGCCATCAAACGCTTCGAACACCAACGATCCCTTCGAGTTATTCAGAGCCGATTCCGGACTATCTGTGGGAGGAGCTCCGACTTGTGGTGGAGGCAGGTCTTGCACCCAAAGGCACATTGGCTGCATTCAACCATTCGGATCACATTGTGCTGAATGTGCCTGGTCGAGGAGCCACTTATTTGCAAGACGCAATCGCTAAGCAATTAGCGGTGGATGTGGGTGCAGATCTCGTGGTGTTTGATGCACAGGATTTCATCGCTTTGGCACAAAGCGGGGATAGCAACGGTAAAAAAAAAGCACACATGTATTAGCACAAGTGGTGTGGCTCCCGAGGGGGTGGGGGAAGGGGGAGGGGTGAATTTGGATTTTTTTTCGATGATATTGTTGAACTGACTTGTTGGATGTATAATTTGTGTAAAATTAGTAATGACATTACTGCCATCGATGTCTAGTTCAGATACAGGAGCATCTGCGGTACTTGCAATTCGACCCAACAATACGGCATCCAACTCCAACAGCGCTGCTGCTGCTGCCACCGCGGATTCTAGCAAAGCAGAAGAGCAGCCGGCAATGTTCGAGTACGACTCGGAGCAGGATGCTCTCATAGGCATCCTCGAACGATTCGGTAACAGAACTTCGGAAGAGGAAAAGTCGGACGATAATAAGACATCATCCGATCCACAAGCAATTGCACCCAAAGCTATGGCTGAAATGACTGCTCGATACAGCGCGGCATTTGAACGTATGTTACAGACGGGCAAAGAAAAAGGCAGCAGTTCCTCGACGGCATCTGCAGCAGCAACAGCAACAACACCTAGCCAAACACCTAAACTGATCTACTTGCGCGATTATGGCGATATGCATGACTTGCCTTCTTCGTTGATGCTCAAAGCACTCATGATGGCCATCGAGCACTTGAAGCAAAAGGGCCATCGACTCGTCGTTCTTGCCGGATACTCGCCAACACTCGCATCGACGCATGTCAACTACAAGCTAGCACTCGAAGAACACGAAATACCCCTCCTGTCAAGCATGAAATGCATCAGCATTCCACCGCCACTCAATGACAGGGTCTTGCTAGACGCGTGGGAATCTCAAATGAGGATGGATACGGCACGAAGGATGGGTGAAATCAATGCCAAACAGATCCTCGCTATTCTTCAACAAAAGAATGTGACGGGGATAAAGAACATGCTGCAGGGCAACAGCAACAACAACAACAACAACAACACAGCTGCATTAGTGACAGAACTGTCGAAATTGGAAGGCATCCAAGAGTCGGTTTGGACTGGCATCGAAATTGAACGGCACGTTACATTCGCGATTGGACATGCGCTCAGACATAAAAAGTCAGCGGTGGATTTGGAAGACATGGTTGCTGCGAACAGTGTTGTACGAAAGAGTGTATCGGCACGGCGGCAGCTGGATAAAACACTGGAGTTACAAAGGGTGCGGCTAGTTGCAGCAGGAAGCTCTGGCAGTAATGACGGTGGTGCTGATCTAGATATGGCGGAGCTCAAGAAACATTGCGATGAATACGAGCAGCGGTTCCTAAGTCGTATCGTTGATCCATGTGAGTTGTGTGTTGCGTAATGTACTTTTCTCTGTTTTGTGCCACTCTAATCAGGCGATGAATTGTTGCATTTATGCACAAAAAAGCCAAGGTGCAGGTCTCCTTTGCAGAAATTAGAGCCCCGTCAGCCACAATCGAGACGTTGCAAACGTTGATAACCCTGCCGCTGGTTCGGCCGGATCTGTTTCGACGGGGCATTTTGAAAAACAACTTTATTCCAGGCGTATTATTGTTTGGTCCTCCAGGCACGGGCAAAACGATGCTTGCCAAGGCTGTATGCAAAGCAGGTGGCAGTCGGATGCTGGAAGTGCAAGCGAGTGACATGTAAGCACGGGGCTTAGATCATGAGTTCGAGAGAGTAGTGTGCTAATCAATGCGCTGTGTGTGTGTGTGTGTGTGTTTACGGGTGTGTGTGCGAGAGTGGAAATGACAACAAACATTGACTCGTTTTCTTGCCATTTAATCGACTCGTTGCTATTTAGTTACGAAATGTATCTCGGAGAAGGTGAAAAGAATGTCAAGGTAACTATTGTTTACCGGAATTCCGCAAAGGGGAATAAACGACGTGCACGTACTGACTCCCTCAATAATTTAAACACCATCAGGCTCTGTTTTCGCTGGCCCGGAAAATAAGCCCTGCAGTTATCTTTATTGACGAAGTAGACAGCATCATGAGCCGACGCCGATCTGACTCGACGACGAACGCACACCGAGAAATCATCAACCAGTTCATGGTCGAATGGGAAGGCCTAGCGAGCGACAACCAGGGAGTGATTGTGATGGCAGCTACGAACAGACCTGCGGATCTTGACGATGCTATCCTGAGAAGAATGCCCAGACGGATCTTAGGTAACAATAACAAACACGAAAAGAGAGAGAGAGAGAGAGAGAGAGAGAGAGAGAGGACCCCTTTCGTTTGCACCACGATACATCGGTGACGTTAGACAGCTAAATGGGATCCAAACCTTGACTTGAATTGCTATAGTGGACTTGCCGAAAGAGGAAGACCGTGCAGAGATCCTGAACATGCTTCTTCGTGACGAGGAGGGACATCTGGTGTCTGTGGCGGAGCTGGCGCGGGCCACGGAACACTACTCTGGTTCGGACCTGAAAAACCTCTGTGTGACAGCTGCGCTGAAGGCAGCACAAAAGGAAGCAGCGACGCAAAAGAAGCAAACACTGGGGCAGGCACATTTCGACGAAGCGCTGAAACTGGTGCGGCCGAGCTCGAGTGAAGAGATGGATTCGATCAAAGAAATCCGGAAATGGGCGTCCCAGTACGGCGATGGAGGCACCAAGCGCAAGCAACAGTCGATTGGATTCTCGCACTAGTGTAGTAGATGACGACGACGACGACGACGACGTAGTCCTTCTTCTTCTTCTTGCTCCAATCCCAAGTCCAACAGTCATGTGCAGTTCGCAGAGCAGAGTGGGGCACGGGGGGAACGGAACGCGTTCTTTCATATATTTTTTAGACCCTCCTCCCCCTCTTAGATTTTTCCTTCTTTCTTTTCTTTGTTCGATCTTTCATACCTCCTTTCGTCTTTCCTGTTTCCTCTTCTTCTTCGGTTTTTTTTTTTTGACTGTCTCCCGTATCCTCACATCCGTTTCATCGTACATATACACCCCTACATACATCGTTCAATAATCAATCATGGTAATATATTAAAACATAAAGAATCGCCCTCCCACCTAAAGGCATTCAAAGACATAAAACCGTGTGCGTCCACCCAACGTCGTTGGTCTGTCTGGCTGATCTTCTTCCACCCGACCACTTTTATGTTTTCCCTTGCAGGACACTCCTCCGCCAGAAGAACTGTTGCAAAAGCCGGAACCCTTTCCGTCCGTGTCAACACCATCCTATACCGTGCCACCCCAGCATCCTAGCACCAGGCGTCGTCATACCATCACACGTCCAGACTCTGCCCTGGCGCTGCTGTCTGATTTCGACGATGACAACGACGGGGAAGGTGACGACAGCTACAATGGAAACAGCGATCACGAAAGTGGCAACGAAGAGACGTTCGATCGGATATCCGGCATCCTAAACAACCTTTTACAGGAGGCGAACGATGCTGTAAAAAGAAATCATCACCGAACTATAGAGCAGCAAGATAACAACGAAATGCAGCAACAGCCGCCACCACCTCTTCCTCCGTCTCCGCACACGAAACAAACACCGCCTTCGAGATTACCACGGCTATCATCAACTTCACTGGGCCGTCGTCATATCCGTGACCTGAGCATATCGTCATCATTGTCATCGTCGTCCTCCTCATCGTCGACGACTTCGTCTTCGTCAACGACCACCACCACCATCGATAGTACCCATAGCCACCAACAACTGTTCTCACCGGTTTCGCCGTCTTCTACTGCAACTTCACCTACAGCATCCATAGGCCCATCATCACCCCTGTCTCCCAAGCAGCCATCGCCTGCAGTGATCGCCAGAAAGGCATGTCGGCGGTCGGCCCCACGTCCTCTCTCCTGTCCTGTGCTGACCATACGACGATCTGCAACACCTCGGCCCAGCAGTCGACGCGCTTCTTCGGCCCAGATACTGCTACGTGATCCACTGATTGAATCATACAAAAGACTAGACTCGTCGATGGCACTTGTCGAGTCCCTGTCGCGTGACCTTGCCTTTACGGATCAGGAAGAAGGATTCACTGCTGCTGGTGGTGGCAGTGGTAGTGACAGTAGTGGCAGTAGTGCTCTGATACATCAGCGTAGTACTATTGGCAAAAGTCAGCAACAACAACAACAACAACAACAACAACGACTACTGAATGGATTGTCGTCGTCGTCAGCGTCGATGGTAGATCCACGACTGTCTGCTTTGCTGGTGCTACCACTTTTACATATACCCCATACGCTTATCTCGATGGTATTTGATTCCCTGTCAACGGCCGAACCGCATAACGTGACCGGCATGATTGCATGGGCGTTCTTTTTTGCATTTGCAAATGTCATGGTTGACAAGGTTGTAGTCTCAACAACGACTACCAAACCGGTCCAATGGCTGACACGCCGATTATCTGTGCCTGGTGCGTATAACAACAGCGACGACACCTCCTCCTCCTCCTCCTCCTCCTCTACATCCTCTGCATTTCCAGTACGCGAGCAACAACAGCAACCGAATTTTTGCTTCCAACGACGGAGCAGCCGACGCATCATCCTTCCTCGCCGGGCATCAATATACAGGAAGATCCAACAGAGACCTGCTCCGCTCTTGCATGATGCAATGCGTTCAAGTAGTAGTGGTGCCCAAGGCAGCTTGGACCATCATGCTGCACTTGCTATCACTCGATCAAGGACCCAGCCTGGCTACAACAACAACAGCAGCAGCAGCAGCAGCAGCAGCTATCATTATTATGCACCGCAGACAGCGATAACAGCATCACACTCACCGTCGTTGTCAACAACATCACCTACCTGTATGCGACGGAACCGGCGCAACTCATTTTAATGCATATTTATGCATTTTTATTATTATTTTTATTATTTTTTTTGTTGTTTATTACTTTTGTTTTCCTTTCTTGTGTTGCGCGTCAATTTATAAAAACAGTAAAAATGGTAATAATGTATATTTTGTCATCTCAGTGCTTTCTGTATACAACGTGACGTATCTACTATAACTACAGGCGGGTGCTGGGGGACTTGTCTTGTCATGTTTCACATGATAATGAGAAGACGTCTGCAGGGAAAGAGGATGTGCATTGATTGGAAGAATGATAGAGAAGATGCGTTCCTTTTCGTATTTATTTATTTGTACATGATTATTTACAACTTCAGCACATCTGCTATCGACGACTACTACTACTACTACTAGTACTACTATTGGTCCTTTAAAAATGTATGTATATGACGTATCGATCATGTATGTATCAATCGATGATGTATGTACACAGTATACACACACCATGATCATCAGTAGTGTCTGCGTGATGCCTCTTCAACAGATTCCAAATGTGATTCGGGGACAGATTGCAGCAACGTATGATCAAAATAGGATCCAGATAGAGTTCGTGACCAACGTGATGTGTCAAGAAGATCAGGCTCTTCTACTTTGTCAAGTTGATCGTCTTGATGGAGTTGTTGCTGTTGGCGACACCATCGGCGTATACTTTTTGAGCTTCGGGCTACTCGTTCTCGTACAAGCTCAAACGAATCGCCACGTTTGTTTAGCCATTGGGACATGCGTGAAGGAGAGATGGGTTCGCTGAGCTCGAGCCAGCTGTCAACCTCTCGATCGCTGTATGTTCCGTTACTACAGCTCCCTCGAGGTTGCTGTTGTTGCTGATATTGCTGTTGTTGTTGCTGCTGCTGTTGATCATGCTGACTGTAGTATTGTTCATCTGTCGCTTCCAAAACTCGCCATGGTACGGCTTCATCGAGCTGATCTTCCAGAAACACTGGCACAGAAAAGCATCCAGTGGTACTGTTATTTTCTTGTTGCTCTCGTTGTCGGCGCGGCGGCGATCCAGCTGCATTAACAGTAGTTGTGGAGCTCAAAGCAGTGCTACTGCTAGGCGTGGCAGCAGCAGCAGCAGCAGTAGGATTTCCGATAAAGTCTCGTCTGATATCTTCCCCTATTAGATAGGCGGTTGGGGAGTTTAGAAATGTCGGGAGGTTCTCAGAGGAAGGCGTCTTTTCCGTGTGTATTTCAGTGATAGTAACGCAGGTAGGCAAAGAAGAGCAGCCAGCACCGGAAGCACCAGCATCAGCATCAGGACCAGCAGCAGGTTTGCAGAAGCGCTTCACGAGCCATCGCATGCATCGGTTATTGGATGTCTTTTGTGGTTGTTCTTTGGCCAAGGGCGCAAGGGATGCGCAGGTCGTATCACGGGGCATGACAAAGTCAAGTGCACCGTGATCTGCATAGATTTTGTAAGAGCGCTTATCAATACTTCGATGTGAGCTTGATCGATGCAGATCTGTTTGAGTATCACCGTACCGACGGATCAGGTCGCTATAAGTTTTATATTATACAGCATTTTGGTTAATTTACTTTTGTCTTTTGTTGTCAAGGGCGATTGTCGTTGCATCGTAAAATTACAAATAAGTATTTACCGTTTCAAAAGCCTGAGCGCACCCATAAACGCAGGATCCATGAGGAACCCTACCAAATTAAAGAATCCCGGAAGCGCTTTGGTAAGGACTCCCCATACATTAAGCTCATAGCTCACCCTAACAAGAACAACGAAAAGGAAAAGGCCACATGTGGTTTGTTAGTTTTTAAGAGAACCATTACTTTGTTCCTTATAATCACTGCATGCCTAAAAAATCCCTGAGACCCGCAAAAAAAGAACATGTTCATGCTTCTGCATTTTTTTGTCACCCTTAAAGACACATACCGGAGGGTACTAAACATGTAAATCTCAGAGACAATAAAGCCGAGTTGCGTTAAAAGTGGGGTTGTTGGATAAAGGAGAATTCGGCGAACTACACGACTGACGACCGTTTGCGACGTTGATGGCATCGCGTTTACTTCGTCATCATCGACGAGATCACTTTTAGCATCGCGCAATAACTTGACAACGACCAAGACCACGACGGTCGTACAATAGGTAAGACATACGATTTGTGGACCAATGTATGTGCCGTATTCCCAGATCTGAGAAGGCAAAGTATATGAATCTATTGTGATTCAATACGTTCGTATTATTCACTAGGAAGTAAATTAGGGCAAAGGGTATTATTATGTACAACTTACCCGTATACCAACAGACACCTTGAGCTACATCGAAGCCCAGAACATTACTCGAAAGCGGCAAGACGGCAGTGAGAAGAGATAGTGCAACCGAAACAATGTAATACCTATATGCGAGCAAGAAATGAAATAAAAGAGAACATCTTTTTTTAGCATCTGCCACATCTTAATGTACTATAAACAGTAAATTATTGTTTATATTATTGATAAGGGCTAACCATTTCTCAAATACTGGATTATAATATCGGCTTTGCAAAAACAGCCATTGAAGATTGAATGCGATGGCGGTGGTCAAGAACATGTATTGGTTGGTCAACCAGATGATGAGGAAGGCTGCTATGTGACATGCTGATCCATTGCTGTCTGTATAACAGTAGAGTAGCAACGACACAGATGAAATCAGATCAGTTAATGATGTAGCGGCTGTCAAACGTAACGAGACACGGTCGACAAGGCGGTAGTCGTAAATTCGCATCGCAAGTAGTATAATGAGAACAGTGGATGCTGAAGCGATTGATATGCTGTTTGCAATAATGTTGATCTGTTGTAGTGTGTCCTTTTGCCCAGGCTCTGAAAAGCGTAGGTCTGGCACTCCATCCGGCATCGCTGCGTTACTGGATAGCGTAGCCATGTTTTCTTTTGTAGATAGATATTGTTATTATCGTTTACTGCTGCTGTGGGAGGATCGACGACAGCTATTAAGTGAATATGGAAACGATGTGTGTTGTAGAAGTAGAAAAGGGAAGAAGGGACAGAAAGAGAGAAACAGAGAAGAAAAAGAAGATCTATGATTATAATAATAGCAATGAGATTTCTCTCTATGTCTTTTTCACTAACAATAATCCAATAGGCTCTTCCAGATCACCAAGCTAAAGCGAGGAGAAGCAAGAGGAGGCGAGCATTGAGAGAAAGCTCGCAATAGATACCCAACGCACCACGCGCGTCTGATAATACACGGGGAAAAAACTCTGAGGATATACTGGAATAGTTAAAAAAGCACCATCGGTTTTGTTTTGAGGTATATAGAAATGCAGGTTTACTTTCTCTAACGAAACATTAGCTAACGCATTAATGAATTGCAGCCACTAATATCTGCTATGATTTCAGTTCTTGTATAGACTATCCATAACTTTCGTCTCTCCGTGAGTGATGGACTAGTTACGTTTTACTTGATAGTTCTACTTATTGCAGTTGCTGTTGTAAGTAGAAGACAGCCGTTCACTGCTATTCACAAAGAAACTTGAGCCTCATCTATAGCTTTGTTGATGATCACATTTGCAAGAAAATTAGGGAGGCGTTAAGTTTTTTTTTCCTTGCGCGAGGGGTTATTTCTTTCCGGGGGAACGGGGAACGTTATGAGACAAATAGGTAGGTAAGCTTCCTAAAGAAGCAACGGATGGCGCGTGCGACGAGCTAGTAGTAGGTAATCTGCATACAATTTTTTTTTTCTTCTTCCCTTTGGCCCTGAAAGTAATCTCTCTCTCTCTTTATTCTCGGCTCGGGAAAGGGTATAAAGCACATAATAGGAGATATTATTTTTTATATATACTGGATTTATGATATGCTTTTAAACTTAATCTCACTTTGTGTTTTCTTCTTTGGAATCATTGCTAACGCGTATCACATATAGTACGCTTTTGCTATCCTACTTTTATCCACTACTCCTCCATAGAAAATGGAAAATTGTCATCATCCCTCATTGGTTCTCTTGTGGTACTGCTTCTGCTCACTCTCTTTTCTGTAAATGCGGTACATAAAATGTACACCCATCTCGTTGTTGTTCTTTTTTAGCCACAATCCCTCAAGTGTTTGAGTGTCACATACAGTCCTTCCGAGAGTGACCGGTGTGTCTAGAACATTGCATTCTACTATACTTACTGTGTATGTGGACTAACATTTCACAACAAGCACGGAATCTCAAGATAGTATAGTTAGCCGATCTGAAGATGAAGTTGTGTACGGCGCGTGATATATAAGAGGCTGCATGTACGATATGTTTAGCCTTAGTTTGTATTGTTTCTTTTCGCTGTCTCTCAAAAGTGATGCATAGTGGAAAATGAAATGCATGTGCTCGCTAGCGCAAGAGAGTCTGATCGCCAAACAAAACAAATATTGTTGCTCTGTACCCAGAACAACGATGAGAGGCCATACAATCGTAGGAAAAAAACCTGATTGTGTACGTGTCATTTTAAGAAATTTAATGCGGTTGATTGCTACTATCGGTACAACTTATTAGATGCTATCTACTGCCTTTTGAATCTTGCATACATATAGTATTCTTTTGGAGCACGCTTATTGCGGAATACCGAAATATTGAAACTGGTTTAATGTGTACTTGGCGCTCATTCAGAAACAAAGTGCTATGTACATCACTTCGGAACCAACAGTGCTTCGCTTATACTTGTTTAGTTCCATTTTTTTGTCTTTTCAAAGAATGCTTTAAAAATAATTTCGGGGAAGACACGTGACCACAGAATGTCTTTGAATCAGAACATCTCTCACTCTATACTTAGTAGAAAATTTCAGGTGTAGAAACGCCAAGCAGCAAAATGTGATCATTACTATCATATTACGATATATCGTATATAGCATGTACTGCTAGATGACTTTAAACATATTCACTATGTTTACTTATTCCAAGACAATGATGAATTTGATTCAGTTAGCATACGTAGGATCGATAGCTCTTCCCATCGTAGTAAGGTTCGTGAATTAAGGAATGTTTCCGTCTACCGTTGGACATGAACCGGATTTCATCCAATGGCTAAAAAGTCGCTTCATACATCAGTATCACGGAATCACAGAGGCAAAAGGCACAGGAATAGCGGTCAATAATTAAATGATGTTTCACATATCAAGACAACTCATACCTTGTTTTAGATTTGTTTTGAGGCATCAACACTCTATCTCTCTACCCCTGCATGTATGCTACAACATGAGTGGACATCAAACCAGCATTCAAATATAAGCAGCATATGCAAATGGAAGATCCTCAGTGTTTTCCTAGAAAGCAACAAAACAACACTTGGTGTGTCGTTCCTTTTTATTCCTCGATGGTATATTCAGCAAGCACAGTGCGGGCTTCTTGCAACTCGTCACTTCCTTCATATTGAGGATCCTCCTACATAACACAATATGTTAGGCACACACACTTGCTTTTCACCTTCTGCTACCACCCTCCTTTACAATTTATAAAGAGGCACATACCACTTTGTCTTCAAGATCCTTGTATGCTTTTGCAAAACGCTGCTTGACGTCGGGTATCATTTGAAAAGTTTCTTCGAGTACTTCTTTCTAAGAGTATACAAAAACGCGCGTTCCCCGCCTTTCGATTTTAGCACTATACGCACTCTCAAAAAAGAGACTTAAACAGCGTTCATGTGTATATGATGTTGATTCTGACCTGCTTTCGCACATCGGCTTCATCCGCATTCTCCTCAATGAGCTTGTCAATTCTCTTTTGCTGGTCTTGGGCTTCCTTGCCGTACGCGAGATGTTCTTTGTAAATGCTGTTTTTACCCAACAGTAATTAATTTTTCGCCCGAGTAAATTGCATAGCACTTGAACTCGAGAGAAATGGAATTAAAAGCGGTGAACTCTACCGTTTGACAACGTTGGTCTTAATTTTCAATTCTTTGAGTGTCATGTTTGGAAATTTCGCGCAATAAAGCAGAACTCGGGCTGGGAAATATTACGCGCACAGAAGTATCAGAAAACGTTTATATGCCGGTCCGAATAACTAATTTAAGCTAAGCGTGTTTTCGTTCTTTGACAAATTTTTTTTTCTTTCGAAATGGAAGATTACAGAGAAGAATGTAAAGCAACTGCAAAAGCCTAGCAATCTATAAATGGCGCTGTGCTATAGTGCGATGTGTGCTGTCTTATAAGCTGTATCCTTGACGATTTCGCAACGTACGCTCTTGTAGATATCAGTGAAGCTGTAGCATGATGTATTGGCAGGCGTTACGAGGGGTGGGGCGGAGAAACATCAAGTTTAGCTGCCATCAACACATGTGAGAAGTATACCACTTTGTGGCAGGCAACAAAATGAAAAACATTCTTTAGGTAGTAGAAATAGAAAGGATGGAACTAATATATCCGTTAACGGATCAAGGGGCACAGGGGGGTAATGGAATTCGCTTGACCAGAAATCAATGTTCTACCAGCAACCCTCGATTTCATGTATTTGGAAAAAAGAAAAACAAAAAGTGAAAAGTCATTTATATAACAAATATCAATGCTAAATCCTTTTTTAAAGAGTTCTTTTTCAATCCCTACGCTATCCCATATCCACTTATTGTGCTTATTTGGGACATTTGACGAATCTCATCAAAGATGCATACATTCAAAAATGGCAGTTTATGTGCGAACTAAATCACAATGGCTCTCGTTGCTAATAGATAGTCGTTAATATGCACACACGTAGCCGATGCGCTATGATGCAGGAAAGATTATCAGCTTCTGATAGATTCATAAATGCAAGTCCAGTGGGCGGTGGTTTCGACAATGTATAAACGCTAATCAAAGTAGAGACAGAAAGTGTGTCTCGAGACGCAGTAATATGCTTACTTCCACAAGCACTCTGATACAACCATCGTCAAATTGTTCAAGTGTGGATCTTAAACCCATTATTGATGCAATGTCTGTTTACGATACGTTATGAATTGAATCAAGCTTTGAATCATGAAGTTTATGCTTGACCAACTGTTGTCAGCAAAGATGACTAGGATGACTTATTTTTCATTAATATTAATAAAAGCAGAGAAAAACACTATATTACAAAAGGATGACGTGGGGTGGTGGATGCGGGAATGTCTTGATAGAATAAGAGAGCATTATCTCAATCCACTTCAGGTGATGGAGTTCGATCATCATCACCTTCCGTATTCTCGCTATTAATTGCCTTTATCCAATCAATTTCAATGCTGAACGGGCCTTCTTGTCGATCTGTAAGAGAGATGCCAACCGTCTTGATCTTTTCTCGAAACATTTCCACTTGATCAGGCATGATCAAGCCATTGCTGGTAAAAACAAAGTCTCGGAATGGAATCTATGCGTGTGTTATAACAAAGACAGCTCGATTCAATTAATTGCTCTTACTTTTTCAAGTTTTTATCACATCCGGTCCTTCAGCCCCATTCATTGGTTCCGCAAACTAACTTACCATTACTGTCTCCCACTGGCCTGGTGTACGTAAAAACAATCGATGTTGAAAGAGATCGGTCTGGAAATAGGTATCGGTTTGAATATTTACAAAGTATTTTCGCTCATCACCACGAACACGCAATGCAAGATATCTAAATAAGCTTG